>NC_143404.1:48245230-48548260 GCF_052110815.1 Crocodylus siamensis
CTTGTGGGGTGGCCACCCTGTTCTCCCCAGGCCTGAAGCCAGAGGTTCTCCAGGATGTTGAGGTGGTGCCAGGCCAACTGCTATACCTCTGGGTCCAAGTGCAGAGGATGGTCCTGAACCTTCTGAATGTGTATGCTCTGAGGGGGACCCAGAGTTTGGAGAGTTTTTTTTACCAGGTGGCTACTTACATCAGCAACCTCAATCCTCGTGAGTGCCTGGTCCTTGGTGGGGACTTTAACATCACCCTGGACACGTGAGACCAGTTGGGCAGGGAGCAGAACCAGGCTGCCGTGGGTGTCCTTGGGGAGATCCTGAAGGACTATTCCCTTGTGGATGTCTGGCATGCCTGTCTGCCTACTGACCCCCTTGCCTTCACCTGTTCAAGGTTGGGAGAGGAGGAGGCGTGCCTCTCCCAGCTGCATGGAGTTTATATCTCTTTGCCACACTTGCTGAGATGACTCCTCAGGCATCCGGCCGACCCCTTTCAGTGATCACCACCTTGTCTGGGCCCAGGCCATGCTAAGGCATATGGGCATCCAGGGTTGACCTACTGGCATTTCAATGCCAGTGTGCTGGAGGATGTAGGCTTCCAGGAGTTCTGGCTGGCCTAGTGGGAGCAACAGGCAGCTTTCCCCTTGGCTCTGTGATGATGGAATGTGGGGAAGGTGCACAGCTAACTTTTTTTGCTCGGGGGCACACCTGGCAGAGGGAAGCAGTCCAGAAGAAGCTCAAGCAGGAATTGCTGGAGCTGGAGAGGTGCCTGGCCACTGACACAACTAACCCATCCCTGTGCAGAGAGTGTTGGAAGAGGTGGGAAGAGCTTCATGCTCTGGACGACCACTGCACCTGTAGTGCATTTTGTCTGCTCATGTGTCCAGCCCCTTCAGAAGATGGACTGTAGCTCCTGGAAAGGAGGCGGGGGAACAAGAAGTACATCACCTGCCTTCTGATGAGTGATGGCACCCCCCCTCACCGATCCAGATGAGATGTAGCAGTGCATGTGAGCCTTCTACAAAGAGCTCTTCTCCCTGGGTCTGACTGATGCTGGAGCCTGTCACACCCTGTGGGACGGACTCCCTCAAGTCAGCGCACTCTGGCTGAGTTTTTGGCTGCTCTATGCCTGATGCCTGGCAACAAGGTGCTGGGCATCAAAGGGCTGACCATGGAGTTTTACTGGGCCTTCTAGGGCATCCTTGGCTTGGACTCTGCCACAGTCTGGGATGTGTCTGAGGGAAGTGGGGAACTACCCCTGTCATGCCACAGGGCTGTGCTGGCCCTCCTGCCAAAGTGGGGACCATTTCCTCAGGTCTTGGGGATCCCCATGTCCTTCCTCTGCTAAGAATACAAGGTGGCAGCAAAGGCCATCTTGCTGTGCCTGCAGCCTGTGCTGACAGACATGATCCATCCTTACCAGATGTACATGGTGCTCGGATGTTCCATCTTTGACAACCTGTACCTGGTTCAGGACATAGCACTCCAGGAGGGCCTGTCTTTTGCCTTCCTGTCCCTGGACCAGGAGAAGACATTTGACAGTGTGGAGCATGTGTACCTCAAAGATATGCTGCATGCCTTTGGCTTTGGACTGCACTTTGTGCAAGCTCTCCAGGTGCTATACACTTCTGCAGAGTATTTGGTCAAGCTCCATTGGACCCCATGCCATTAAGGAGAGGGGTGCATCAAGGATGCCTGCTGTCAGGCTAGCTGTACACTTTTTTTGTTCTGGAGCCCTTCCTCATTATCCTGTGGAAGTGGGTGGTGGGGTTGATACTCTGGGAGCCAGTGGTGTGGCTGGTCCTGTCAGCATATGTTGATAATGTACTCTTTACGATCCAGGACTCGGGTGACCTGGCACAGGTGGAGGCCTGCCAGACATTTTACTGGATCAAGAGCTGTGGCCTGGTGGTGGGTCGTGAATGGCAAGTGGGGTCACTCCCACCTGCACTTCGTAGGATCTGCTGGAGTGCAGGATCACTGCTCTACTTGGGGGTCTACCTGTCCCTCACAGACCCCTCCCCACCAAAGAACTGGCACTAGCTGGAGGCAAGGGTGGTGGTATGGCTCCGGGCATAGACAGGGCTCCTGAGATGGGAGAACACTGGTGCTGGACCAGCCCATCCTGTCCACACTCTGACGCTGCTTACACACCCTGCCTGTGCCCCCTGAGATCCTGGCAGGACTCCAGACACAGGCACTAGAGTTTTTCTGGCCAAGAAGACATGGGGGTTGCTGCAGAGGTACTGAGCCTTCCCTTGCAGGAGGGAAGCAAGGGTCTAGTTTCCCAGCACATCCAGGTCCTGGCATTCCACCTTCAGGCCCTGCAGCGATTGTTAAATGGTGTTGGTAGCCACACGACATGGGGCCACCTGCTGTGCACTTTTCTCAGCCACTTCTGGAGGCTCTAATATAACTGGCAGCTCCTTGGCCTTTGGGGCTTCTCCCTCCAGGAACTATGAGGGTTGGCCAAGTTCTACCAGGACTTCCTCTGTGCCTGGAGGCTCATCTCTGCCTCCAGGTCCCCTGTGACACTTGCCCTGGGCACCAACCTGCTCGTTAAGCCCCTCCTCTGAAACCCGCAGTTGGAGGTGCCAATGGCAGAGGTGGCCCAGTTGCAACATAGGTTGATCCTGGCTGGTGTCACCCATATTGGAGACCTTCTGGACTATGATAGGCAGGCACTGGTGGATGCCATTGTACTGGCCTGGTACATGGGTATACACATGGTGTGTGTGACCTGCCACCTAGTCCAGGAGGTGAAATCTGCCTTACCTCTCAATTCACTTGCCTTTGCCAACCAGTTCCTGTGCAATGGCGGTCCCCATGCCTGCATGTACTCTAGCCCACAGGAGTTAGTCATGGGGCCTGTGACTCACCCAGCTTCACAGTGCTTTCCACTCCACCACCTGAGCTGGCTGGAGGACACCAAACTGGTCCATCTTTATTTCCACCATCCATTGCTGCCACCTCTACATGCTTATGTGCCGCATGGTCCACCATGCCTCCCTCGCATCCCACCCAGACACCAAGTGGCAGGATCTATTCAGTGAGGGTATAGTTGGGGAACCTATATTCCACCCTCATCTCTCAAGCCACTGAAAATCTCAGCTGGTAGCTCCTCCATGGAGCCATTGCCACAATCTGGCAATGTGGTGAGCTTTACTGACATCCCAGTCTCCTACTCCTTCTGCAGACAGAAGAAGACCCTGGTGCACATGATACTTGAGAGTACCAGGCTGTAGCCCCTCCACCTCCAACTCTGGAACCTCCTTCTGAGGTTCTGGATGAACTTGACCCCCCCACCACCTTTTCATTTTTAGGCACCCCATCTGCTCTCCCACCAAGTCCCAGGACCTCATCAACCTCCTCCTGGTCCTGGCCAAGTGGGCCCTGTACATGATCAGGAAGAAGGCTCTGGCTGGGAAGGTGCCTGGGGACTGTGGTGTCACTTTCCTTTGACTGGTCTGTACACTTCTTCAAGTTGAGCACTACTGGTGGCATCCACCAGCTCCTTGGGACTCTGCTTGGTGTCCCCCTCAGGAGTACTCATTTTCATGTTGTGACACTTTGACCCTCACATCACTCCTGTCCTGTTTTTTTTTTTTCTTTGTTGTCCCAAGAATTTAGTTGTCATTCATCCCTTGACAAATAGGACTTCTGGGGCCTGGCCAATTGATTATCTGGGGACACTACCCCTTGTACCAGAAGAAGTGCTGAAGCAGCATTCCAAATTCACTTTTTAAAATACCCCAAAATCCATGTTCTTCCACAATTAGAACAAAAGATCACTATATAAAGATCCGTATAAGACAGGGAGGTAGGAATTAATCAGTTGGGCGATGTTTTATTGCTACATTTACAATGTTAAAGCAATTTGGAAGTCTACCAGTGTCTCTATCGTCATAATAAAATAAATTCTAAATATCTATATGTTTTGATGTTTGCTTTTGGTTTTCTTATGATACAATGGGTTTGTGATAGGGGGATGTGGCATTTTCAGGAAAGGAGTGGGAATGGATGTGGGGGAATGTAGGTTAGTGTGTAGCTAGGGATGGGAGGATTGGGGGGGCTACTCAAGAGGGGTGGGTCCCCTGCCCTCCACGGGGTGCAGGCCCCCACAGCACATGGACTGCCCCCACTTTCAGGGACCCAGCTCCCCCCCTGCAGGGCCATGGAACCCCATGCAGGGCCCACAACTCACCCGTTGCAGCAGCACTGGGCATCTGGTGCTGTCTGTTCCCCCCATGGCATGGCTTGGTGCTGATTGTCTCATAGCTGGTGCTACTTTTGCCACTTCTGGCAGTACCAGACTGGCTCGCCACAGTACCGCATGGGGCCATGCCACTTCATAGATGCTAGGTCAGAAGGAACCTCAACAGATCATCAAGTCTGACCACCTGCCTAGGCAGGAAAGAGTGCTGAGGTCAGATGACCCCAGCCAGATGCCTAGCCTTCCTCCCTATTTCTATTAAGATCCAAGTCATGGCAGGTGAAAAGCAAGAGGCTTGGGTCGGGGGGCACTCTTCGTGGACAAGCTGACGCAGGGAATAGATGTGCTGAAACATCTCTAGTTCAAGAAAGTCACAGCTAGTCATCTCTGTTATCAAAACAACAGGTTAAAATGCAGACTTGGCCCAATCTTTGTTAGGTGAGGCAAGATGAATATTACTATATATTACTACTGTGTATCTGTACCTTGTGTGTTAATGTCTATACTATCCATGCTCACTGAAATGGACCTTGTCAAGAAGTGTTAAAAATAACATTGCCATGCATCCTAGGCTGGCCAGGACAGTCTCAGATGTTAGACACCAGTCACATCTAGCTGGTGAAAACTAAAGACAAGTACCCCATACACAGAGCACAGGGCAGGGGTGAGGTGAAGCAGCAGGAACTGTGCAATCAGGAGCCCTGGTAAACAGCAACATTACCCTAATATGTTATCTTGATTAGTGGAATTACCATTAAAAGGGGATTGTTAACATTTGTGAAGAAAACAATGTGTCATTAATGAGCCACTGACTCCTTAGCTTTCTGAATAGTAATACCAGTGGTACCCCACCCCTAGCTCTGCCTGCTGCAGTGTAAGGTGGAGTGAGAGGGGACAGTAGCCTGGATTTCACATAGTCCCATATGGTCACCTTAGTTAAAACCTCATTTGAAGGAAGATACCTGTGGCATCTACATTACTTGCTAGAAATGCATCTCCAAACCTATATCTCTGTCTCCTGTTGGCTTTCTAACTTGGTAATGGATATTTCAGAGGTGTTATTTTTAATGAATTACAATCTTTGAAAGTGCCCATTCTATGTGCACTGGTGACAGGAACTGACATAAAGTGTACCTCTCAGTTGTCAGGACAGCTCAGAATATATCCCAATCCTTTCTGCCTGTGCAGATGAGAAGATTGAACTGGTGCTTTGTGCAAATAGAACATTAATTTTGCTGACAGGATAATAATAAGGCTACTAAATCAGTCCTTGGACTTTTTATATTACATATACTATTTAAATTACATGTCAGTTTTACAAACTGAAAATGGGATAAATGGCTAGTCAAATGTTTATACATTCAACTTGTAATTGAGACTTTGGAGCCAAGGAAAATGTAATTTAAAAAATAAAAGAGGTTATGAACATATTGATGCATGTCTCATTGGTCTGGTATGTAGACTGAGATACACAAACTCACCTGAATAGTACTTTTCCCAAGAGAAATCCACTTACATCATGGTACTTCCTCACTGAGGTAAGAAGAGCATGTTGTGTGCCAAAGTAGGTGTTATAGGCAGCAAAAGAAAATAAGGAAATCCGGTAATAAACAGACTGCACATAACTCTTGGAAGGCTTGTGAACCTCAAATTTTTTTATTATTATTTAATGGAGTAGCAACCACTTAAGATGCTTATGCAGATTTAAAGCTAGATTATTATCGATGATAAAGAGATCTGATTAAACAAAGATTGAATTTGATCTTTTATCCAGACTCTGTCAGCTCAGGCAAAACTAGAGTTCAACACTTTCTAATGAGGCTGTCAGCACAAAAAGAAAAATATTAATCAAAATTGTCAGATTTTTTTTTTTTTAAATCCACTTTGTGTTTTGGGTAACAACTTGGGGAGATCCCTTGGGATTACTTGCTGGATGACCATTGAGGGTAATGGTGCTATAGTAAGATAAACAATGGTCTCTCAACATTTTCACCAATGGGGGAACATATTTGATAAGAAGCTATTTTAATTTTTTTTTCTCAGAATCCAACTGCATACTAGATATCTGGGAAATGTTTCTTGGAGCTCCCTGTATTTCAGGCCCAAATCACAGTATTCCATCAGGTTGTCAAACCTAAAGTGAAAATATCAGAGACCACTGATATTGTTTGGTGGCATGAATGGGCACTGAAGGGCCCCTTCTCTGAGTTAATTCACTACCTCAAAAAAAGTCTTGCCTCAGAGATGGTGTTCTAGCACCTGCTGTTTTGAGAACAACCTGTCTGGTAGGGCTGTGTGAAACAGCCCCATTTCATTTCAACTTCCTCAAACTGTTTCATTTCAACTGTACCTCAAAACTTTGAAAGTAAAACTTGTGTCACGTGTAAGTGTGAAGGCAGAGGGTCATGAAAACAGCAGAGATGGAGACACCAAACAACAACTGTGCACCAGAATGAGAGCACACCAAAAATCTATCAAAGACAAAAACAGAACACCACCTGTCTCCAATATCTCAGACCTTATCCTCAAAGGGAATTTAGAAACCACTTTTCACAGATAAGCCTATGAAATGCACTTCATCAACCTCCTACATACAGAAACTCATGGACTCGATATAGACACTGGAATTCTGGCATTCCCCCTCTTTCACATTCCACTGCCTCTGCCATTCTGTCTCCCTGACTCACTTTACGAGCACTCTGTCTACTGATTCAGGATCTGCATATGCTGCTCTTCACCCTTGGGTCACACTTGGTGGCTAGCTGGAGGACTGTACTGGACCACAAGGGATCAAGCCATTTCCTGATGCCGTCCTTCAGCTGCCTTACCAGTGCCTGCATGTCTGGTGACAGCAGCTTGCCCCAGCCAGGAACAGTGATTCTCTGGAACTTCCCTGGAACTTCTCCATTTCACTCACTACAGGGATCACCTGGCCAGGGAGGGCATCACCAGCACTGAGGGTCTCAGTGGCCTTCAGGAAGGGCTTGAGGACCACCAAGATCTGGGAAATGGTATCTCACTAAGCTCTGTTAAGGAGGCTGCTGATACCCATTTCTTTGAGCAAGGCCATCTTATGGATGGCCTTCTGTTGCTCCTCTAGTCTCTTGAGCATCAGGTATGTGGAGTTCCACTAAGTCTCCACACCCTGCATGATTTTGTGCTGCAGGATTTTCACTTCTGCCTGTTTGTCCCACAGCATCTTGCACTCCTTGATGCTCTGGTGGAAGTAATCTGCCACCTTCCTGCATTTCAAGATGACCTTGCTGGTGGTGCTGGCACCATCACTGGCAGCCCTGCCCCCCTCCAAGGCATCCCTGATAATGAGGTGGAACTTGTGTGTCACACAGTGGATGCCAACAAAGTTGGCATCACAGACCTCCTTGACCATATTGGCCAAATGAGCCACCCCTTCACCAAGCAGTTCATGGTCCTCATGGTGATTGTTGTGTGGGACTCATCCATCAACTCAGCTTGATGGAGAGCCCACCAATGACCTGACTTGTCACACAAGTGCCTTGTGAGGGAGAGGTATGCATGATCTTTACCCCAGCTGCTCCAGATGTCCGAGGTGAAGTGTATGGCCACCTGTGGACGTGCCTTGTGCAGCTCCTCCCTCAAGTATTCCCCCTCAAGTATTCCCTGCATGCCTCATACAGGGAGGGTATGACCATCCTGCTGAAGGTGGTGCATGCAGAAACTTGGTATGATAGGGCCATGAGTGCTGTAAGCTGCCTGAACCTTGGCCACTTAACCCCTGAGAAAGGCTGGCCATCCATAGCAAGCATCTCCCCAGTGCTCTGGATGATCTTGCTTGCCCTTGCAACATGCCCCAATTTCTGTCTGCCTTTCCAACACTGTTCCAGAGTGGTCTCCCTCTGCTTTGGGGGGATGAGATCTTTGGAGTGAGAGGGGGTCTTCCCTTTGGGAATGCTTCCACTGGTGCCAGGCTGAGGAGGAGCAAGATAAAGGGGGTTGTGCCTGCAGATATGCATCAGCACCCCCAGGGTGCTCATGTATTTTATTTCTTTGCCCCATCTGGTTTTGGCTTGGCAGTGCAGGCAAATAGCATATTTGGGATCATCTGCCAGTTCAAAATGATCCCAGAGCACACTACCCACTCACTTCTGGGGTGTGGGTACATGCATGGATGCTGCCTTTTCCTCCTCCTCAGCAGGCAGAGGCACAGCAAGAGGAGGAGCAGGCTCAGCTGAGCCACTTTCCTCCACTCCCTCTACCTCAGCCTCCTCTGAAGTGCCTTCTGGGGAAAAAGACTTGACTCTTGGAGAAACTTGAGAGGTGTGGAGCACTAAGTCAGATGATTCCCCCTCCTTCCCCAGAATTTACCTTGCTATGGCACTCAGAACCAAATCTAGCTCTTCCTCTGTCTCTGGAAGACTCGTAATGGAAAGTGAAATGGGGGGGGAAGAGACTGCCATGCTAGTGCTGCTACTTGTTGGCATGGTAGTATGGGGGCAGGGTTATGGCTGGTGGTCTTGGAGGGGATGCATACTCAGGCACAGGCAGTGGAACTGGCATTGCTCCCTTCTCCTTGCTGACTGTAGAACTAGCAGAAGCCCCATTTCTGCTTATTGTAGCAAAGAGTCTGTGTCTCAGTTTGGGGCGGGGGGGACTTACAGCTCTCCGTCTACCCCCTCTTCTACACCTCCCTGAAGGCTTACCAACTGCCTTCCCAGCACACTTCATGGTGTGCTTCATAGTGTCTTTGTGTGCTGGAAAATCTGTGTCTTCTTCTGTAATGTTATCTGTTTTATGTAATATGTAGATAAGATAACTGTATGTATATATGTTTGTATGTATGTATTCATGTAATAAATGCAATTTAAATATATAAATGTATGTATGTATTTCCCTATATAAATTCTATATTAGAATTTGCAATATAATTTAGCTGTGCTTTCCTGCACAGTGAAAGGAATGCACACTGTGAAAGAAAGCACAGATTTAAAAATAATCAAAATAGACTAACAAAAACAAAAAGAGGATTTTGGGGGAGGAATGAATTGAAAGGAATTAATATAATAATAAAATAAAAGATTATAGAAAGAAAGCAAAAGGTATTGCTGAATCCCACTTGCTAGGCTAGCAAACAGGAAATGAATGGTAGCCTTTGATGTCTGATGCTGCTGGAACACAGAGCTCAGTAACTGACTTCAAGGCAGAAAGCAGCCCAGTTCAAACAAAGCTCCTTTTTATGACGTTTTTCCATCCCTCCCCCAGAGCACTGGGATTGGAAGCAACCTCAGAGAAGGATCACAGCCACTAGCCAGCTACACAGTCAATATCAAAGTAGTCCTTCCCCCCCCCTCTTCCTTGCTTCCTGTTTCCCTGCAGGCAAGCCCAGCTTCAGCTTCAAGACTTAAAATGTTTAAAAACTTTTGAAACGTTTCAGCTGGACCTCCTTTTATTTCAAGGCTTATTCAAAGCCTTTCATTTAGGTTTGATTTCACTGTTTCAAGCTTGAAACCAGTCAAAAAAGCATTGAAACAAAGCAGTCAGCAAAATTTTGCACAGCCCTCCTGTCCATCTAGAGAAATCAATTAAAAAAGTTGCATACTCCTGAATCAACATATTCCTAACAGTACTTCACCACAGTACATTACCATACCTTGTGACCCTGGAGTTGTTCAGAACCCCCCTGTAGGAAGAGGCGGAAATTCTGGATGCCTTGGAGATGAATCATCAAAATGATATCTTGGTTGCAAGGCCATCACTAAAGACCTGTCTGAGTACAGTCATACCCAAGATCATATGTAATTCCTGGTCAATAGCATGAGGCTGAGATCCCCCTTAAAAGATTTCATAGATTTCATAGATTTCATAGACATTAGGGCTGGAAGGGACCTCGGGAGATCATCGAGTCCAGCCCCCTGCCCAAAGGGCAGGAAGTCAGCTGGGGTCATAGGATCCCAGCAAGATAAGCATCCAATTTACTCTTGAAGGTGTTCAATGTAGGTGCTTGAACCACCTCCAATGGCAGACTGTTCCAGACCTTGGGGGGCTCGGACAGTAAAGAAATTCTTCCTTATGTCCAGCCTGAAACGGTCTTGCAGGAGTTTGTGACCGTTCGACCTCGTCATCCCTCGGGGCGCTCTGGTGAACAGATGTTCCCCCAGATCCTGGTGGTCACCCCTGATAAACTTATAGGTGGCCATCAGATCACCCCTGAGCCTGCGCTTTTCCAGGCTAAAGAGTCCCGTGGCTCTCAGCCTGTCATCGTAAGATCTGTTTTCCTGACCTCTGAATGGCAAAAGACCAAAAATTGGTGCCATGATGCTGGTGATGAAATATGGCTATACTGAAAATCTGAACAAGATTTTGTCATGCAACACCACCACAGACTTATGCATTGTGCCAGACACTACTGAGGCAACTGATTACAGTGTAAATTCAGGGACTGATATAAACTCAGAAAAATTAAGAGTCAGCTGAAAGCCAGGGCTGGTTTTCTATGTGAGAGATCAGTAGACTGCCAAAGGACTAAAATAGTCTCAAGAATACCCAGCCAGCCAACCCTGTGGGAAAGACTTCAGTTAGAATTAGATTAATTACATGTGTTATTAGAAGTAATTGGTATTACCTCCTATGATATGCAAAAAATTAGTATGCAGCAAGCTAACTTACACTGTCACTCAGCAATGATCATTGCATCATCCCAAGTGCCATGCAGACTTGGCTATGTTGCCTCCTGTTCAGGGTCACCTGCATAGAAGAGCACAGTAAGTTTACCAGGCAGATGTAGCTTCAGATCATTTGAAGCTTGATCCTGCATGCATTGTGAGGGAAATTTCCATCTCTTGCGGTGGAAATCACCTCTTCTAGCTGCTTCTCTTTTCCAAGTTTCCCCAGAAGATGGTAATCTCATTCTCACATGTGCAAACTCTTGCACTGGACATGCAGTGCCTCAGTTCTTTCTGGCCTTCAGCTCTTGCAGTTGAAGTAAGTGACAAGGAGTTATAGAAGAATTGACATTTACATCCTCTAATCTCTGAGACCTTCTCAAAATATCTTTGCCTTGATATTTCTTCCAGTGAAAATGGAGGACTTTAGCTCAAAGGACCATGAAGACAGCACAAATTCCTTTTCATTTAAACAAGCTTTCAGTGTTCTATTTAGCAGTTGAAGCAGATGCTCCAGCAAGGCACCAGACTTCCAGAGATGTTCCTTCTTTTCAAATCTTCCACCTTAACTACCTGAATGCCACATAAGTATCAAAGCAGAGGCCTGACCTAGTGAGAGACCTGAGCTCCATTCAGCTGCTCAAACAACCTCAGAAAATTGCCACCATGATTCACAGCTGGCAGGAATGAATCCCACTGTTGTCTTCTTGATAGCCACAGTTTGAAGATGTTCTTCTAGAAAAAGCAATTACTCAGTTTCAAATGTTCACTGTCAATGTGAGCAAAATTCCTGAATACCAGGCAGTGTGGATGGAGAGAAAGTCCCCTCATGTTATTCATCATCTCTGCTAGAAAGGTGGAAATGAGCAGTCTTTCACTGCATCTACGGGAATTATTTAAAAGTGTTTGTGGAGAGGGGTGAAGATAGGAGGGCAGGAATGTGATAACCTCAGGACCTGACATTTTAAGTCCTTCCTGCAGTAGGAGACTATTCAGGCCAACTGCAGAAAAGATTGGGAGCAGAGTGAAGAACGCTCATTTCTTTAGCTGTGCAATTCCATGTATCACAAGGGAAACGTCTGTCTAAAGGGCCATAGAAATAAGATCAGATGTGTTCCATCTTATGTTGTTTGTATACCACCATCCTGATCAACTGTAAATCTCAGTCTTCAGTTATGGGGACTGAGATGAAACAGCTTTAGTACTCCATCACTTTAAGGACTGGAGCAGGCAGCTGCTGGGTGTCTGATGAGGGCAGCCATTTTAGAGCCCAGTTCCCCTGGCTAGTGGAGCAGTTTGTGATCAATAGCTTTGGAAGTAATTTGCCCAGTAGAGCTTCAGCTCTAGGAACAGGTTGGAGGTAAGGGTGAGGATATGCCTTATGGTCTTAGGCATGGCTGAAAACTGCACCCTGCTGGGGTAGGGAGACCTGGTGGGACTGCCTGTGGTGGGGCAGTGCCACTTAAATGCCAGGATTGAGAATCTCCCTAGTGAAAGGTGGGTAGGGATGCCTTAACCCGAGCCCCCACCTTAGGATGGGTGAGTTAACCGGAGTGGTGTGCCAGGCACACAGGGTGGGACACCTGAGCCTACAGGTGTGTTTGACCCCATGCCCTTGGGAGAGGGCAGAGTGGTGGGCCAGGCATATCTAGTAGAGTGATACCTGAGCCTATGGGGGTGTTCAACCCTACACCTGAACGAGAGAGTGGTGTTGAGAGACCCAGAGCAAGGGAAGAGAATGGGGCCCCAGAGTGGAAAGGGCAGAGTAGTGACCCAGTGAGGGGAGTGGGGCAAAGTCAGCCCACAGTTCTGTGAATCACCCATCATTCATTCAGATGAGGGCCACAGGAGAGGCTCAAAAGGCTGCATGCCTGCTGGCTGAGGTAAGAAGAGAGACGCCTGATGGCCCTGCGGTGTTGCTCAAAAGGAACTAGGGTGGGGTCTGTGTGGCTCAGGGAGAGAAGCATGAGAGCCCTGGTGAGATCAGGGAGAGTGAAACAGGCCCCAGCGAGCAGTGGGTATTATGCATGTGTCTCAGAATGGGGCAGTATGTAAGAGGCCTAATTGTGTGTTGAGTTTGGTATAGCCTTAAGCCAGAGAAAAGTTTTCAATTAGCAATAATTGCACCTTGGATTAACCTCATTAGCTATGATACTGCCACTGTGCAAAGCTAAACAGTGTGATCTGCAAGGTATGGGATATGTAAAGGGGTGGTTGGAGTATGTACATTTGGCCCTCATCATCAGGGCAGTAGAAGGGCAATGTCTCACTTATCTAACAATTGGAACAACTTAGAACAAGACAAGCAGGTGAACAAGGCGGGCAATTTGCCCAAGGACAAAGGAGCGCGCTGGTCTTGTGACTCGGGTCTGGGAGTTGACTCCTTTCTGTCACAGTGACTCCGTGGGAATATTGGTGACTTTTTTCAGATTCATGGTGCTGTGCTGAAACCTCCTAGAGGAATGTGTTCCATCCCACAAGGCCACTGGTTCTAGATCCCTTTTCTTAAAGA
The DNA here is from genome assembly GCF_052110815.1 of Crocodylus siamensis. Classification (NCBI taxonomy): domain Eukaryota; kingdom Metazoa; phylum Chordata; order Crocodylia; family Crocodylidae; genus Crocodylus; species Crocodylus siamensis. The sequence continues at coordinate 48,258,585 of NC_143404.1, forward strand.
CAGAAGGCTCTACATAGTGCTACAAGTTGCAGATGGTACATGGAATCAAGATGAATGTTTCTTTTTCTGTCTTAGAAGACAGTCCAGTCTTTGGAACCTCTGAGTATTACCTCTAGGACTGTCTCACCCCCAGAGTAATATTTTCCTATAGATGCATGATGAATAAAAGCCATGTGATTGCTCCATTCCTATAGAATGACCCTAAGAAGCACCCAGTTCTTTTCTTACTGCAATGCTGCAATCGTCACATAAACTAATCCTGAGCATTAAACCAGTTTGATGAAAACTATTTGTTAAAACAGAACGGTTGTGTACAGAAAAACATAGGGCTCAATTTGTTATTTCCACACCACACATTTAGCCTCGCTGTCTTTCATTTCATTTCTTACACTTGCCTGACCTTAACTCTAGTGCCAGCTGCTCTCTGCACATGATGTATCCTGACTCCTCCACAATGTGAGAGAATTAGGATCTTGCTAAAAGCTGGTTTCATATTTCAAGCATTTGCAATGGGAACACTTTTAAACCAGCAACAGCTGAGGTACCATAAGCAGATCAGCTATGTCTGTGACCAGCAGTATCCTGTAATGGTGGCACCTTTTTTTTTTTTTTTAAAGTCCTGAGAAGGTTCTGATTCTATTCGCAGTACAAAACTGAAGAAGGGCTAAACTTAGACATCATTTATCACAGCTTTTATGGACCTCTTAAAGCTTCATGAAAGAAATACTTTCCGTAGTCAAGGTAGTGCATTTTATTATGCTCATCCAACAGCATAACCTTAGCTTAACTCCAGGTTAATGGAACTTATGATAGTACTGAAAGAATAAAAATTCCTAATGAGCAAAAGGAATCCTAAATCTACATTCCTTATAAGACAGTTAAAGTTGTACAACCTTAGATTTGACCTCAGGAACAGACTTGAACAAGCAAAGGCTGACTGAGCCATTAAACACAGAGCAGTGAGCTTTCCTACATGTAGGTTTCTTTTGCTTTGTAAAAAGAGTTCCCTATAAAAATGGCATTTCCTCTTTTACGTTCTAGTGACCAACAATATGTCACTGACTTGTACCCACATCTCAAATAAATGCACGAATCTATTTTCTATTTAACCTTTGTACATTGTCATGGGGTAATAGCCTACCCCAGAATCATATTTTGTGCAGTAACTTAAAGTTCAGTAATTCTAAAAAAAATCTTTTTAGGACATTGCCACTGGCACCACAGTGCATAATATCCCCAAAGAACAGCCACTTTACATGAATGGTCTGCTTTCCATAGATGAAAAACTGCCCAGGTTAACATGTTACCCCAGGTGTGAATGTGGTTGTATTTTTCTGTATGCGGTAATAATTTACACCAAACCCATGTTAATGCATTGGAGTAACTTGTTACCCCAGTGCAATTTCTGTATAATTTATAGGCCTAGACCTGTTTGGCCACTTTGGGTGGATGCATCTGAAAGGCCAGCATTCATTCACACCTCATTCATGTCCACTTCAGGTATCCATAGCAACTAATGGATGGCCATCCTCCACTCTGCTTTTAAGATGTGTTAATCCTTCTTACTAGCCACTTTGTTTGCAGGCTGCAAGGTCATCAAAACATCCTTCCCTTTTCCAATGCTCCCCCCCTCCAAAAAACAACCTTTGTCACACCTAAATCCACTTCTGCTCTCTCTTCTCATGGCAAAGCTTTGCCCCACATGCCCCTTTCATAACATACGAGATCATTTGCCCTGCCTTTGTTGGAAGTGAGGACAAGGAGCAAAGGGAGAGCAGAAAAGAAATAGAACAACATGATGCTGCAATACAACATACACTATGGAATCCCCTTTAATGGCAAGGGCTCAACACCCCCCATGGCCCTTTTACCTGCTGTCAATAAGGCCTTGCATGTGTGGTTTCCAAACAGCTTCCACCCTTGTTTGGCTTGTCTGCAAAGGGTGGATGCTGGTCTCTGGCTTCTGTGCCCAGGAGGAGAGGGTGCTACCTGCTTTGCCATAGGGCAGGGTGTAATTGATTCTATGATAGCAAAGGTGGACAAGCTTGTATTTAATTGGTATTTATATGCATTCATCAGCAATCATTTTTTCTTTATTTCCTGCAGTCCATGATAAGAAGGCAGTGCGTATTCAGTGCTGAAGCCTATCTTGCACAGGTAACAAGGGATGACAACGACACACCCACTGATGAAATTTTATCCCAAGGCAGTGAGGATGATGACTTTGTTCAGAGAAAGAAGACCATGTGTCTATGGAAGCTTCATCCAGCTCCAATGAGGAAGAGTTGGTGCCACAAGCAGAAGTGATGCCAACCCTTCCAGTGGGACAGGCAAGAGAATCAGCCCACGGCTTCCATGGAAGACTCAGGACAGCTATAGCAGAACATGGAGCAGAACCACTGTCACCACCCCCAGAAAACTTTGCAGATGATGACACCTTTAAAGGAAGGAATGGCAGTGTGCGGGGAAAAGTCTATAGCTAATGCATCATCAGAGAACAGCCAAGGACAGTGGAAGTGCTGGGCCAACAAGAGAAAGTAATAAAGACACAGTGGTCGGAAACGTTCCACCTGTTTCTCTCCTAAGTTATCCTGACTGTTATCCTAAGAGAAACAAAGAGAGAGGCAGACAGAAGATTCAGGGAGTGTAATGATAGCCATCCTGAAAATAGAAAGGAGTGGAAAAAGCTGGATGAAAGAGAGTTAAAAGCTTGCATTGGCCTCCTACTACTGAGTGGTCCATACCTGGTGTTTTGACAAGAAACTGACACGTGAAGAAAGGAGAGCTGTGGACGAGCCTGCTGCCTTCAGAGATATTTAGAAACAATTTGTGGAGCAGCCCAGGAAATGGTATATTCCAAAAACACACCTGATGGTTGATGAGCAGTTCATTGCATTCAAGGGTCGCTGTGTTACCTGTCAGCTCTGTGTTCCTGGGAGAACCCTAGCACCCAGCTTGCTGGACTTACAAAGGACTTTTTCTATTCCCTGCCCCCCACACACACCCACACCCACACCCATACACACACCCTCATTTAACTGGAACTAGGCAGAAGTAAAGTTTAATAGGCATCTTGGGCCATACATTCCCCAGTCCCAGTATGGAAGGCCTATTTAATCTTGATTGACTAAAACTCGGTCACCAGGTTAGGGAATGCTGAGGCAAGAGACCGAATCAGACTGGGTATGGGCAAGATTTGAACAATGGTTAAGGGTTCATCACAGTGTCCAGCCTGCTGGAGCCCTGACCACAAATGCTGTCATACTTTTCCTGGGATGACTGGTGGAAGTACTCCCCACAAAGTTTATGAACACTCCAATAGTCCCCTTAAGTCTGTTAAAAGACTGCAGTAAGATTTAGAAAAGTCATACTAAGCTGTGGCTTATTCACAACAGGTAAAAATACAACACCCTGATGCTGCAAGCTATCTGAGAAGAAACAGTGAGGTATCCCATCCAGTATATCTCCTATCTATAAGAATTTCAAGCTGGCTCCTAAGTGTCTGGTTACTCCTTAAAAACTTATATTTTTCCTGGTGTTAATCAGTTTCTTGAGATGTTCCAAACCAGATAACCCCTTGTCAATAGAAAAGACAATTATTTACACAATTAAAGGAATGCTTTGAAGAAGAAATGAGGATATACAAATCTGTAAAAGCAGCAAAGTTGTGCTTCAAGAGAGAAAGCTCTCTGACACCATCCATTGTTCATAGATTCGTAGATGTTAGGGTCAGAAGGGACCTCTGTAGATCATTGAGTCTGACCCCCTACATAGACAGGAAAGACTGCTGGGTTCTGATGACCTCAACCAGATGCCCATCCAATCTCATCTTGAAGACCCCCAGGATAGGGGAGAACACCACCTCCCTTGGGAGTCCATTCCAGATTTTGGCCACTCTAACTGAAGAAGTTCCTCCTAATGTCCACTCTAAATCTGCTGTCTGCTGGCTTATGGCCATTATTTCTTGTGACCCCCAGGGGGTGAGTAAAGCCTCACCAATTCCCTTCTGCACCCCCATGATGAATTTATAGGCAGCCACAAGGTCACCTCTCAACTTTCTCTTGCGGAGGCTGAAGAGGTCCGAGTGCCCTAGTCTCTTCTCATAGGGGTTGGCCTGCAAGCCCTTAACCATATGAGTGGCCCTTCTCTGGACCCTCTCCAGGTTATCCACATCCCTCTTGAGGTGTGGCGCCCAAAACTGCACACAGTATTCCAACTGTGGTCTGACCAGTGCCCGATATAGGGGAAGTATCACCTCTTTGGTTCTGTTTGTCATGCATCTGCTGATGCATGATAAAGTGCAGTTAGCTGTTCTGATGACTTCGTCACACTGATGACTCAGGTTCATCTTGGAGTCCACTAGGACTCTGAGATCCCTTTCCACTTCTGTGCTACTGAGCAGGTCATTTCCTAGGCAGTAGGTGTGGTGGACATTTTTCTTCCCTGGGTGCAGCACTTTGCATTTCTCCTTGTTAAATTGCATTCTATTGTTTTCTGCCCATTTGTCCAATCTGTCCAGGTCTGCCTGTAGTTGTTCCCTGCCCTCCAGTGTGTCCACTTCTCCCCACAGTTTTGTATCATCTGCAAACTTGGACAAAGTACACTTCATTCCCTCATCCAGGTCACTGATGAAGACATTGAAAAGTATCGGTCCAAGGACCAATCCCTGCGGGACCCCACTGCCCACTCTCTTCCAGGTTGATACTGACCTATCCACTACCACTCTCTGGGTACAACCCTCTAGCCAAATTGCCACTCACTGGACTGTGTAATCATCCAAGTCACAGCCTCTTAACTTGTTCACCAGTATGGGGTGGGATACCATATCGAAGGCCTTCCTGAAGTCTAAGTAAACAATGTCAACCCCTACTCCTGCGTCCAGTTGTTTTGTAACCTGGTCATAAAAAGAAACCAGATTATTCAGGCATGATCTACCTGCTATGAACCCATGCTGGTTTCCCCTCAGCATAATTTTTCCTGCTGGGCGCTCCCATATATAAGCCTTAATAATCTTTTCAAAGACTTTGCCAAGGATGGAGGTGAGACTGACTGGCCTATAGTTGCCTGGATCCTCCACTTCTTGAAAATAGGGACCACATTGGCCCTTTTCCAGTCCTCCAGGATCTGGCCCATGCACCGCAAGTGCTCAAATATTCTTGCCAATGTCTGTACAGTGACATTAGCCAGTGCCTTGGGTAGAGCTCATCCGGGCCTGCCAACTTAAACGCATGCAGTCCTTCCAAGACACTCTGCAACATCTCGGGGTCAGTGCTTGGTAGTCTGGTGCCCAGCTGCTGCCTCTCTACCATCCCATTGTGAGACTTATCTTGCTCCTCATTTAGGAACACTAAGGCAAAGAACTCATTAAGGAATTCATCCTTGTCCCCCCTGTCTGTCACCAATTGCATTTGCCCATTCATTAGTGGTCCTTTTCCACCCTGGATACTCCCTATATATCTGAAAAATAATTTTTTGTTATCCTCAACTTGGGATGCCATTCTCAGCTCCATGGTAGCTTTGACCTTTCTAACTGCCTCCCTACAACTACGAGCTAAGGAGGTATACTCCTCTTTAGTAATCTCTCCCTGTTTCCACCACTTATATGCCCCCCTTTTTGCCCCTAGGCTGTTCTGGATTTCTCTGGTCAGCCAAGGAAGCCTCTTGGCCCCTTTCCCCCTGCATCAGGATCTTCTCCCTCTGTGCCGAAAGAATTGGTTTCCTTCTTGGGCTCCCATCTTGCCAAATCTCTTACTCTGCAGTGCATTATTGACTAAACGCCTGAGGTCACTGAAGTCAGCACTTCCACCCTACTAGTTACTCTATTCCTTATGATGAATTCTATTATTTGGTGGTCACTTTCCCCCAGGTGACCACTGATCTGTAGGTCCCCTACTATGTCATCCCCTGTTGCCAATACCAGGTCCAGTAAGGCATTCCCCCTAGTGGGACCATGTACCTCCTGTGTCAGGTTGAGATCCTGTACACAGGATAGGAACCTGCGTGAATGGTGGGAATTTGCTGTCTGCATCTCCCAGCAGATGTCAGGATATTATAGGTCCCCCATGACTACCGTCTCCCTAGTCTTTATGGTTTCTGAGAGCTGCCTCAGGAGTTCCAAATCTAGTTCTTCCCCTTGGTGTGGGGGTCTGTAGCAGACCCCTACCACCAAATCCCTTTCTCCTTGACCTCCATGTATCCCAACCCACAATCCTTCTACTTTCTCCTCCTCTGATTCCATTTTGATAATGTCAATGTATAACGCTCCTTGACATAGAGCGCAATCTCTCCCCGTCTCTTCCCCACTCTATCCTTCCTGTACAGCTTATAGCCCTCGATGTTACTGCCCAGTCATGGGTAGAGTCCCACCAGGTTTCTGTTAACCCCACTAAGTTATGTTTTCTGCAAGCAGGAGTGCTAGTTCATCCTGCTTGCTCCCCATGCTCTTAGCATTATTGTATAGGCACTTGAGCCCTGTGACTGATGCCGTTGTTGCCCCTCCCCAGCTCTGATGCCCAATGGGCCCCTTATTGCTTACCTGCTTATTGTTTACCTGTGCTGTACTACTGGACGTCCCATGGAATGTAGGTCCCTGATGATCTCCTTCTTCTGCCTCCCTGTCCCCCATCTGAGCTAGTTTAAAGCCCAAAGTAGGAGATCAGCCAACCTGTTGGAGAAAAGACTTTTACCTTTCACTGAGAGATGAAGTCCATCATGGCCCAGGAAGTCGCTTGCCAGGAAGTGTGGGTCATGGTCCAGAAAGCCAAATTCTGCAGTATGGCACCAACTCCTGAGCCAGAGGTTGACCTCTCTGATGCAGGTGCTATGATGCCTACTGTGGCCTCTGACTAGGAGGATGGACGAGAAGACCACCTGCACCCCTGTCTTCCTAAGCCTGGCCCCCAGAGCCCTGTAATCACCGAGGATATGGTCAGGACTACTCCTGGCTGCGTCATTGATTCCCACACAGATGAGGAACATGGGATGGTAGTCTGAAAGCCAGATCAGGTCAGAAATCCTTGTCATGACATCCCTCGACAATCCTTGTTCTCAAGAAGTTGGATGAAACAGATTGTCTCCCTTCAAGGATTGTGCTAAGAACTTTACCTGTCAGCATTGGAACCTGAGTGCCTTGGACTGGTGAGAGCCCAGCTCTCTTTCTCTTCTTCTCTTTAGGCATAGATTTCTGAACCTGAATTGTACTAGTTAAGCTTGAGCTAAGTTTCCCCAAATACTTAGTGAAACCAGGATAGAATTGTAATTGTTTTGTTTTCCTTTGCAAGTCTATTATTACTAGTACCATTATACATTTCATATACTTAGCAATAAATAACTTTTATAGTCAAACTGGTAGTAACCAGGTGTATGTTTCCTTCTCTACTTTGCTTCCCCATTTGCTCTGAAGCAACACTTCTTTTACCTAAGTTAAAGATCCCTGTGAAGCCCAGAAATACTGTGGGGTCTGCTCATCAACTAGGACAGTTAAGGCAAAAGATTGGGATGTGCTGAGTTTGAAACACATAAGGGGATCAGCTTGTAAAGGCTGATTGACCCAGTTTGGCTCAGACATGCCCTAATAAACTGAATGCTGGCCCATGAGGGTGTCATCTGGATTCAGAGGTATTCTGTTTATCTGTGTGCTTGTATCTGACTGCATTTTATTGTTACCTTAATGAACTGATTCCTGGCATATGAGGTTGTCAGCCTGTTCATACTGATCAACCCAGCTGGGTCAGGTGCATCACATTAATCTCTGTGTGTTTGTGTCTTTGACTGATTTGGTGACTGGAGGAAACCCAGCCCCACTTGAAAATGTGTTCTGCAACATATCTCCACTGGGGGTGAGGACTTGCAGAAAGGAGAGATACAGTTTCATATAGAAACAAAAGTAACACTAGCAGCACATTGATAGAATTACAAAGACCCTAGAAATGTATCCCTAATAAATGAGTGCACCCCAAAGTCATGGGAAAATCTAGTAAGAGCTGTCCCTTCAGACAGTACATGCCCAGAAAGCCTGCTAAGTATGGCTTGAAAATTTGGTGGTTCTGTGATGCAGCAACATCTTTCCCCCTTCCTGGAGACAGCTACTTGGGCAGGCAACCAAAAACTCCATGCCAAAGTAATCTTGGTACCCAGATCACTGAAAAACTGGCTCATCCCTGGTACAAGATGGGAAGGAATATTGTGACTATTTCTTCACAAATACTGACCTAAATTAAAAATTGCCACAATGCATCCCAGTAGAAACTTCTCTAAGCATGAATGGACATTGTGCTTTTTGTCCAAGGACAGATGACCAGCAATGATGCAAAGCTTGAACATACATACTTTTGGAAAAATACACAATCAAATATTAAAATGGCACTTCAGCATTTTTAGGCCTTACGAATATGCATATTTTTGCCCAACATATATTTTAATATTTGATTGCACCCAGCACCTTTAGGTACAAAGCAGAGATTATTTCCACTTCAGCAGTAAGAAAAACTGATAAACAGGCTGCAGCAATGTTGTTATCTTCTGAGGAGCTACCCATAGCAGAAGATAAAACTGTAAACTAGAATGTCAGTTAGATGTTAGGAGGATTCCTGACTGTGACAGCACAGTCTATCTGGTGATCAGAGATAACATGGACATGTGTAATGAGAGGGGTTATTGGCAGGAATTAATGTGTGATTTCTGCATCTAAAAACAAAAGCTTCTACCTCTAGAGCTCAACAACAGCTCAGTCTGGCTTCAGATGATGTTTGGCTTCACAAATCAGAAAGTGTTTTGTGGAACTGAGGATCCAGTGATTCCCTTTGAAGTACCAGGTTAGAAGGCAGAAATGTTTACAAGTTTATCGTGGCTACTCTAGGATCTAGAAATCTATTTCTATGCTGCTGTTTTCATTTGAAAGAGCATGTATTATCCTAGCTGCCCTGTAGCTGGCAAAGAAGATTATGAAAAACCTGAAAAGTATATGTTTCCTTCTCTTTTTATAGCCAAGGAATTCACATATTATAATAAAGGGTGTGAAAATAAAGGACTGAAATGAAATAAAAAGCCAAGACATGTGCTGTATAATGGTATTATCTCCCTCAAACCACTATGCCTCATACTGAGGATGCAATGTGAAGAAAGGAACACTTGGCAAAAATAATACATTTCCTAACTGTGTGTTGAAACTTGAGAGGACCAAATATACTGTAAAATCCTGATGCTTATCCACAGCTCAACTCTGAACAGCCCAGCATTCAGGACAGCTTAAACCTGGACTTCTGGGTCAGGCTATTAGCAAACTTTTACTCTGGATCTAGGTTCAGATAGAAGACATGTACAAGGATTAGAGGATTCCTGGACCCTGAATTTTGATTTGGTCTCACATCTACTTAAAAACCATATTTAAGAAATAATTTTAGCAGGAGATTAGTTATTATTTTTGCAGAGTCCCAAATTGTAATGGTTGCTTTATAACACAAAGAACAGTGGTCAAAATGGCCAATGGATATTAAATATTATTAAAGATTATTAAGGGTATTACAGAGATAAAGGAGATTTGGAGAAGAGGAATGGAAATGGTCAAAGGCCTGGAATAACTCTTATATGGAGAGATTGAAAAATTGGGATTATTTACAATTTAAAAGAGATAAATAAGAGGACACATAATAAAAAAAACATACAAAATCATAAATGGGGAGGACAGGACGGTCTCATCACCCAATATAAGATCAACAAAACATTCAGTAAAACAGGAACACAGAGAATTCAGAACTGATAAAAGGAAGTCGTTTTTCCACCTACTGCATTATTGAGCAGTGGAACTTGCTGCCACAGGGTTACCAAAGGGCATATTGATTTTATTAGTAACATTAGATAATGTTAAAACTCATGAACCAAAAGATGACAAAGCCATAAGGGAAATACAGAGTGCCCGAGTGAGTGACTAATGTAAGGGACTACGCTGTATCCCTCAGCCATACACTTTTGCACACCCATGAGGTTGCTCTTAGGACCTCAATCTCCAGCATCCTGGAGATTGCTCCAACAGTCTCAACAGTGCATTTCCATATTTTTCTGTACAAGTAGGTGGGTGTATGCTTGGGAATATCCCTGCTGGGATACCTCTGCTACTGTATTGTAGTTAAACCCCATGACCAAGGATTCAAGAAACTAGAATGGAGTTGATATATTCAGGGTTGTCATAATCAGTGACAGCAAAAAATTCAGGAAAGATATTAAACCTTGTAGAATAAATCCTGAATTGATATCCTAATTTAAAATAGATTGAGGACATCTTCATCATCTCAGATTATTGCATATCTGCACACTGTGGAACTGGAACTATTTTGCTTGTTTTACATCTTTCTTTTCTGAAGCATACAGGCAGGAAAGATACTGAATTAGCTGACCCTGGGGCTGAACCAAAATGGCAACTTCTATATCCCTAACAAATACAAATCAATGATCCCTGATATGATAAGATAAAAGGCCACACTTATGTGTGATGCTACAAGGAGGGAGAGCACCAAATAGCATTGAAAAAAATGTAAACAATAAAGACATGAAGTGAACAATAAAGTCATGAAGTTATTCAGCACAGGTATTTGTATAACTGGGCAGCAGAGAATCCAGGAGAAGGCAGGGGTACAGTCACTGCCTCCTTCAGCTGTGTTGTACATGTGTGTTGAGCTCTCTAAGCTCGCCAGCATGGCAGCATAACTCCTGCTCAGAGCTCTCGATGTGCCATGAGCTCTGAGCTCACCAGCTAATTGGCACAGGCTTTGACTGGAGACCTTGTTTTCATGCATCTCCAGAATCAAGGAAGTAAGCCTTGGCAGCTGTGATGGAGAAAGACAGAGGAACCTCCTCCAGCAGGGACGATGCCACTTCCCACATGACAAAGAATGGGCAGAGAGTGAATACCAGCAGGAAGAAATGCCAGGTCCTCATCATCAGAGACTCCATCCTACGAGGACTGGAAGGTCCCATCTGCCGGCCTAACCCCATGACATGAGAGGTCTGCTTCATGCCTGGACCTTGGGTTAGGGACATCACGGAGAGGATCACGGCCTACATCTGACCTGCAGACCAGTACCCCATGGCTGTCATCCATATGGGAATGAATGACATGGCGAGGGGCAACCCTGACCGCATTATGAAGGAATTCAAGGCTCTGGGGGACAAGCTTAAGGAGACAGGGGCACAGGTGGTATTCTCCTCTCTTGTTCCACTGAGTAGGCACGGACGGCGACACAAGGCATGCATTGGTGAGGTCAACTGGTGCTTACGCAGTTGGTGCCGCCAGGCAGGTCTTGGGTTCCTAGATAATGACCCATGCTTTCGGGCAGGGGGCTTGCAGGGGTGGGATGGGCTTCACCTCTCTCCTAAAGGCAAGCGTGTCTTCTCTTCCAGGTTGGCTGATCTCATACGGCAAGCTTTAAACTAGCCTCGCTGGGGGAGGGGGCCACAGGAAGATGAGGAAACACCACCTGAGCAAGACGGGTGACAAATGCAAGGAGTACCCAGGTAAGAAACAGGGATCCAAACAGTCTCCCAAATAGGGGGGTGGCACACGCAGCTAGGCAAGGCCTTAAATGCCTATATAACAATTCTTGTAGCATGGGGAACAAACAAGAGGAACTTACCCTCAGAATAGTCAGTTCAGACCCAGACATTATAGGGCTTACAGAAACATGGTGGGATTCATCCCACAACTGAGCAATTAGCATTAGGGGTTATAGGCTTTACAGGTGGGATAGAGAAGGAAGGAAAGGTGGGGGTGTGGAGCTCTATGTCAAAGAGCAATACACATCCTCTGCCAGCAAAATGGGGTCAGAGGAGGGGCAAGCTGAAGTGTTCTGGGTCAAGATACAAGGGGGCCATGGGGAGAGGGATCTAATGGTGGGGGTCTACTACAGACCCCCAACCAAAGGGAGGAGCTGGACTGGGAATTTTTGGGCCAGCTTGCAGAGGCACTTAAAGCAAGGGATGTAGTTGTCATGGGTGATTTAAATTACCCAGACATCAGCTGGGAGGAACAGTCAGCCAGGTCGGACCGTTCCAGGAGGTTTCTGGCCGAGATACAGGAACTCCATTTAATTCAGGAGGTGCACAGTCCCACCAGAGGAAATGCCCCATTGGACCTGATCCTAGCCACAGTCAATGACCTGGTAAGGGGCATCCAGGTTCATGAACATCTGGGTGACAGCGAACATCACTTGCTGGAATTCACCATCCAGCGCAGGATGTCAAGGGCCTACAGCAAGGCGGTAGCCCCAGACTACAAGAGGACCAACTTCAATGAGTTGAGGAGATTAGTGGGAGAGGTGCTGGGGTTCTCAAGAGCAGGGGAACTCAATGCCCAAGATGAGTGGTCATTCTTTAAGGAGAACATACTCAGGGCCCAAGGGGTGACCATCCCAACAAAAAACAAGGAGGGCATGAGTGCCCGAAAACCCCGCTGGCTCACCAAGGGCATCCAGGAATGCCTGATTGCCAAAAAGGCAGCATACAACTGATGGAAGGGGGGTGCTATCTCCAAAGAGGAGTATACCTCCTCTGCTCAGGCCTGTAGGAGGGCTGTCAGGAAAGCTAAGGTGGACATAAAGCTAGGACTAGCGTCCAAGATCAAAGATAATAAAACGTCCTTTTTCAAATATGTAGGGAGGATGAAGAAAGCACCGGGAAATGTGGGACCCCTGCAAGATTCTCTGGGCAATGTGGTGGTTGTGCCACAGGAGAAAGCAGACCTCTTTAACCAATACTTCACCTACATTTTCTTCTGCACGGACTGCGACTTCCCCACCGTGATGGAAGACAGACTCGAGGGGAATGCCTCCAGACCTCAAGTTGGGGAGGACCGGGTTAGAGAGCTTCTGGAGGGGCTGGATATGTTCAAATCAGAGGATCTAGATGCTCTCCACCCCAGGGTGTTGAGGGAGCTAGCAGGGGTTATTGCAGGGCCCTTGGCATGGCTTCATTACTGCTCGTGGTGCTCAGGGCAGGTGCCAGATGATTGGAAGATATCCAACGTGGTCCCCATCTTTAAAAAAGGGAGGAGGGAGGACCTGGGCAACTATAGGCCTGTCAGTCTTACCTCAATCCTAGGGAAACACTTTGAAAAGATTATCAAGGAGCACATTTGCAGCTTCAGGGATGATTCTCAAGGGCAGCCAGCATGGTTTCATTAGGGGCAGGTCATGTCAGGCCAAACTGATTGCCTTTTATGATCAGGTCACAAAAGCATTGGATACAGGTGTCGCCATGGACGTAGTCTTTCTGAACTTCAGCAAGGCCTTTGACACCATCTCCCACCCCATCCTCATTAAAAATCTAAATGACTGGCATTGATGCCTACACAGTGAGATGGATTGCAGATTGGCTGAAGGGTCGTACTTAGAGGGTGGTGGTGGATGGGTCATATTCGACCTGGGGGGAAATGGGCAGCGGAATCCCCCAGGGCTCGGTCCTTGGGCCCGCACTATTCAATTTCTTTATCAGCGATTTGGACGATGGGGTGAAAAGCAACCTGTTTAAATTTGCTGATGATACCAACATTTGGGGTGAGGTGAGCATGGTTGTAGGGAGGGAAAGCCTGTAGCAAGACCTGGATAGGTTACAGGGGTGGGCTAACAAAAACAGGATGTGTTTCAATACTGACAAGTGCAGGGTGCTGCATTTGGGCAGTAGTAACCAGCAGCACACTTATAGAATGGGAAACTCCCTTCTTGAGAGCATGGAGGCAGAAAGGGATCTTGGAGTCATTATTGACTCCAAGATGAACATGAGCCAACAATGCGAGGTCACTGTTGGCAGGGCTAACCGGACCTTGTCGTGCATCCACAGGTGCATCTCAAGCAGGGCCAAGGAGGTGATCCTCCCCCTCTATGCAACGCTGGTCAGGCCACAGCTGGAGTACTGCATCCAGTTCTGTTTGCCCCACTTCAGGAGGGATGTGGACAACATTGAGAGGGTCCAGAGGAGGGCCACCCGCATGATGCGGGGACAACAGGGCAGACCCTACAATGAGAGACTGCAGGACCTGAACCTGTTCAGCCTTCACAAGAGAAGGCTGAGGGGGGATCTGGTGATCATCTATAAATTCACTAGGCGGGACCAGAAGGGTTTGGGAGAGAACCTGTTTCCCCTACCACCCCCTGGCATAACAAGGACTAACAGCCATAAGTTCTTGGAGAGTAGGTTTAGATTAGACATCCATAAGAACTACTTCACAGTCAGGGTGGCTAGGATCTGGAACCAGCTTCCAAGGGAAGTGCTGCTGGCTCCTACCCTGGGGGTCTTTAAGAGGAGGCTTGATGCCTACCTGGCTGGAATCATTTGAGCCCAGTTTTTTCTCCTGCCCAGGCAGGGGGTTGGACTTGAAGATCTACAAGGTCCTTTCCAACCCTTGTTCTACGATTCTATGAAGTGCCATTGCCCCTTTTCCCAGCAGCTGAATTCAGCCAGTCCTGAAGGGAAGGAGGGTAAGGAGCAGGGGAAGGGAGAACAAACAGCATCAGTGCTAACCCCCTGGGCTCTGGAGCTGCAATACCCAGGGCAGGTGACCTCACATAATATATATACTTAACTTTTACTGTCTTAGTCACAAAGATTACCTTGTTAATCTGCAAGGAATCCCTGTCACTTCATGGGCTCACTTGCAGGGGTAGGTATCATTAAACATGAGGGGAAGTGGCAGGATCTGACACTTCCAGTGCCTCCATTTCATTCCCTATAGAATGAAAATAATTATATCTACCTCCCCAGGGTGTTATGAGGTAAAGTGAAGGACTGGTAATAAAGGCCTGGAAATATCTGAATGAAAGATACTTTAGAACAGAGGCAGACAATTATTTTGGATGGAGGGCTGCTTACTGAGTTTTGACGAACTGTCAAGACGCACAAGGATAACCCCTACCAATGACAGGTGCCCCACCCTTGGTCCCCATCTTGGGACTGGAAGTCCCACCCCCTAACCCCTGACCTTTGCCACCAGAAGCCCCTCCCTTTGGCCCACACAAGTATTCCTTTCAGCAAAGGGTTTTGCCATCTTGGAACCAGAAAAATACCAAATTTTATTCTAAAAATCAAACATCTACAACGTTGATTGATTTGATTTCAAAAAATATTTTTTCTTGATTTACATGTGTTTGTGTACGGCACATAGAGATGATTACACAATAGCTTAAAATTAAGTTTTGTTCTTGTACATTGTGGGGGGCTAGTTATATGTTTGTGGGGGACTGTAGTAGTATGGATATGTGGGGAGTGTGGGGGTGGATAGGTGTGGGGTGTGGATGTATGGGGTGGGAGAGCATGTGGGTGTGTGTGTTGATCTGTGGAGTGGACTGTAGGTGGGTATGGGGTTTGTGGTGAGAGGGTGGCTGAGGAGGGTTGTGGCATGTGTGGAGGGGGAGCGTTTGCCCACAGCGCCCCCTCACCACCACCACCCATGGCAGGCAGAGCCCCCTCCAGAGCTCCTGCCAGCCCAGGCTCTAAACACTTGCCATTTCTTGCCCTGGAACACTGGCACAACCCCATGCTCCTGCTTGCAGCCACTTCCCCCTCCATCTGCCACCACTTCCCTTCTACCACTTTCCTGTTTCTACCCCCCGCTTGCTGCTGCAGCACCATGTCCCAGCTGCATGGTTGAGACCACAGAATGCAGCAGGAGCTTGACCAGCCCAGGTGGCACCACACACACCATGTCAGCTCCAGCTGGGAAACACGTGCTGGAGTGACAGGTGAGGGTGTGGAGGTCAGAGAGCTACAGCAGTGGTGGGCAAATAGCTGAGGCAGGCAGGGAGCACTGGGAATAAGTGGGTGTGCAGAGTGCAGCCACAGCTGGTTGGGAGCACTGGGCTTCACTGGTGCATCAAGGCCAGCAATAGTTGGGGTGTAGGGCCTGAACTGGAAGGGGGTCTATAGAGCTATGCTGGGCTGTGCCAGAAGGGAGAGAGGGGAGCCAGCCTGGCTTCAGAGCCCCTGCTAGCCCAGGTCCCATGCTCCTGAAGCCCCACCCTGGGCCCCTGCTGGCTCAAGTCTTGGCACTGGCATGGGCCCCACACTCCTGCCCAGCTGTCACTACACTCTGTGTGCCTGCTTCTTGCCCCTTCCCCCATGCCTGCTGCTGCTTTCACCACTTTCCTGCCTGTGGCTACTGCCATTCTGTCACCACGTGGTTCTCGGCTGCAGCACCGGGACTGCTACAGCTGGCCCAGCCCTGAGGACTGGGGTAAACACCCGTGGTCCTCCTCTGTCCCCCACTTCTTATCTGAGTTTCCCTCTCCAGCAGAGGGAGGCAGGAACAGTCTCCATGTCCCAGACTAGAAGCCTCTGATAGGCATGGACTTCCAGCTGGGGGCGGGCGGGTGGGGCCTGACAGAACAGCAAAGCAAGGCTTTGAGGACCTCTTTTGATTTTTATTCCAGAGGATCATACCACACTGTACTGTATACTAAACTCTATTTAAATCCATAACATCATTTTCAGTGTTAATTTCCTTACACTAAAGAGTGTAAGTGGCATTTACATTTACAATTTGACTTCCTGGACCATCCTGGTGAGCAAACTATGCCTGCTTATGAGGCTCTGCTGCCCCCAGTCCCTGGGAGTGGGGAAGAGCCCTGACTAGTTGACAGGCAGTCAACCTTGTAAGGGGAGTGCTTAATATGGTGCTGGGGGGAGGTGCGGGGGCTGGGAGAGTTGGGAGAACAGGGCAAGGAGTTGGAACAGACTGTCCCTTCCTAGGCACATAAATGGAACAGCAGGAACTCCAGCCTTGACTTTCCCTACTCTTCCCCCTCCACTACCCACACTGCTGCCAGGCAGGGAGAGGGTTGTATCACCATGGCAGCACAGGGCATGCAGTGGCAAGGAGCTTCCCCACCCCACAGTCTCTGCCCTGCCACTCTGGGTCCCACCTGTTGGGCCATGGAGGCCCCAAGGGGAGGGCAGCAGGACAGGGAGCCCAATCCTGCAGTGGGTGACTTACATCTGCCCCTGCCCCCACCCCCACAGATGAGCACAGATGTGGGGGTCATGTGCCCCCATCCCCCATGAGTACATGCAGGGGCAGGGAACCATCCCCCACACTTGAGCCTGTAGCCATCCCCCCCAGTGCCACCTGCAGGGGAGGGGAAGGCAAACTCCACACATCTCCTACAGGCAGCAGCCAGAGCTCAGATGCTCTTGCAGGGGATAAGAGACTGTGGACCCTGGTCCCTAGCCCCATAAACTTGGCAGCAGCAGGCTGCCTTCAGCAGGGATGGAGGGGACAGGAGGCTCTGGGTGGGGTGTGAGGGTCACCAGCAGAGCCAGGGTGCTGTCGTTGTGGAGTGAGGGGCACTAGCAGGGGTGGGTTGCTGTGGCTGGGGAGTGAAGGACCTGGACCTCCATCCTGGTGAGCTAAGGGGGTAGAGGGAGCTCTGAGTGGAACACTGCCACCCACCACCCTGCATTGCTGCTGCCGCCCAGGAGTGTGGGGGGGTATGGGGGGGCAAGTAGCTTACATGCAGCAGCCACCATTGCCACCCATTACCCCATGTGACTGGACACGGAGCTGGGGGGGGGCCTTGCACATGGCAGCCACCACCAACATGCATCACCCTTCACTTCTGCATGAGAGCACCCCCTCCCACTCCATGTCCAGCCACTGCCACCCCCACTTCCCATTTCATAGTTTCATAGTTAGTAGGGTCAGAAGGGACCTGAGCAGATCATTAAGTCTGACCCCCTGCCATGGGAGGAAACAGTATTGGGGTCAAACGACCCCAGCAAGGTGATTGTCTGGCCTTGTCTTAAACACCCACAGGGTAGGAGCCAGCATCACTTCGCTTGGAAGTTGGTTCCAGATTCTAGCCGCCCTGACAGTGAAGTAGCGCCTCCTGATGTCTAATCTGAATTTACCCTCTGCCAGCTTGTGACCGTTATTTCTAGACACTCCTGGTAGTGCTTGGGGGAACAGGGACTCCCCCAGTGCCTGCTGGTCCCCTCTGACTAGTTTGTAACAGGCCACAAGATCTCCCCTCAGCCTTCTCTTGTGGAGGCTGAACAGGTTCAGGTCCCATAGCCTCTCCTCGTAGGGCCTGCCCTGCTGCCCCCTGATCATGCGAGTGGCCCTCCTCTGGACCCTCTCCATGTTGTTCACATCCCTCTTGAAGTGCAGTGCCCATAACTGGATGCAGTACTCCAGCTGCGGCCTGATAGAGGGGGGGTAACACCTTCTTGGACCTGCTTGAGATACATCTGTGGATGCATGGCAAGGTGCAGTTGGCCTTTCTGACTGCATCCCCACAGTGGTGGCCCATGTTCATCTTGGAATCAATGATGACTCCAAGATCCTTTTCTGCCTCTGCACCCATAGCCACCTCACCAGGTCATCACCCATGGCCAGCACCAGGTCCAACAAGGTGTCTCCCCTGGTGGAGCTGTGCACCTCCTGGGTTAGATGGAGGTCCTGCATTCTGGCTAGGAACCTACATGAGTGGTCAGGCCTGGCTGACTGCTCTTCCCAGCAGATGTCTGGAAAGTTCAGGTCACCCATGATGACCACGTCCTTTGACCTAACTAACTCCATGAGATGACTTAAAAATTCCTGGTCTAGCTCTTCCCCTGGGTTGGGTGGTCTGTCATAGACCCCCACCGTTAAGTCTCTTTCCCCTCAACTGCCTTGTATTCTAACCCAGAGCACTTCAGTGTGCTCCTCCTCTGACTCTGTGCTACTTGATGAGGATGTGTATTCCTCCTTAATGTAGAGCGCCACACCCCTGCCTTTTCTCCCTGTCCTCCCTTTCCTTTGTTGGGCCACCACTAGCCCCTCCCACCCCCTGCTGCCACCCAGTGCCTCATGCTATTGCTGCTCCGCATTTGGCTGTGTGCAACCCACCCTCCCCCACTCCACGGCTGGCCCTGTGCCACCCCCCCACTGCTCTGTATCTAGCCCAGCACACACACCCCTCACTCCGCATCTGAGCCAGCCCCAAGCTACCCACCCCTATCCCCCCCCGGCACTACACATCTGCTTGGCTTGCTCTGTCTGGCCCACTCCACTGGAGCCATGCCCCACTGATGGGCATTCTTGATGTGGCACTGGGTGGAGCCATGCCCCACTGGGAGCCACAACCCCCAAGAGCATTATGGACAGACACACACACACACACACACACATACACACAGATGGACTAAGCCCTATATATATATGTATGTGTGTGTGTGTTTATATATATATATATATATATATATATAATTTCAGGCACTAGTAGGCTTCCAAAATGCTTTAAAATGGTGAATATATCAATAAAATATTGTGTTCTATTGTTCCCTATATCTATAGTGGTGTTTCATTTTAATCTTGGTTTTGGGGGGTTTTATCAGAGAATTTGTGATTTTTTTATCGGAGAAACCCAGGATCCCTGTTTATCAGCCCTACTACCTGTACTTTCAACAGAATCAAGGGTAGAAGGCACAGTTACAGCCAACTAAAGAGTTACAAAATAGTAGACCTGAACCAGACTAAGTAAACATTGGGAACAGATAGTATACCTCACTTCCTTTTTGGCACTCCTCCTCACAATCTGGTAACTAACAAAATAATAGGATGACCATAAAGAAATCTGATACATCCAAGACACCTGGGACACTGCCCCCTGCTCCCAGTCAGCAGCACTGCTGCAGGCAGTGAGAGCCAGAGTTGCTTAGCATAGCATGTCACTCCACCTGCTCTGAGCCCTGTGCCCCTGTGATTCCAGGACTTCTGTTTAAATTTTGACAACCACCTAGAGCTGGCCTACAAAATCCAGAACTATCCTGGCCAAACCAGGATGTATGGTCACCCTACACAAGAATTCTTGCCTTCAGGGTCAGAAAGCTGGGGAATATCTGGTCTAGAGAATGCTGCCATTACAAGGCTTCTGTCAAGCAATGTATGCCTGCTCTAAGCCCAGCTATTTTTAGCTGGTCATTTTCTTGAAAGAGCAGGCTTCATGAATGTCAGTTTCCTAATCAGCTAGGCAAATCAACCTGTATTTATACTTTATGCTTTGGTTGCATTTTGTTCTTCAGTGAGCTTTCCAAAATAAAAGAAAGCTTTTACAGGTATTGACACAGACAAGTGAGACAATGGGGATATGTCCACAACAGTTTATTCCAGCATTTCAACTTTTCCCTAGATCCTTCAAGCCAGCCTAGCAAAATTTTTGCAGGTTAGTGATGACAACCTGCATATCTACATTGACATTTGTGTTCAGTTAGGCCTGGAGAAAGTGACAGGGATGTTCTGAATTTTAACTGATGGCTGCTACCTAAGTTACAGTAGGTATTGATTTATTATATTTTGTTTCAGAAGCACTTTGATATAAAGCACTAGAAGATGTGGTCCATTGTTTCGGTATTATCTTTGTTCTTCTGCTGTTGCTAAGATGGGTATTTTGTACCTCCTCAAAAGCTTTGCACTTACTGTGAGCCATTCAAGCTTGCACAAGGCAGAATTCTAGCTGGTAAGTAGTACTCCTCATTTAAACATGTGTTAGAAGCAAGCATCTGTTGTGCTGGACCTAAAGGAGATGTCTAATGTAACCCCGGCCTCTGAATACTCATAAGTTACGGTACACAAACACGATCCCCCTATTTTAACTCCACCAACATGGACTGTGACTCAGCTTTTACAAGCTGGATAAGGGTTGGGCTGGGTCAAAACTGGGCTGTGTCTGGCCTAGAAGAGTGGAGAATCTGGTTCTGGACACAGTTCACTGTTACCTAACAATCTAAGTTGTCCTACAAGCCAGTAAAAAGTTGCTGTACTTTGCCACCAGTAGTGTCCTTACTACTGTCAGCTGGCACCCACTTTTGCTTATGTGTCAAGTTACAAGGAGCCTGCCTCAGTTTCCCCTTTGAAGACCCTATTCTCCATTCTGCCTGGCAGGGTGTTTGCATCCCATCCAAGTCTCTAAGGATGCATTTATCTTACTTCAACAGCAGTCTCATGGAGGGTTGTTCTCAAGGACAGTCTATCAACTCACTCCCACTGTACAGGCTCTGGACTCCAGAAATAAACCAGTGAGTTTGATTTCACTTCCGAGTTATGTTGTAAACAAACATTTTGGTGAGTCCCTCACAAGGCCCTTTAAAAACAGTCCAAAGATATGGCCTGAATCTTAACTGTCACTCCTGTTTTGAACTAGTGACACTACACTGAATTCAATGCACTCTTGGTATAGAACAACAGTGACTCTGGAAAATCGTGCCTCCCAATCCGTTTCTTCTAACTATCTCTTACTTAATAAAAGAAACAGCTCAGAAGTTTGATACTCTGAGTCCTTTTGGCAGGCAAAAGCAAACATTCATTCCCACCATCATTGAATGTCTTATTATTTCTGATAATATTAGACATCAGAATTAAGGGAATGTAAACATGTTTTCACACTCAGCTGGTGGTAGGAAATGTGTAAGAAAAAAATTCCTTGTATATGTCCAAGGCAGAGTCTGCCTCTCAGATAATGTAATTCTTTACAAGGTCTCCTTTCTGTCATGGTTAATATTTTTCAGAGTGAATGACATGTTGAAAATAAGATCAGTTAATATGGTTGCCATGTACATTGAGTTAGTGCTCCCCCACACCACCAAAGATAACTTTTAAGTAAGGTCTTGAATAGTATATTTGAATACAGCTCAGTGATCTTGGCTGCTTTTATTGCTGCACTTGTTTTTCAGTCCACTTCTCAGAAACCCTGGGAATGATTAACTTTTCTACTGTACTTCTGATGAATGCCAGGAATGATGAACTAAGCCCAACAGGAAGAAACTGAATGTTATGCCTACTGCCTTGAGGATGCACAGGCTCATAACTGACAACTGCTAGGAAGGGATATGTTTCTGTGTATCACCTGGATTTGTATCAAGGAACGGGTGATACAATGAAAAATATTCAACAGGTCCATGGACCTGAGTAAAAGTACACTGTTGTTCATTTGAAGTCAGTGGTTTTCAACTAGGGTGCCATGGCACCCAACGGTACCACAAGACCCTTTCAGGAGTGCCACAGTTCAGGCACCACTGGAGCTACAGTGACCCTTATGCAGAAGCTGCAACAGAAGCAGGCCTTCCTGCTGCAAACTTTCCTGATCAAACCCCAAATGCTTCTTCCAGAAACAGAGGGCTTGGGGCAATTTAACATGACAGTGTAGCAGCCTGAAAATGTATCTGTGTGTTTCATGTTGTGCCAATCCTGCAGACCCAGAAACTGGCACAAGAAGCAGGGGGAAGTTCCCACATTATATAGAAAATCATAGGGGTTAGGGTCACAGGCCAAAGGGAAAAAAACAGGTGAAAAGTAAAGAAATATCAGCACTATGCTAACATACACTCAGCACCTTAATTCCTAGTGTGTGCAAAGCTTCAGTCCCTGATTCACTTCGGTGGAGATTCAGCCTGAATCTCCAAATCTGAATTGAATCAGAGGATCCTTCAATCTCTCCGAACCAAATCAGAACCCTCCAAATCAATTCGGAGAGATTAAAGATTCAGAGATTTGGAAATACACACAGCTTTAAATGTTTTATCTACATACCTCTAGGTAGCAGGGGCTTGTGAGTGCTGTTATGGTGGGTGCATGGAGTGTCCCACAGAAGCACAGGGGGCTCCCCACCATGGTCGGCAGCAGACCCAGAAGTAGACCAGAAGCACTGCTGGGGAGTGCATGGGGGGCCCCCTGTGTCCCTCTGGCTTAGTGACTGGTGCCTTCTGGGTCGGGGGGGGGCTCCATGTGCTCCAGCATTGCAGCAATCATGAGTCACACCTGCTACATTAAGATATGTAGAAAAAACATTTAAAGCTGTGTCTATGTCCAAATCACTGATTCTCCAAATCAACATTGAATCTTCAGATTGGATTCGGCCGAATCAAATCAGACAGTGATCTGAATCAACTAATCGAGTCACTGTCCCTGAGTCAGGCTAAATCAGAATCTGAATCAAATAGGGCCTGCTTCACACACTCCTATTAATTTTGCACACACACACACCTCCAAAGGTGTCCACAAACAAGTCTCTAGTCCCTAGAGCAGGAGTGGGCAAAATACAGGCCGCAGGCCAGATCTGGCCCACTAGGCACTTTCATCTGGTGTGCAGCACCCCACAATGAATTTTGCCCCACCCAAGCCTTCCGCCCATGAGGGTGGGATCGAGGCATCCCCAAATATCCTATTATATCTCACTCCCACCCTCATAGGTTGAAGGGCCCGGCCCTGCTAGCATGGGTGGGGCTGCTGCTGCAGGCTTCCCTACATCCCACTCAGTCTGGGCAGCAGGTAGGGAAGCAGAGGGGGGTGGGGACAGGACTGCAGCTGAGCTGAAACATGGAGTGTGTGGTTGGGGCTGGATGAAGCACAGAGCCCATGCCCAGGGGAGCAGCAACAGCACAGAGCTCAGGTGGGCAGGGTGTGGGTATGAGGGGGGATGGGGAATCCCCCCACACTCCCTTCTTGGCACGCAGCACTGGCAGGCAGTGGGGGCAGCAGCAGAGGGGGCTCTCTGCTTGGCGCTAGTGCCTGGCTCCTGGCTCCAGCCAGTGCTGCAAGGAGTGCAGCCCCCCACTGGGCTGTTTGTTTTCCCAGCATTCCCCGCACTCATGGGGAACGTAAGAGAAGCCCCAGGCACTGAAGTGGGCTGGGGCAGGGAAAGCATCCAGCCTCAGCATCTGGGGCTTCCATCCTGTGCCCTGTGAATACATGGAGTGCAAGTGAAACAAAAGAGCCAGCAAGGGTTGTGCTTCTTGCTGTTAGGTGCAGTGTGGCCAGAGCCAGGCTCTAGTCCCCCTGCCTGCTGCTGCACCATGGTGGGGAGTATGGGGGAGGTCCTCTGACCCACCCCACCCTCCCTCACACCCTACAAACCATACACACAAACATACACACCCCACCCCACCAGTGTTGCCTGCATTAACTGCAGGAGAGGACAGTGTGTTCCAGAGCCACACACCCACACCCCACAAATGCCACATGAGCCCCCAACATACCCTATACCCCCCCACACACAGCCATGCCCAGTGTTCTCTCTCAGCTGCACACATACACACCCATACACAATAAAAAGTCATGCTGTGCAATAATGGGGGGCCCATGCTCAAGCCAAAAGGGGGAGGCAGGGCCAATTTGGGAACAGACCAAAGCAACACACTCACGGCAAGCTCATAGACAGAAGCAGCATGCTCACAGCCCACTACACATTAGAACATTGACCACACCCCTCATAAACTCTCCCCACTCCCCACCACACACACACCACTCTACACCCTCTGGCACCCAGAGCCATCCCTTGGGTAGGGCAAAGTGGCCCCACACTTTGGGGGGCCCCACAGACCTGGGTGGAAGAGCCATGGTCCCTCCCACAGGGCCTGCCTGGACCTAGTGGCTCAGCCCCACACTGTGGAAGAAGCATGCAGCCACTCGTTACCCCCCTCCCTCCACCATGCACCACTGGCTTGCCCTGCCTTCATGAGGGTCCCAGGGCCCTGTGCAGTGTTAAAGAGGCCCCACACAGGCTGATTTGCACTGAGCCCTCTACCCCCTAGAGTCAGTTCTGCCCCCACCATGCACACACACACACACCATACACACATCCCCCACCACACAGTCACACCCAACCACACCCCCCCACAATATAAAAGACTAAAAATTCATTTTCAGTTATTATGCAATCATCTCTGTATACAGTACACAAACACAAATCATGACAAAAATAGTTTTTTTAGTAAAATTAAAATATGTTATAGTAGGTATTTCACTTTTAGTGTATGATTTGTTTTTTTCTGGTTCTAAGATGACACCACTAACCGCCCAAAAGGAGTATTTCTGGGGGCAAGGAAAGGGAATTCTGGTGGAAAAAGTCAGGGATTAAGGATGGGACTTCCAGTCCCAAGAGGGAGTTCAGGGGGCAAGGCACTTGTCAAGGGGTGGGGCTATTCATGTGGCTCTCAACAGCTCAAACCTCATTAAGTGACCCTCTGCCCAAAATAATTGCCTGTCCCTGCCCTATAGTGCTCAAACAGCAGCCCACAACTGCCCCCAAGCCTAAGTCCACCTCCTTTAGTCCAGTTCTGAGTGACAGAGATAGTGAGATTTCATGCTCCACTGTGCACTTCTCTCTATAGGGCTGACCAGGTTCCATATGTATTTCTATTCCCCTTCCTTTAGCCTCATGTTTCCTCTTTCTTTTTCCCTTGCCACTCCCGTCCCACCCGCAGCTGGGGGTTTCTGGAAGTTGTAGTCCATATTAATAATCAGCATAGCTCTGCAGACTTACCTCCTGATTGCTCCTGCTGTTACACACATTATATTCACATTACAATGTGTTTCTCTGGGCTTCCAAAATGTAATTTCACAGCAGCTTCCCAATCTGGCTCCACACAAAGTGCAAAGTGAACTGGGCAGTTTCATCCAGTGCCATAACTAGAGGGGATGACAAGTGGGCACCATCCCACTCCCCCCATAGACACACACACACATCTTTGCCACAGCAGAAACAGCTCTTTGCCACCCAGGTAGAGGAACTGGGCAGAAACAGGGCCACATCACTCCACCACAGGAGCTACAGCAGGGTCATTCCTGCCCCTAACCCCTCCATGGCACAAAGGAGTTTTGCCCCTGGTATGAAACTCAGTTACAGCTCAGGATTCACCTGACAATGGGGGCAGCATGCTTGTTGAAAACCACTAAGGTAAGCTGAGGTAGTTTAACAGTAGTACTCAACCCAATGAGGCTAAATACCAAAGAACTGTGAGGGGGCTTTGAATATAAAAATGTCCTAATGGACCCAAAGCTTCTTGCCATGCAGTGGCCTTGTAGTGATTTGAACAGCAAGATGAAAATTATACAGCCAAGTATGATGATTCAGAAAGTGTTTAGTTATTTGCACTTTCACTAAATTATTTCCAAAACTGCAGTCCTATCAGCTTCTGCGGCCAATGGGAAGCCCATATGAAAATCTTTCTATGTGGAGGAAAGCAAAAGGGCATAAAATAAATCCATAAATCCAAACCTTAGCAACTGTTTCTAAGGCTTTCTCAGAATAGTTTCGTAGTTTCATAGTTTGTAGGGTCGGAAAGGACCTGAGCAGATCACCTAGTCCGACCCCTGCCATCGCAGGAAAGAATACTGGGGTCAAACAACCCCAGCAAGATGTTCATCTAACCTCCTCTTAAAGACCCCCAGGGTAGGAGCCTGCACCACTTCTCTTGGAAGCTGGTTCCAGCCCCTAGCCGCCCTGACTGTGAAGTAGCGCCTCCTGATATCTAACCTAAATCTACCCTCTGCCAGCTTGTGACCGTTATTCCTGGTCACTCCTGGCGGTGCTCGGGGAAACAGTGACTTCCCCAATGCCTGCTGATCCCCCCTGACTAGTTTATAACAGGCCACAAGTTCCCCCCTCAGCCTTCTCTTTTGGAGGCTGAACAGGTTCAGGTCCTGTAGCCTGTCCCCATAGGGCCTGCCCTGCTGTCCCCTGATCATACGAGTGGCCCTACTCTGGACCCTCTCCATGCCATCGACATCCCTTTTGAAGTGCAGCACCCAGAATTGGACGCAGTACTCCAGCTGCGGCCTGACCAGTGCTGCATAGAGGGGGAGGATCACCTCTTTGGACCTGCTCGAGATGCATCTGTGGATGCATGACAAGGTGCGGTTGGCCTACCTTACTGCCTCTCCACACTGCCGGCCCATGTTCATCTTGGAGTCAATGATGACCCCCAGATCCCTTTCCGCCTCCGTGTTGACAAGAGGGGAGTTCCCCAACCTGTAGGTATAGTGCCAGTTGTTCCTCCCGAGGTGCATCACCTTGCACTTGTCTGTGTTGAAACCCATCCTATTCTCGTCAGCCCACCCTTGTAACCTGTCGAGGTCTGATTGTAGCCTGTTGCATCCTTCCAATGTACCCACGTCCCCCCACATCTTAGTGTCATAAGCAAATTTGAACAGGGTGCTTTCTACCCCCTCGTCCAAATCGCTGATGAAGATGTTGAACAGCGCGGGCCCGAGGACCGAGCCCCGCGGAACCCCACTGCCGACGTCCTTCCAGGTTGAGAAGGACCCAGCCACTACCACCCTCTGGGTGCGGCCATCCAGCCAGTTGGCGACCCATTTGACTGTGTGGGTGTCTACACCACAGCCCCCCAGTTTCTTAATGAGAACGGGTTGAGAGAAAGTGTCAAAAGCCTTCCGGAAGTCCAGGAAGATTATGTCCACTGCTACCCCTGCATCTAATGATCTGGTGATCTGATCATAGAAGGCCACCAGGTTGGTTTGACAGGACCTTCCACTGATGAACCCATGTTGGTTGCCCCTAAGCATGCAGTCTCCTGCTGGCCCCTCCTGGATGTGTGCCAGCATAATTTTCTCGAACAGCTTGCCTAGGACTGAGGTGAGACTAACCGGCCTATAGTTTCCCGGGTCCTCCTTCCTGCCTTTTTTGAAGATGGGGACCACGTTGGCCCTCTTCCAGTCCTCCGGTACCTCACCAGAGCACCATGAGTGCTCGTAAAGTTGTGCCAGGGGACTTGCAATGACCTTGGCCAGTTCCTTTAGAACTCTAGGGTGGAGATCATCCGGGCCGGCTGACTTGAATACGTCCAACCCCTCCAGAAGCTCCCTAACTAAATCCTCGCTAACCCGTGGCCCATGTGTGCCTTCCCCAGGGCCCAGGGGGGCCCAGCAGGGAGGTGGCTGTTCTGGTCCCTACTTAGGAAGATGGAGGCAAAGAAATCGTTAAACATGTTAGCTTTGCCGTCTGGTGTGACGACCAAGTTACCCATGTTGTCCTGCAAGGGCCCCACATTACCCGGGACCTTCTTTTTATCCCCTATGTATTTAAAAAAAGACTTCTTATTGTCCTTAATCTGGGAAGTTAGTCCCAGTTCCATCTCTGCCTTGGCCTTCCTAACTGCACCCCTACATTCCCGAGCAGCTACAGAAAAGTCCTCCCTGGTGATGACCCCTTCTTTCCACTGGGTATAAACCTCCTTTTAGGCAAGGAGACAATCCCGGATGCTTTTGGTGAGCCACAGAAGCTTGTGTGCTCTCCTGCTCCCTTTGATCCTGTTTGGGATTACCTTCCTTTGGGCTTGGAGGATCGTCTCCTTAAGGAGCGACCACTCTCCTTGGACACCTGGCTCCCCTCCCCTCTGGGACCTCAGCGCTTCTCCAACTATCCTCCTTAGCTCGTTGAAGTTTTCCCTCCTAAAATCTAGGGCCGCTGCCTTACTGCATGCCTTTGCCACCTTGCGTTGGATGGTGAATTCCAGCAGACGATGATCGCTGTCGCCCAGGTGGTCGAGCACTCGCAGCCCCCTCACCAGGTCATCACCCGTGGCCAGCACTAGGTCCAACAAGGCGTCTCCCCTGGTGGAGCTGTGCACCTCCTGGGTTAGATGGAGGTCCTGCACTCTGGTCAAGAACCTGCGGGAGCGTTCAGACCTGGCTGACTGCTCTTCCCAGGAGATGTCTGGGAAATTCAGGTCCCCCATGACTACCACATCCTTAGCCTTCACTACCTCTGTGAGCTGACCCAAGAATTCCTGGTCAAGCTCTTCACCCTGGTTGGGAGGTCTGTAATAGACTCCCACCATTAAGTCCCTTTCCCCTCGACTGCCTTGTACTCTAACCCAAAGCACTTCAGAGTGCCCCTCCCCTGGATCCTTGCTAATTAACGAGGATGTGTATTCCTCCTTAATATAGAGCGCCATGCCCCCACCCCGCTTTCCTATCCTGTCCCTCCTGTACAGCCTATAGCCCTTGACATTCACCGCCCAATCATGCGTTTCATCCCACCATGTTTCTATAATCCCCACTATGTCCGGGCTGGCGTCAGCCAGCAGGAGGGTGAGTTCCTCCTCTTGTTGCCCATACTACAAACATTTGTGTAGAGGCATTTGAGGCTTCCTGTGGGTGTGTGTACTGACCCCCTAGTCCCAGCATTACCCTGGCCCCTATCTCTTACCTGTTTGATTGCTTCGCTCGTCAGTCTGGGCTGGGATGTAGTTGTGGGTGCTGTTTGGTCTGGCAGTGTGATATTTCCTCCACCCTCATCTTCCCCTTCCCCCAACGAGCCTAGTTTAAAGCCCGCCGGAGGAGGTCCGCCAACCTAGAAGAGAACGCACGCTTACCTTTAGGGGAAAGGTGGAGCCCGTCCCACCCCAGCATGTCTCTCGTCGTGATGTGCCGGTTGTGGCTGAGGAAGCCAAAGCCCTCCTCGAAGCACCATTCCTCTAGCTGCTAGTTGGTTTCCGCGATGCACGTTTCATGCTGTCTGCCTCGTCCACTCACTGGCAGGATAGAAGAGAAAACCACCTGTGTGCCCATCTCCTTCAGCACGCACCCCAGAGTGTGGTAGTCCTCCATCAGGCAATCAGAGCTCCTCCTGGCCGCATCGTTAGTACCCACATGGACTAGGACCATAGGGTAATAATCAGTGGGCTGGATTACAGTCTGGAGCATCCCTTTCATGTCCTGAATCCTCGCTCCAGGTAGGCAGTATACCTTGCATGCTGAGGTGTCCCAGCAACAGATAGGGCCCTCCGTACCTCTCAGGATGGAGTCACCAATGACAATCACGTGACGCTTCTTCCTCCTGGCCTTCTTGTCTCCTTCGGCTTGCACTGGACGCAGTGTGCATGGAGTTGCCTCCTCCCCAGTTTCGTCCTCTCTGTCCTCCTCCTCCAGGGCTGCCAGAGCTTCGTACCTGTTCTCCAGCCGGACTGTAGGAACTGGTGCTGCCATGTCTCGAGCAGCCCTGGCATGGGAGGTGACTGTCTGCCACTTAACAGTGGAGGGTTCATCTTGAGGTGTATCCTCCTTGGTCATAGAACCCTGCAGGGAAAGAAAATAGCTGTCAATTTCTTCCTCTGCCTCCCTGATTTCCCTCAGCCTCCTAACCTCCTCCTGGAGCTCCCTCACCTGCACCTCCGGGGCCCTAAGGTGGGCACCTGCAGGACAGGTGTGGGGGTCCCTAGTCCCTGCCCCCCCCAGGCCTTGCTAGGCAGCTCCCGCAGGCCAGGGGGTTGCGGGACGCCAGCCCCCCCACAGGCTCCATCTGGGTGGAGGCCTCAGACAAGCCCCAGGAAGGCCGCGCCCCCCAGGAAGGGGCCCTGGCAGCACTCCGTATCGACACCATCGTAGGAATTTCTAGCTGAGTTCGGGTCCTCTGGCCCATGCTAACAAGAGTCGGTCTCTCAGCCCCTCCTGCTCCCCCTCCGGCGCAAACGCCGGCGCGCTCTGTTCGCGTGGCTCGGGGAGCGCGGCTCCCTACCGGCTCAGCTAAGAGGGATCCGGGGGGCTTCCCCTCCGGATCCGGCTCAGCTGTGCCGGCCCCTCTGCCCCACTTACCTTAGGGGGATCAGCTGCTGCTGCCCCCGCTGCTGCTCCGCTCTGCTCGCCTCTGCTGCTCTTGCCTCTGCTCCGGGTCAGGTAAGGGGGCACACGTGTGTGCAAGACACACGTGTGCCTGTTTCCTTATTCTCCCCGCTGCTCCTTGCTCCCAAGTGCTGCTCCTTGCTCCCAAATGTCAGAGCAACAGCCAAGAGAGAGCTCAACTCCTCCTATTCTGACAGGAACCGGAGTCCCTCAGTCTATTTGGCTAGGGACAGACATTACACATAAACTGGTGATCAGAACCAGGTTTAAGATAAACCTGGTTGGATGTAATATCAGACTTAACTGATTTTGGTCAAACCAGTTTATGCAATGTCTGTCCCAGACCTCTTTCTGATTTAAGTTAAACCCAAGTCCCCCAGCATCCCTGGGCGGTGTTGTCTGCTTCAGAGAAGAGGGATGGCCCTGCCCCTCTGCTTCCTATCCAGAACTCCAGTGGAGATTTCAGGCACAGCAGGATCTGCCTTCCTTCCCCTTGCCCCCTCCCCGCTGCTGCTCACAGCTCAAGCAGGGATTCCCTCCCTCCCATCTCCCGCAGCATGGACCCCAGCACCATGGACCCTAGGCATGTGGCATGCTAGCTAATGATGAGAGATGTCTGTGTGTGTCTCCGATTTCACTGGGTCAGGCAGACAGGACAGTGTCCACTTAGGGCTTTTTGGCGTTAATCAACAGGTCAGCCGGTAATGTCCCTCCTTTCCTTCCTTGGAAAAAAACTGTTTAAGAACAGCTTGAACTAATTAGAGGCTTTTGTTTTTCTGATGAGCTGCTTCTGTCAATTACTACCCTCTGGGTCCCACCACGGAGCCAATTTCCCATGATCTGCTGGCTGGGAAATTGGCTCCATGGTCGGACCCAGAGGGTAAGAATTGACAGAAGTCAATCGTCATGGTGACCTGTGACCAGTGGGGTCCCCAAGGCTCTGTCCTTATTGTCCATATTGTTCAACATCTTTATTAATGATGCGGACATTGGAGTCAGAAGCGGACTGGCCAAGTTCATCAATGACACCAAACTTTGCAGCAAAGCATCCACAACAGAAGACAGGTGTGCAATCCAGGCTGATCTGGACAGGCTCAGCAAATGGGTGGATGAGAACCTGATGATGTTTAACACTGAAAAATGCAAGGTTCTCCACCTTGGGAAAAAAAACCTGCAGTATCTTTATAGGCTTGGCAGTGCTACCCTGGCTAGTGCTACAGAAGAAAGAGACTTGGGTGTCATCATTGACCACAAGATTAACATAAGCCTGCAATGTGATGCTGTGGCTAGTAAAGTGACCAGAATGCTGGCTTGCATCCATAGAAGCTTCTCAAGCAAATCCCAGGACATCATTCTCCCATTGTACTCCGCCTTAGTGAGGCCGCAGCTGGAGTACTGTATCCAGTTTTGGGCTCCACAATTCAAAAAGGATGTGGAGAAGCTTGCGAGAGTCCAGAGAAAAACCACACACGATCAGAGATCAGGAAAACAGACCTTATGACAACAGGCTGACAGCCATGGGGCTCTTTATCCTGGAAAAGCGCAGGCTGAGGGGTGATCTGATGGCCACCTATAAGTTTATCGGGGTGACCACCAGTTTCTGGGGAACCAGAGTGCCCCAAGGGATGATGAGGTTGAACGGTTATAAATTACTGCAAGACCATCTCAGGCTGGACATAAGAAAAAATTTCTCTACTGTCTGAGCCCCCAAGGTCTGGAACAGTCTGCCATCGGAGGTGGTTCAAGCACCTACATTGAACACTTTCAAGAGTAAATTGGATGGTTATCTTGCTGGGATCCTATGACCCCAGCTGACTTCCTGCCCTTCCGGCAGGGGGGCTAGACTTGGTGATTTTCTGAGGTCCCTTCCAGCCCTAATGACTATGAAATCTATGTCTATAAATACTGTGTTATCAGCCCCCTGCTGCCTCCCAAACCTTTCAGGTTTGCAGACAGGATTAAGAAGCAGGGATAGGGAGATTGAAAAGCTCAGTATCATCAACAGGTGCATGCACTGCACACTCCACTCCCACCCCACCCTTTGTCTCAGAGGGCTGGGGCTGGCAACTGAGCCCAACTGAGGGCTGGGGGCTGGCAAGACTCCCACTCCTTGAGCAGCAAGTGGAGAAAAGCCTGGGATTGTGCAGGCAGGGTGGAGGTTTACAGCCCTCCCTAATCAAAGAATCCTGTCAGGGTCTGGCCATGTCCCACCCCCACCCCCCAGCTCAGTACTGTGAAAGGAAAGGGAGGGATGCTCTAGCATCCCCCAGCTTTCAGCCTGAGCCACTGAAGACATGTGCCTGTATTTCTTCAGTCCAGAAAACCAGTTCAACCTAGATAGGTTAGACTAACCTGCAAAAATTGAATCAAATTATGGTCAGGCTCAGGCTTTTTGAATGTCTGTCCATAGCCCAGGAGAATGCATGTTAAGCAGAAGTTTATGACACACAGCTAAGCAGTTCATATTCCAGTTAGCAGGAGGCAGAGCATGTGATAAGTAAATATACTTAAATTATGCCAAAATCACTTGAACCAAGCCTGCAGCAGTATTTTCAGTTCTTTGCTTTGAAGCCTGAATCCCTTCATCTGGGAAGATGAATTCCATTTTTTTTCCCTGAACAGAAGAACATACGATGCATTCATTGTAAGCTGGGGGTATCAGCAGGAGGTCCATGCTGAATGAATGGCTCTAATCTCAAGTTTGAGTCTTCTGGGCCAGGTACAGATATTACACTTTTACAGGTCTAAGTGATCAGAAATTGGTCTATATTTATAACAGAAGTTCAGCACACATAGACTGGTTTAAAAATGGAATCCAGTCTAAGATTTGTACCTGCTTCCCCCTGCCTTCCCCAACCAAAGGTCAAATGTGTGTTCTGTTCACTACCAATCTAAACTAAGCTGCTTACAGAAAACCACACAACATATATCAATTTCACCTTAGGCCTCTTGAATGCCTGTACCTAGCCCTGATGTGTAAGATACTTGCCTGTGGCTACAGGTCAGTGTATCAGCCTCCTCATTAAGTCTCAGAATGTGAAAAGAATGGTTTCATAGATTTCATAGACATTAGGGCTGGAAGGGACCTCAGGAGATCATCGAGTCCAGCCCCCTGCCCAAAGGGCAGGAAGTCAGCTGGGGTCATAGGATCCCAGCAAGATAAGCATCCAATTTACTCTTGAAGGTGTTCAATGTAGGTGCTTGAACCACCTCCGCTGGCAGACTGTTCCAGACCTTGGGGGCTCGGACAGTAAAGAAATTCTTCCTTATGTCCAGCCTGAAACGGTCTTGCAAGAGTTTGTGACCGTTCGACCTCGTCATCCCTTGGGGTGCTCTGGTGAACAGACGTTCCCCCAGATCCTGGTGGTCACCCCTGATAAACTTGATTGAAATGGCACACAAAATTCTCCTGCTTTCAATTTTATGAAAAATTGTATTTAAAATAATAATAAACAATACAATTAGAAGAAGAAAGACCTGTCAGCTGTACAGGTCTTTGCCTTCTGGTGGTGTGATAAGAACTTGCATAAAGAAAGGGCCATATTGTCTCCAATTGGGTTTAGTACTTGCCCTTTGCAATCCTTTATTACAAAGGCAGATTGCTGAGAAATAACATTACATCCCCAGAGCCAAAGCAGATGGAGGCTTGGGACCTTTGCCTTGCTCTCACAAGGCTTTCTGCTGCTGCTTCCGAGACCTGGATTAGCCTGCATTCCCTAAGTCCATGTCAGGTAACTTCAGAGAAACAGAAACTGCTAATTTCTGGGCAAGAGTTAATGGACAAAAATCCCAAGAGCAGAGATTAGGCAGAATGACATTTACAAATAGCCATGCTAATTACCAGCTACTGGAAGAGTAAATCAGGTTGGCCAGACCCATATTTCAAAATTTGTTCCAATGTAGATTTGGCAGTAGCAGCTTTTTCTTTCTTTGTTTTTATTTCAGTTTAATGAGATAAATGCTATATCCAGAAGGGCTAAGGGCCCAATCCTGCAAAGAAAATATGCAGGAGCTCTGTGTAGAACTGGGAACTAAGTCTGTGCCAGTATCCCTGGAGTTTTGTGATACCCTTGTTAGAACATAAGAACATACAATTTCTCATTTACTTACTCAGACCATATATCTGTCTTGCCTAGTATCCTGTGTCACACAGTGGCAGATAGTATATGCTAAAAGTGAGAATGAACTGGCTATAACCAGGGTTTTTTCTCCACCGCTCCTTTATCACTTGCATCTTCCAGCATTTAAGGCCTAGGAAGTAGTTGTTAAGGAAGAAGTTATAAAAGTCTACAATCTTCTTTCAGGGCCAAATCCTGGAGATTGTATAGGCCAAGCTATACCCTCTAGGACAATGGCTACCCAGAATTTAGCACACAGGGCCGATTCAGTGGCCTAAATCAAGGTTCTGCTTATTAGATCTGTGCAAGTTGACAGCGATCCAATCCGGCTTTGGATCTGGCTGCTTCAGATGGCAGTGATTGGATCTGGAGCTCTGGACCAGGTTTCTGCCTCAATCTGGCTGAAGCAGCTCCGAAGCTTTGGATCCGCCTCAGAGATCTGACCATAAGGTATAATAGGGGAGTCAATGAAATATCTATAACTTTGTTGTTTGTTGTTTGATTTGGATGAAACTTGCTGAGATGGTAGCTTATACTTAGAGCATGAAATATGCCTAGTTTCAAGATGACCAGTATAGGGGTTTTGGGGGAACTGTACTCTAAATTCTTGAAAGCCAAACTCCTGTCACATCTATGTGTAACACCACAGAGGGGTCAAATCTTCAGGGATGGTAGCTCCTACTGAGGCCACAAAGCCTGCCAAGTTTCAAGAAGATCAGTGCAGGAGTTTGGGGGGACTTGCACCTCAAGCTACAGACAAGCAAAACTCATGCCACAGGTGATCATGTGCGTGGTAAGGTGCAGCAGGGTGACAGCTGCAGGGATGGTAGCCCCTACTGAGGCCACAATGCATGCCAGATATTGAGAAGATGCAGGTGGAGGGGGGGTTCTGGGGCCCTGCACCCCTAGCTGCTGACAGGCAAAACTTGTGCCATGGGTGCCTGTGGGACTGACCTGAGTGGTCCTGGGTAAGACTGAAAACAACAGCCTGCAGTAAGAAATGCTAGGCCAGTTACCTCCCCATTGAAAGGCAGGTAGGAGCACCTGATAATCCCATCTCCTGCCATCCAGTGGGTCATTTAGACCCAAGGGTAGTGGGGCCAGGCATGCCCAAGAAGAGGCCCCAGTATAGGGGCAAAGTATGGGCCCCAGTGAAGGGGGCAGAGCAGTTACCCCAGTGAACAGGTGGAGTGTGTGGGGCTAGAAGCCTAGGGAATGGCATAGTGCCCACAGTGTGAGCAAGTTGAGCCCCCATAGAGGAAGAAGGGGAGTGTTGAGGCCCCATGAAGGGGACAGTTAGGCCCAGGCAAGTCCTCGGACTCCTGAGGCCACAAGTGAGCCTGAGGCCAAGTGGACAAGTAATTCGCCCCAATCAATCAGTGAGTGGGATCGTGACAAGTTACCCAGAGAAGGGTCTGGATCAGAACTCTGCTCAGGGCATGGCATATTAGCTAGTCACTGTGCAGATGAGGGTCACAAGAGGGCTCAAGAGGCTGCATGCTGGCTGGTCATGGAGTGCGAGTAGTCAAGTCTGATGGCCTATGAGAGCCTCTCAAGTGAGCAGGGCAGGCTGAGTGTGGCCCAGTGTGGGGCAGCCAGTAAGAGGCCCAGTGACAGTGGGCAGTATGAATGAGGCCCAACAGGGAGGAGTACAAGGATAAATGAACAAGGCCAACCAAGGATCTGAGTTTGGTCTGGCCATGAGCCAAAGCATAGAACAGCTCAAGGGTGCTATCTGCGAGGCATGGGACATGATAAGGGGAGGTTGGAGTCACGTGTGCACCCCTAGTTAGTGTGGTCTTAAATGGGAAGCCTCTCACTCTGGGCCCAGGAGTTGTCCCCTGTTACATAAAACAAGGATCAATGGTTTCAAGTTGCAACAAGGGAAGTTTAGGTTAGATTTTACTATTAGGAAGAACATTCTTACAAGGAGGGTAGTAAAAGCACTGGAACAGGTTACCCAGAGAAGTTGTAGACTCTCCATCCTTGGAGGGTTTTAAGACCTGACAAAATAAACCCTTGGCTGGGATGGTCTGGTTGGGGAGGGTTCTGTTTAAGCAGGGGTTAAACTAGATGGCCTCTTGAGTTCCCTCCCAACCCTAATTTTATGAGTCTATGATTCTATGATATAGGTATATACTTTTAAAAATATGGTTATAGGTAAGCAAAAAGTAAGTAACTCACCCCTTGCTACTGCTGCAGTCATGGGAGCTCTTCACCAGATGACCAGGCCAGGGGCAGACAGGCCCAGGGGCTAGTCCATTTCCTCTCCTCCACTGTAAAATGGGTTTCACTTCCTCTTCCCCCAGTCAACATAGTTCATTTGTTCTGAAAGGAGAGAGAACTATGTCTGGCTCTGATAGCATCTATGATTGGTTGCTTTCATCTGGGAGAACGGTGAGGCAGCCAATCAAAGGAAGAGTTCTTCTTTGGTTATCTGAAAATTTCCTGAAAGATGTTAATTCCCCCATCATACCCAGACCAGCTGCAGTAGGCCCCAGAATTCTTTCACTTGGACTGTAATGGTGAGAGTTGCCCTACAGTAAGTCAGGATTGGGATATATACTTGTTACATTGTTTGTGGGAGGTACCAGGAAAGAAAAAATAGTAGGGGTTGAAGATCAGGACTGGGGTGGGTTAGGAGTTGTGTTCAGGAGCCCAGGGGTTGAATGGCAGGGAGAACTATAATTTACAAGTTCTCAGTGGGCTCCCAAAGACAAGAGCAGGAAATTTCACAAGAGCTACCCACATCAATTCAGCTGGTGCTCAGTGCTTCCATAAGTGCAAAATTTGCAAAATTTTAAATGAGAACAAAAATGTAATTCCCTTAACTTTCTATCCACTAACTATATAGCCCCAACTCAGTAAACTGAGCTTCTTATTAGAGCTATCAGGAGGAAACAAATTATATTTTGCAAAAGATTTTGAGATTTTCTCTGAAATAAAATCCCATTTTTTCTGATAAATATAAACATTTTCATATTATTTTTTAAAAAATTGTTTTTCAAAATAACTTCTAAATGTTAGACTTTGTTTTAAGCTTTGAGTAAAGCTATTTTAATGTGTATATTTTACTACATAACACTGAATAAAAATTGAAATAAAAAGTCATTTCAAAGACAAAATGTATAATGTTTTGTTCTGAAAATACTGACATGGAAATTTCTCCTATTTTTTTCCTCCTGCCACTATTGACAAAATTGACATGATTTTGTGAAGCATTTTGATTTGTAAATAACTTCATTTTCCAATGGATATAATTCCATCAACTTTTTTTGACCAACTTTACATAATGGCAATTTGGCTTGTACAACCCAGACATTCAATTTCACTGCCAACAAGGACTTAGAAATTACTGCTATATCTACTAAACTGAGTAACAGATCAGCTTCTTTTTTGAATTAAATGTCAAAATTGTTGACTCAAGATAAATGTTGATGAGAACTTCAAGTTCACCATTAATCTGGAGAATAAGAGAGACTGAAAAAGCATCTGGAGACATCCATTATTAATCAGTGTTTATGTAACAGAACTACTTCACAAGCGCTTCCTGGGTCATCTGCCTGAAGTGATCAGGATCAGTTCTGATTTTATTTCCAAAAAGAAGAAATGCAGAAACTCCAGAGAAGGCAGTGTCTTTCTCCATAAAATCTGTGCATACAAGTGAAAGTTTTTCAACTGGCCTGATTTAGCCAAGGTACAAATGATAAAAGGACAACACTAGGCAAGAGAGTCTGAGTATATGTCACTTTAAAATTATTAAAATTTGCAGCATCATGCAGGACAGGAGAACAAAAATACTATTTGTTACCAACATGATTTGAACCTGGGAGAGATGTCAGTGCAAGAAAACATCTCTTTCATTAAAGTTATCTGCACTGGCTGGATATTGGCTTTAAAAGGGGGAAAGTGTTTTTCTTCCCTGATTGTATACATGCCCCATGATTTATATTCTTTACGGCATTTTTATGAGCTTCTTTAGCACATCATACAGTGTAATAACAGCATAGTAATTGTGTTGGCTGCATGTCCTGGCACTTAATTATAATCCTGTCATTGTCATTTGCCAGCTTGTCTAACAGAATAACCTTGCCATGTGGCTGACATCCAACTTGAAATAAGGAAAGAAAGAAGGGAAGAAATAAAGGAAGGAAGGACCTTTTTAACTACTCTATTCAGGGGCTCAGGGATACAAAAAGGTTGGCCAGTTACGAAGCAGAGACAAACAAATTACCATCAAACCAAGAACAACATGTCATTGCATTCATCACATCACACCATAACAGACACTTTCACTACATTTCATGTCATGTCTTACATGCTATTACGTGGCTGGAATGCCGGCCAAATGGTCATATCTATAAATAAACAATTCGCACCCTGTTCTTTCTGATCATACACATGACAAAACCTTCAACTTACCACACAAAAAGAAACCAAAAAAGCAGCCTGGTGAGGGCCCACAGCATGACACAAGCTGGAAGTCCTAGTCTGACACTGAGCCTGCCCGGTCACCCAGACCAGTCATGACATCAGAGCGTGTATTTGAGATGGTCATCCTCCACAAGACACAGCTCTCCCTCAAGGGCCCAGCATGTCTCAAAGTTGGGCACTGCCTGCCAGAGCACAGTGTACTCAAACTCCAGGTCCATCCAGTTGAAGGCTTTCTCCTGATCCAGAGAAATGAGGCCAATATCTAAGCCAAAGAGTTCACAGGCTGTGACTAGGTCATGCAGCAGAAACAGGTTGTCTTTTATGGTTCTGCCTGGAATGTAGTAGCCCTTCTCAGGCCCAATGACAGAGACCATGACAGTGTGGAGGCAGGTTGCCAGTACTTTGGCCAGAATCTTGTAATCTGTGCACACCAGGGAAACCGACCACCAATTCTTAATGCAGCCAAGGTTTCATAGTTCCTAGGGTCAGAAGGGACCTGAGCAGATCATCTAGTCCGACCCCTGCCATCGCAGGAAAGAATACTGGGGTCAATCGACCCCAGCAAGGTGTACAACCAGCCTCCTCTTGAACACCCCCAGGGTAGGAGCCAGCACCACTTCTCTTGGAAGCTGGTTTCAGATCCTAGCCACCTTGACCGTGAAGTAGCGCCTCCTGATATCTAACCTAAACCTGCCCACTGCCAGCTTGTGACCGTTATTCCTGGTCACTCCTGGCAGTGCTCGGGGGAACAGTGACTCCCCCAATGCCTGCTGGTCCCTCCTGACTAGTTTATAACAGGCCACGAGATCCCCCCTCAGCCTTCTCTTGTGGAGGCTGAACAGGTTCAGGTCCCGCAGCCTGTCCTCATAAGGCCTGCTCTGCTGTCCTCTGATCATATGAGTGGCCCTCCTCTGGACCCTCTCCATGCTGTTGACATCCCTCTTGAAGTGCGGCGCCCAGAACTGGACGCAGTAGTCCACCTGCAGCCTGACCAGTGCTGCATAGAGGGGGAGGATCACCTCTTTGGACCTGCTCGAGATGCATTTATGGATGCATGCCAAGGTACGGTTGGCCTTCCTAACTGCCTCCCCACACTGCCAGCCCATGTTCATCTTGGAGTCAATGATGACTCCAAGATCCTTTTCTGCCTCCGTGCTGACAAGAGGGGAGTTCCCTAAACTGTAGGTATGGTGCCGGTTGTTCCTCCCGAGGTGCATCACCTTGCACTTGTCTGTATTGAAACTCATCCTATTCTCGTCCGTCCACCCCGTAACCTGTCTAGGTCAGATTGTAGCCTGTTGCATCCTTCCAATGTACCCACATCCCCCCACATCTTAGTGTCATCAGCAAATTTGAACAGGGTGCTTTCTACCCCCTCGTCCAAATCGCTGATGAAGATGTTGAACAGCATGGGCCCGAGGACCGAGCCCCGCGGAACCCCACTGCCCACGTCCTTCCAGGTTGAGCAGGACCCAGCCACTACCACCCTCTGGGTGCAGCCCTCCAGCCAGTTGGCGACCCATTTGACTGTGTGGGTGTTTACACCACAGCCCCCCAGTTTCTTAATGAGAACAGGTTGAGAGACAGTGTCAAAAGCCTTCCGGAAGTCCAGGAAGACTATGTCCACTGCTACCCCTGCATCTAATGATCTGGTGATCTGATCATAAAAGGCCACCAGGTTGGTCTGACAGGACCTTCCACTGATGAACCCAAGTTGGCTGCCCCTAAGCATGCAGTCCCCTGCTGGCCCCTCCTGGATGTGTGCCAGCATAATTTTCTCGAACAGCTTGCCTAGGAGCAAGGTAAGACTAACCGGCCTATAGTTTCCCGGGTCCTCCTCCTTGCCTTTTTTGAAGATGAGAACCATGTTGGCCCTCTTCCAGTCCTCCAGTACCTCACCAGAGCACCATGAGTGCTCGTAAAGTTGTGCCAGGGGTCTTGCAATGACATCGGCCAGTTCCTTTAGAACTCGAGGGTGGAGATCATCTGGACTGGCTGACTTGAATACGTCCAACCCCTCCAGAAGCTCCCTAACTAAATCTTCTCTAACCCGTGGCCCATGTGTGCCTCCCGCAGGGTCCAAGGGGGGCCCAGCAGGGAGGTGGCTGTTCTGGTCCCTACTTAGGAAGACTGAGGCAAAGAAATCGTTAAACATGTTAGCTTTGCTGTGGTGTGACGACCAAGTTTCCGATGGCGTCCTGCAAGGGCCCCACATTACCCGGGACCTTCTTCTTACCCCCTACTTATTTAAAAAAGGACTTCTTATTGTCCTTAATCTGGGAAGCTAGTCCCAGTTCCATCTCTGCCTTGGCCTTCCTAACTACCCCCCTACATCCCCGAGCAACTACAGAATAGTCCTCCCTGGTGATGACCCCTTCTTTCCACTGGGTGTAAGCCTACTTTTTAGCAAGGAGACATTCCCAGATGCTTTTGGTGAGCCACGGAGGCTTGTGTGCTCTCCTGCTCCCTTTGATCCTGTTTGGGATTACCTTTCTTTGGGCTTGGAGGATCGTCTCCTTAAGGAGCGACCACTCTCCTTGGACACCTGGCTCCCCTCCCCTCTGGGACCTCAGCGCTTCTCCAACTATCCTCCTTAGCTCGTTGAAGTCTGCCCTCCTAAAGTCTAGGGCCGCTGCCTTACTGCATGCCTTTGCCACCTTGCGCTGGATGGTGAATTCCAGCAGGCGATGATCGCTGTCGCCCGGGTGGTCGAGCACTCTCAGCCCCCTCACCAGGTCATCACCCGTGGCCAGCACTAGGTCCAACAAAGCGTCTCCCCTGGTGGAGCTGTGCACCTCCTGGGTTAGATGGAGGTCCTGCACTCTGGCCAAGAACCTACGTGAGCGTTCAGACCTGGCTGACTGTTCTTCCCAGGAGATGTCCGGGAAGTTCAGGTCCCCCATGACTACCACATCCTTAGCCTTCACTACCTCTGTGAGCTGACCCAAGAATTCCTGGTCAAGCTCTTCACCCTGGTTGGGAGGTCTGTAGTAGACTCCCACCGTTAAGTCCCTTTCCCCTCGACTGCCTTGTACTCTAACCCAAAGCACTTCAGAGTGCCCCTCCCCTGGATCCTTGCTAATTAACGAGGATGTGTATTCCTCCTTAATATAGAGCGCCATGCCCCCACCCCGCTTTCCTATCCTGTCCCTCCTGTACAGCCTATAGCCCTTGACATTCACCGCCCAATCATGCATTGCATCCCACCACGTTTCTGTAATCCCCACTATGTCCGGGCTGGTGTCAGCCAGCAGGAGGGTGAGTTCCTCCTGCTTGTTGCCCATACTACGAGCATTTGTGTAGAGGCATTTGAGGCCTCCTGTGGGTGTGTGTACTGACCCCCTAGTCCCAGCATTACCCTGGCCCCTATCTCTTACCTGTTTATTTGCTTCGCTCATTGGGCTGGGCTGGGCTGTAGTTGTGGGTGCTGTTTGGTCTGGCAGTCTGATGTTTTCTCCACCCTCATCTTCCCCTTCCCCCAACGAGCCTAGTTTAAAGCCCGCCGGAGGAGGTCCGCCAACCTAGAAGAGAACGCACGCTTACCTTTAGGGGAAAGGTGGAGCCCGTCCCACCCCAGCATGTCTCTCGTCGTGATGTGCCGGTTGTGGCTGAGGAAGCCAAAGCCCTCCTCGAAGCACCATTCCTGTAGCCGCCAGTTGGTCTCCGCGATGCACGTGTCATGCCGTCTACCTCGTCCACTCACTGGCAGGGTAGAAGAGAAAACTACCTGTGCGCCCATCTCCTTCAGCACACACCCCAGAGAGTGGTAATCCTCCATCAGGTGATCAGGGCTCCTCCTGGCCGCATCGTTAGTGCCCACATGGACTAGGACCATGGGATTATAATCAGTGGGCTGGATTACAGTCTGGAGCATCCCTTTCATGTCCTGAATCCTCGCTCCAGGTAGGCAGTATACCTCGCATGACGAGGGGTCCCGGCGACAGATGGGGCCCTCCGTACCTCTCAGGATGGAGTCACCAATGTCTTCTTTCTTGGACAGCAGCATGAGCACTGCATGGTGGCATCTGATTGGGAAGACCTTGTCAGTAAGGCTCTCCTAGAACACACACAGGAGGCAGGGGCAAGAAGAGACCAGAGAGTCTTGTAAAACTGAACAGGTAACCTGTCAAGGCCTGGGGCTTTGCTCGAGCTGAGGCCAGCGGTTTCAGCTGCCAGCTCCACCAGAGACAAGTCCTACACAAGCTTACCAGCCTCCAGGTCACAAAGGCATGGCAGGTCCACATGGAGTTCCCACTTGGCCTCAGGGCATGATGGCTCAGCCGCAAGCAGGTCACAATAGACGGTGACAGTGTGCTCATGTACTTCACCCGGGTCAGTGATTACCCAGCCTTTAGGGGTCTTGAGGTGATCTAAGACTTTGTTCGCTGCCCACCATCACTCCAGGTTGAAGAAGTGGGTTGGGACATCTGTTTCAGCCAGCTCTTGGCAGCGGGCATGGATTCTCTCTCCATGGGCCGCACTCTCCACCAAGTCACACAGTCACTTCCTGTGGAACTGGCGGCTCTTGCACAGCACCGCATCACTGTTAGCAGCCAGCAGGGCATTCTTGAGCTCTACCACATCTTCCTCCAGCTCTATGATATGGTGGAGCAGTTCATTTGTGGCCAGCTGGGTGTACTGCTGGCAAAAAGCCGAGATCTGCACCTTTCCCACATCCCACCATATCTTCCAGGAGGAGTAATTTAGTCTTGTGGCCTCCCAACCCCCCCAAAAGTTGGTGAAGCAGTCCCGGAAGTAAAAGTTGTGAACCAGGCTGATGTTGAAGCATCAATAGGGTGGTCATGCACAGGTTCTCCCCAGAAGGCTCAATTAGCAGCAAGCCAAGCCATCATCTGACAAGCCTGAGGGAATGATGCCCCAGCTTCTCCACCTGGTGATGTCTCTGTACTGGTGGGGATGGGCACTGTAGGTGGAATGGGTGGGGGGGAGGGTTGGGACCTAGTCCCAGCCCCTCTGCTGGATGGCGCTCTCACGCCAGAGACAGGGGCCAAGAAGAGGCCAGAAAGTCTTGTAGAACTCAGCAGGTAACCCATCGAGGCCTGGGGCTTTGCCAGAGGTGAGGCCAGCTGCAGCAGCTGCCAGCTCCACCAGACAAGTCCTGCTCAAGCTCGCTGGCCTCTGGGGCACAAAGGCATGGCAGAAGTGCATGGAGTTCCCACGTGGCCTCAGGGCAGGATGGCTCAGCCGCCAACAGGTCATGATAGAAGGCAACAGAATGCTCACGTACTTCACCTGGGTCAGTGATTACCTGGCCCTCAGGAGTCTTGAGGTGATCTAAGACTTTGCTCACTGCCCACCATTGCTCCAGGTTGAAGAAGAAACAGGTTGGGGCATCTGTTTCAGCCCGATCTTGGCAGCGGGCATGTATCCTCACTCCACAGGCTGCACTCTCCGTCAAGTCATGCAGGCACTTCCTACAGAACTGGAGGCTCTTGCACAGCACCGCATCACTGCTGGCAGCCAGCAGGGCAGCCTCGAGTTGAGGGTACTGCTGGCAAAATGCCTGGATCTATATCTTGCCCACATCTTACCACAGCTTCCAGGAGGAGTAATTCAGTCTTGTGGCCTCCTAGCCCCACCAAAAGTTGGCAAAGCAGTCCCGGAAGCAAGAGTCTTGAAGCAAGCTGATGTTGAAACACTAATAGGGTGCTCGCACACAGGTTCCCCCTGGCAGGCTGAATTCACAGCAAGCCAGGCCATGATCTGACAGGCCCAAGGGAATGATGCGGCCACT
This sequence comes from Crocodylus siamensis, assembly GCF_052110815.1. NCBI lineage: Eukaryota > Metazoa > Chordata > Crocodylia > Crocodylidae > Crocodylus > Crocodylus siamensis. Next base: position 48,303,268 of record NC_143404.1, read on the forward strand.
GCCTAGGAGTGGCAGGTGGTGCTTGGTGACATAAATGCAGTTGAGGCAGGCCATAGTGAGACCACCGGCACTCATCTTGGCCCAGCTGTACTGGAGCACATTGCGATGCAGGGCTTGCCAGACATCAATGAGGCCTGCAGTCTCCAGGATGCAGGAGAGTTGCGTATACCAAAAGGTAAAAGCTTAAACTCATATAGTCCCATAGGTGTGGTAAAGGCAGACTTGGCTATGGCATCTGGATCCAGTGCCATTTGCCAGAATCCTTTGGACAGATCAAGAGTAGAGATAACCTTGGCTGGGCCCAGGCAATCAAGCAAAGCGTCCATCCTGGGCATAGAGGATGCATCGGGGTGGTAATAGCATTCAGCTTCCAGTAGTCCACGCAGAACCAGATGGACCCATCCTACTTCCAGACAAGTACCACTGGGCTGGCCCAGGGACTCACTGGAAGTCGGATTACCCCTAAACCTTCCATCTCTGTGATCTCTCACATTATTTCTTACTTTACCTTCTCATTAACTAGGTAAGGTCTGGAATGTATAGGACGAAGGCTACCAGTGTCTATAGAGTGTACTGCCATGTCTGGTTTATTGGAGAACACTGTTCCACAGTCCTTGAGTGCTGCAAGCAGCTTGTCCTTGTCCTGGGAAGGCAGGTGGTACGGAAGGTGGAGTTCCTCTATTCCTGCCTCTCCATCCCAGTCACCATACATGACCGGCTCCTCTGGGTCCTCAGGTGATCCTTCCACTGAGAAAATCCAGAATACCGCATCACCTCTATCAAAGTATGGTTTAAGCATGTTCACATGAACTGTCTTAGGCTTTTTCCCGCTCCTGGCCACTACATAGGTCACATCATCCAGCTTGTCCAGGATAACATGAGGACTTTCCCAAGCAGCTTGCAGCTTGTCTGTCTTTAGTGGCAGGAAAACCATAACCTTATCACCTCATTCAAAGCTATGTAAGGGGGTCTTTTCACCATACCAGGACTTTTGCTTCTCCTGGGCATGTCCCAGGGAGTCTCGTGACACTTTCATCATGTCAGTCAGTTTCTGCCAAAAGTTAAGTGCATACTCCACCACAAAGGTCTTTGTGGAGGGATTTTCCCTTCCCACTCCTCTCTCACCAAATTGAGAGGACCTCGAACTCACCTCCCAAACATCAACTCAAATGGCGAGAACCCAGTGGACTCCTGGGGCACCTCCTGGTAGGCAAAGAGCAAATGCAGAAGTTTCTCATCCCAGTCATTGGGGTTAGAGTCCACATAGGCTTTTAGCATACCTTTCAAGGTCCCACTGAACCTCTCTACTAGCCCATTTGTCTGAGGGTGGTAGGCTGTGGTCTTAAGGTGTTTCACCCCACAGCACTGCCACAGGCATGTCATCACCTCCACCAGGAAGTTTCCAACCTGGCCAGTCAGGATTTCAGAGGGAAAACCCAGCTGAAAGAAGGTCTTGGTTAGGGCATCAGCAACCACAGGTGCCTCAGTGGAGGTCAAGGCAACTGCTTCCAGGTACCGAGTTGCAAAATCCACTAGAGTCAGGATGTATTTCTTCCCTCTACGGGTCTTATGCCTCAGTAGGCCCACAGTGTCTATTCCCACTCTTTGGAAGGGTTGATCAATAATAGGGAGGGGACCTTCACCCTCAGGGACTTCCTTCGACAGGGACAGCCTCTCCACTCAATGGGATGACAGGTTACCTGTACCTCAGATGGCAGGGACCCCACCCCTTGAATGGTAACGGTCCTCCCTGGGATTATATCTGCAGGTGAAACAAGGTTGCCATTCATTAATGTCACACTGGACCCCGTGTCCAGTTCCCCAATAAGGGTTCTCCTGTTTACCTTTATCTTGGTCCTGTGGGAGGCCATCACCTCCTCTGGGTTTGTAATCCTGCAGCAACAGGCATGCCCCTCAGAGGGGCTCAGGTGTTCCCCCTCACTGCTTACAGCTCTTGCATGTCTGATGGACTTGGGTTTGTTGCTTAGCTTTGGGTAGTTGGGCTTGATGTGGCCCAGCTCCCCACAGTTATAGCACCCATCTTCTCCAAATTGGGTGGTTTGGTTGTATCAGGGGCCTCTTTACATTCAGTCTGGAATGGCCCCTTTTCCCCTTTTGGACCTGGCCCTCCCTTCCCCGCTCTTTGGAACCCTTTCTGTTCCTGCCCAAAGTAGGGAGGCTTCTTGTCTTGCCCCTCCCAATTTAGCAACAGCTGATCTTCAATTTCAACAGCTTCTTGAATGGTTTTGGGGGCCCTGTCCTTGTCTAGGGTTTTAATCTCCCTTGGACAGCAATAATAAAATTGGTCCAGTGTCACAAGATGGAGCGTCTTCTCTCTATTGTCAGCCTTGGCTCCATTTGCCCATTTAAGGAGTGTGTCCCACACCAAGGCCGCAAAATCAGCCATTGTCTTCTCAGGTTGTGGGCGCATATTCTGGAATTTTTTCCAGAAATAATCTGGTCTTAACTTGAACCTTGAAGACACAGTCTTTTTAAAGGCATCATAGTCATCAGCTGCATCCAAGGGTAGGCTGTTCAGGACCACAGCCATGTCGCCTTCTACCAGAGCAGCCATGTGCATCATGAACTCTTCCTCAGGCACCTTCCACCATTGGGCTTGCCTTTCGAAGATGCTTAGAAATACATCAGGATCGTCTCCAACTCAGTAGCGAGAGAAAGCTGGGGAGTTTGGTTTGGGGTGTCCCCCAGGCGCTCACAGAGGGCCCGCATCTCCCCCATTGGGCTGCAGAGAGAATACCTCTAGTTCATGCCTGCACTTGGCCTCTGCCTCTTGGAGCTGTTGTTCCCTTTCTCTCTCAGTGCTCATCCTCTTCACATCAGACCTCCATCTCCATCCTTTTCAACTCTAGCTGTACCTTCTAATGCTCACGCTGGGCCTCCAGCTCCATCTTGTGCTTTTCTAGCTCATATCTGTGCTTGCTCTGCCTCTCCTCAGCTTCTAGCTGCATCTGGTACCTTCAGCGCTCCTCCACAGGGGGTGATCCCTTGGAGAGCTGCAGACTTGGCACGTGGGGATGTGATTCTGGGGAGGGCTCAGGAGCTGGCGTGCCTGAAGGGGGCTCTGAAGCTGAGTCATTGTCACACAGGAGTTTAATCAGTTCTTCCTTCTTTAGCCCTTTCTTTACTTGAAGGTCTCTGTCTTTCACCAGATCTCTTAGTTCGGGCATGGTCATTTGAACATACTCATCCGCCATCCTGGCTATCTACACTATCCAGTTGACCCAATGCCAAATTAGAAATTGTTTACCCAAGGGATTTCAGTGACTGTATTCCTCTTCCTAAATTATGCCTCTAATACAGCAGGGTATTCGTATCCCACCTCTGCTACCATGTGTGGTGGGCCAGTAGGGGGAGCTCCTGCAGTGAGCCTCCCACCTCACTATGCCCTTCCACCTTCCAGACTACACACGTCTCTCCAGGGGTACCTAAGCCCTGGCAGACCTGCTTTTGAGCCCCACCGCAGAGTTCGGGGGAAACGTGCTGCCACTACCACGAGAAAGGACTCTCTCAGCTCTGTGTCCTCTGGGAAACACAGACCTAATAGTCCAGTGAGTACTCGACCCAGTACAGGCACTTGGGGCACTTCCCCAAATCAGGGACCAAAAAGGAAAGTCTCCCTTAGTCTGCAGACCTAAGGGGCCTCTCAGACATAATTTAGACCCACCCCTCAATAAGTCTCCCACACCAGTCACAAAGGAGAACTTTATTGACTACAGGGGGTAGAGTGAAAATAGGGTACAAGATAGAGCAATATCATAGAAATCCCATAGAGCAAAACAGTCTGGCTGAGGTAGTCTTTTGATCATGCATCTGAGTTACTGCCAGCTATATATCTAATCAAATCTTGAGTGGCTTACTCACAAGCATCAAATTATCACAGAGCAGAGATTTTGGGGAGAAACAAAGGTGGCTTCCTGCCACATGCCCACAATGTCCAGGCCCTCTGCACATACCCTGTTAACTAGGTTGGAATCACTCAGATAAATCATTGGGACCGTGTTGACATGACCTGCGTAATGTACATTATGCTGTCCCAGGAGACTAGCAAGGGCATCTACACAGACCTCAACCCCGAAGAAGGGAGGGGTGTGAACCCTCAAACCATGGGTAATGGGGAGGTTCTGGGAGGCATCCTCATGCCAGCTGCTGGGTGTAGGAGCAGCCTCTCTGTTAGAACAGGGTTAATTTCCAGATATAACTAAGCAAGGACAACAAAAAAAAAGTTTTTACTAACTGAAAAGATAAGTGTCTGGGAAAGCGGCCACAAAACTCTAGATGGGAGGGGGAAAGGGGTGGAGGAAAAAAAAAATGGCTGGGGTTTGAAAAAGCAAAAAAAAAAATAGAAAAACAAAAGGGGGGGGGAAGAAGGGGTAATTAAGAGCACCCCGCAGAAGGCAAGCTAATGGAAGATAACTCCCCGCTACAAGCAAACAGAAGAAAAAAAAGAAAAAAAAGAGAAAGAAAGGAAAAGAGACCATAAGAAAGAAGGCTGTAAAGACAAAGAGATTGTAAGTATGGGGGGATGGGACAAAGAGGAGAGAAAAGGGGGGAAAAAGCTACAAAAAAAGCAAGAAAACAATGAGAAAGCGAGATAAACAGAGACTAAAGACCTTTAGACAGGTGGGAGTCAGGAAAAAAAAGAGATAGGAAGCCGGGGAGTCTAATGCTTAGGATCGCCCCACGCAGCTCCAAGCGAGCCTGGTCTGGTGCATCCAAAGCAGAAGGAAGGAAGGAAGAAAAGGTGATAGTAACATAAAAGATGCATGTATCTGATGACTCTGTGAGGACACGCCAAAGACACTGACCTTGCTGGAGCATTGTTCACTTTCACTTGCAGGTTCCTTGCATCAGAAATCTACAAGACAGATAATCTGAGATATGTGTTAAATGAATGTTGAGAGCCATTGCTTTGCTATTCTATTTCTTTTCATTTATATTTAAATTCTAATAATAGCCTGTTCCCTTGTCTCCCTATCTTGGCCAGATATATCCCGCCACCCTGAGTCATGCCTGTCCATGTAAGGGGACACCACAGATGATGAAGAACAGAAAGCATGATGATGGAATGAAGTGACATCCTGGAGAAGCTCCTAATTTTCTTAGAAGACAATAAGTAGTCTGAAAGGTCAGGAATTTTAAGTCCCAGTGTTTGATATTTGTAGATGCTTTTCTATTTTCCCATTCATATTGATGCTGATCAACAAATTATGTGCAATCAACAAGAGATCCGGCATCTTACAAACAACACAGCTTGTGTCACTGACATCTGGCAAGGAAATACAGCAAATCCAAAATTAATTCACTTGATCTTCCCTGGATATTCAACATATCACAGGCTGATCAACAAAGCCTCAGATGTATGAGAGATGCCCTCTAAATGGCATACCACGCATACATCCGTTGAATTAGCAAAGCCAGAAATAGGCCAAGCAAGTGACGTATTAATCTGTGGGCCTTGGATCTTGAGGGTTCCATACAAAGTCTGGGTGATCTCCTCTTAGGCATGATATGGAAGTTTGAGAGAGCCATCTTTGTGCATGACATCAACATGAATACTGACTAAAGTTGGTCAGAAAATAGAATTTCCATTCCATGGAAAAATCTGAGTTTTGCTCGAAATGGCAATGAAAAAAAAATCAGAATTTCCAATGGATCTGTAACTCTGAAAAAAAATGGATTCAGAATAGTTGAAAAAAAGTAATGTTAAACATTTTTATTTCTAACATGTCAAAGCATTTTTCTGATGTCAGAACGCTTTAATAAAAATGTAATATAAGCATGCTATGTTAAAATATTACATTAAATGTGAATACACTAAAGTAACAGTCAAAATGAAAAACTTTTACTTTCTGAAATAAAACATTTTGACATTTTAAAATAAACAAGGCAGTTGAAAAATATTTCCTTAAACACTTTTCCATACACAAAAAATAGCTGACATTCCTGTGAAACATTTTGATTTGAATGAATGGTATTTTCCAATTGTAAACTGTTCCATCAAAAATGTTTCAATTTGCTTTAAAACTGATTCTCAGGCCTATTTATCATCTCTCAGATTTCTCAGCAAATCTCTGGGGCTGCTCACAGAGATACACATATCTTGGATCTGATCTTTACACTGGATGTGGACATAACAAAATTGAAGGAAAATCCTATGTATCCCAAGTACCTGAGAAGCAAAATGATTGATGAGACATTACAATCTTTCCTTTACTCAGCTGAGAATGTTGTGACCTGAGAGACTTAGTGCCAGAAGAAACAAACCTTACTTTACTTTGAAACAGTTTGTGCAATCTGAATTGAGGAAGGGACTAATGGAAAACTTTAAATATTCAATGTATTTGTAAAAAAAAAAAAAAAAAAAAAGGCAGAATTGCAAGAGAGTTGGATACCATGTTGTTGACAAATGTCTAAAGACCACAGGTAGACAGATAAAATGTTTCTTCAGTATTCTCTACTAATTTGCAAGGGGAAATTCCATTTTACCTCCAAACAACAAGCCTTCTGGCCTCCTTGTGAGTTTGGGCTTCCAGTGGTTCCTATGATCTGCATTGCAGACACTGCATCCTGGGACTCTCCTCAGTCCCAAATATATCAACATTTACAAAGCTGCAGCACTGCTCCAGAGTCAAATACTCCAGATCTTCAGACATATGCTGGAAGCTTAAAAGGGAAAGAGTGGCATCTGAAACTGCCAGCCATTCTGTAGTTTTGATAGGTTAATATTTTGGTATCTGCATCTATTCTCTTCATACTAGCTTTGATTACTCTTAGGATTAGAATCCTACAACAAAGAAAAAAAAATAGATGCAATGCTGAAAATGGAGTAATTGGTTTCAGATGGTGCTTGCAAATGCAGGGACATATGCTATTTGGAGAGAATAACTACAAATTCCCCAGGAGGGACTGGGAGTGGATGAGCAAATTTATATCCTTCTTGTTCTCTCTCTCGTAAGTGGTCACTGTTTTCTGTTCTGAATTTTGAACTATTTCTTTTTTCTCTCTGAGTAACTAAAATAGTAACTTGTGTGAATTGCATTTAAATGGGCTACAAAGGGAAATTTCAGCAGGAAAGTTATAAGACCCAGTTAAGCCTATACAGCGTAGTTCAGGGGAGAAAGGTTTGCTTTTCCTCTTTCTGTGAAAAACAAAAAACAAAAAAAATCAACACCTTATAGGTATGTCCAGATGAGTGCACATGTGCCTCTTGCCCTGTCTCTTTTTTTACTGATGGAGATAGAGCCCAAGGCCAGCTCCTGTGCTATCTCCCCCTGGCTGCAGATCCAGGAGGATCCAGGCAGGGTTATTTGCCCCAAGTGGTGCAATGTGCTCCACACTGAAGTGCATGTCTGAGCATGTGCACTGAAGCAAAAAGCCCCGGCTCAAATTTGCATTGCTTCTATTTGAGCTGCTGGAAGCACACATGCTTGCATGTGTGGACATGCCCTATGAGGGGAAGACATAGAAGTTGGACTTGTCATTCACCAGTGAGGCCTAAGGAAAAAGTAGAAGAAAGGAAGACATCATCCTGGAGTTTGTTCAATGCAGTTATAACATTCTCATGCACAGGTCCTAGGGAAGAGAAATAATACCCTATTTTAGCCTGTGCTGTAATTGTAGTATAGTACAACACAAAGTGCACCAGAGCAACAACATTCTGCATCTGGAGATGTTCATATCAGGAGGAGGAAGGGTTTGTTTGCCCAAATTCAGGTAGAACAGACAACTCGTGCAGTAGTTTACATGACAGGTGTGCCACCACGAGCAGGAATGTGTTTCCCCAGGCCCAAGTAGCAGTGGCACACAGTAAAGCAGCATAAGAAACAGTTGCATGTGCAGTGTGTGAGATGTATGGTGCCACAGATGGGTCTGCAGCACCGCATACTGCACGTCTGCACTCATCTGGATGCGTCCAACCACTTTGGCCCTTGAACCACAATCTGCCCTGTGTAAGGGTCAGCATATAGCTTCACTGGATCAGAAGCAGCACCTGGAAGGAATTAGACTTTGCAAAGGGTTGACTTATATCTGCTCCCGCTTCTGCTAGTGAGAGGTCTCCTGGTTACTCTTTCACATAGGAATGGACAGGAGCAAGTAGTGAATGTATCTTTATACACCCTGTACCAAAACTTAGGTAGCTATGTGTAAATGTAGTGGAGGTGGGCTTTCTTTCCATAATTCCTCTGCATGCTTAACTTGAAATGAGCCTGAATGTCCCACCCCACCCTAGTAGCTCTTTGTTGAATGTCCTCATTAACATAACTGTTTTAAGCAACAATTGTTGTTTCAAGGATGTGCTTTTCATGGTGTTCTCCAGTCAGTTCAGCTGTATCCACCTGAGCTTCACTTCCCAGTATTGCCCAGCTAGCCATACTCAGAACCTCCTTTCACCATGTTCTGCAGGAAAGAGAGACGGTTTTAGGTGGCTTCACTGGCTCATCCCTCCAGCTCCTCTGGCTTTATCTTTCTTCTCTGGACAGCTCAATTTGATAGGCTTCACTTCACATTTCCCCTCCTCCACCTTCTCTCACAGAGCTCCTTAGCTAAAAGCAGGTTTCCAAACTGGCAGTACAGAACACATGAAGGAGAATACAAGAAGCCAAAAGTGAAGAGGCTATGGCTGGGTAGGGAGTCAGAAAACAAAAATTAGCTACCAGACAGCTGCAAAACGGCAAATTCTGTGGTTAAACTGCTGATATGTGGAACCTTGGTGTCACGGGGCAGGGCCCAGGAGCGGCTGTGATCTCTCCTGCGCCCCTACTGTGCCAAGTTGCCCTTTTAGCACCCTCGTCTCGCCCACCACATCTTTTCTGTTTATATAGTATTAATGGGAGGCTGCCTTTCCTGGGCTTCTCGGACCCAGTGCTCTTGCCCTATACAGATATCTCTTGGTGCACCCCCCTACAGCGTTGCGGGGCTCCTTCTGCCCCCAATACCACACCCAATCCTCGCCGGTGTTCCGGACGTTCTCGTGTCTCTATGTACTTTCCCGCCCCAGGGCCTCTCCGGTATGCACTCCCTCTCCAGGCCTTTACCCGCACACCCTGCCCTCTCCAGTCTCTTGCTCGCATGCTCTGCCCTTCCGGGCTCTTTAAACCTGTCCTTGCCCTTTTCAGGGGCTTCCCAATCAACTCACCCTTGTCTGGGGCTTCTCCCGTATCCTCATCCTCACTGGATGCCCTAACCTTATGCTGGCCCTTTACAGGGCCTCTCCAATTTGTGCCCCCCCAGGGCTTCTAGTTGTGCGCCTGCCCTTCTCCGGGGCCTCTCCAATGTACGTGCCCCCTCTGGCCTTCTAATCACGCACCCACACTTCTCTGGGCCTTTGAACCTCATCAGCCCTACCTGGGCTCCCTATTCCTGTATTCACAGCTGCCCTGGGGCCTATGCCTGGAGCTTCTCGCGCCCCGCCCGCTCTGGGGCCTGCCTTGCACACTTCCTGTGCTTGGGGCTCAGGTGGCCCGTAGCCATGCCTGGCCCCCAACCCTTCTTCTGGGCCATATACCCCACTGGGCTTTACTCCCGATAGCGCCCCACTGGGCTGGGGTTGGGACACCCCCCAATTCCCCCCAAGGTCACCCCACTGGGGCCAGGGTCAGGACACCCCAAAATGCTGTGCCTCATCCACAGTGCCAGCTCTGGCACCAATCGCTGTGCCCTCCCTGGGCACACCCTGACACACAGCACCCTCTGCACCACCAGGAGCCCCCCCCATTCTTCTGGGGTGCTCCCCTGAGGCCTCCTCCTTCCCCTACAGCCTCACCCCATCCTCCAGTATTACACAATCACCACAACAATGAACCTAAAGCCATGAGCCCACCAGCTGTAACACAAAATCAGCCTACCAGCTATAACATCCCACACCACCCTGGCTCTCCGTCAAGCCTCCGTGATAGAGGCCTCTCCATCCCATCAACCCGCGGATGCTCAAGCAGCTCTGCTCTGCAGCAGAGCTCCTGCCTCTCAGCCTGTCAAGGGGGGGGGAACTGACTCCGGCCTTGGCCTGGCTGTTTATAAAGGCCAGGTCCTGCCCCCTTTCGGTCAGCTGACCCAATCAGTTGTCTAAGCAACCTTCAGCTGTGCTGCCCTGTTGATTGGCAGCCAAGCCCTATTACCAATGCCAGTAGCAGGCACCCTGGTGCCCTGCTACACATCTCCCCCCCACTTAAGTTTTGAGACTCACCGGGGCCGCTCTTTGCTCTCCAAGATGTGGCGTCTGTTGAGGGTTGCTCTCTTGGTAGCTCTCCGCTAGCTCACATACTGCAGGTGGGGGGGTTTTAGGTGCCTCCAACTCGCCTTTTCTCCAAGGTGCACCGTGTGGGATTTCTCGGGATGTACCCACCACAGGTAGTCCCCCCACCTTAGCCAACCTTGGCAAATTGCCCTTTCTGCTGGCTACACTTCTGTTGACCCTCTGGCATTTCCCTTCATTCTTCGCCCTCCTAGGTCCTTCCTTTCTGGTGATTCGTCGGGTTCTCGGTCTCATCTCCTCTTCCTGAAGGTCTTGGAGCTTGCCCCAGAGCTCCCACTGGCACTTCAGCACCTTCTGGGCATCCTCCTCACTCAAAAACTCTGCTCTTCCTCAACCAGTAGACCTTCCTCCAGGCCCTTCATAAATTTCCACATAGGCCACTCTGCCTATTTTGGCCTTGAGACCCCTCCTCAGTGTCTGCCACCTAATGCTTCTAGGCAGGCCTTCCATATATAGCTGGGGTCTTCTCTCAGCTTCAGTTTTCCTCTTAACTGCTTGGTCCTTCCTTCTTCACTCTAGACCCTCAGCTCTGTCTTCCTTCTCAGGTTGAATTGTACCCCTGTCCATGAAGCCTATCTTTGGCTTAGGCTGCCCTGTACTAGGGGTCTTCACTGCCCTATCCTCATGCAATGCGTAGGTGGTTTCACTCTGAGGGGGAATACGTTTATCCGTCCCTGTCACTTCCCACTCTGGTAGATTGGTTACCTCTAGCTGTTCTGACTTACTCATGGCCCCTTCTCCCTCAGGTGGTCTCTCAACTGATTCATTTCTTGGGCATAGTGATCCTGCCATTGGTTCCATCTTAGGTCCCAATACTTCTGGGCTGCTGCCAGAACCTCCCTCTTTAAGGTCTCCCCTTCTTCATTTATAGACCTCCCTTCGTTAGGGTTCCTCCCTAGCTGTCCTGGCCTAGCTCCCTCTCTAGAGCCTTCTGGATTTCTGGCTATGGGAAATCCTTCTCTTACTAGGCCTTGCAACAGTTTAGGCCGTGCCTCCTTAGCGTGTGTCTCTACTTGCCCTAAGGCCTTTATGAGCAGCTCTCTCTCATTAAATTCAGCCTTGACGGCTTTCACCTCCTTAGCTAGCCGCTGTTCAAGATCTCCCAGCTTTGGCCATAGTAAGCCCATTATCTTTAAGGCCTGCGCTTTCCACTCCGCTAGGACTGTTTCTTTTAATTCTTCAGCTTCCCTAAGCTCTTGAGCTTCCAGGGCCAGCTGGGTATTTACCACCAGCAGCTCCTGTATCTTTCCCTCCCGAGCCTGCTTCTCCAACTGGAGTTGTTCCTTTTCTGCGACCGAGCCTGCCTTTCTAGCCTGGCCACCCTTCAGGAGAGTCTCAAAAGACTGAACTTGTTTCCTGAGTTGATCCTTTTCTGCCTCCAGGTCCTGGACCTGAGACCTTAACTCCTCTGTCTCTCTCTCTTCCTAATCTCTTGTTCCCCCTCCAGGGCCTGATGCCGCTCGCACAGAGCCTCATGAGTACTCATGAAAGCCTTTGCCTTTTCCATCTCCTGCATTACTACCTTGTTTTCTCTCTCTATTTGAGCCCAGTTCTTGCTCAGCTCTTCCTGTAGCTGCCTAACCTCCTGTTCAGCCTCCAAACATCCCTCCTGCCACTTCTCTCTGTCCTCCTGTAGACCCTCTATTTAGTTTCATAGTTTGTAGGGTCGGAAGGGACCTGAGCAGATCATCTAGTCTGACCCCCTGCCATGGCAGGAAAGAATACTGGGGTCAAATGACCCCAGCAAGATGTTCATCTAACCTCCTCTTAAACACCCCCAGGGTAGGAGCTTGCACCACTTCTCCTGGAAGCTGGTTCCAGACCCTAGCTGCCCTGACTGTGAAGTAGCGCCTCCTGATATCTAACCTAAATCTACCCTCTGCCAGCTTGTGACCATTATTCCTGGTCACTCCTGGCAGTGGTCGGGGAAACAGTGACTTCCCCAATGCCTGCTGATCCCCCCCCCCCCCCCGACTAGTTTATAACAGGCCACAAGATCCCCCCCTCAGCCTCCTCTTTTGGAGGCTGAACAGGTTCAGGTCCCGTAGCCTCTCCTCATAGGGGCTGCCCGGCTGTCCCCTGATCATATGAATGGCCCTCCTCTGGACCCTCTCCATGCTGTCGACATCCCTCTTGAAGTGCAGCGCCCAGAATTGGACGCAGTACTCCAGCTGTGGCCTGACCAGTGCCGCATAGAGGGGGAGGATCACCTCCTTGGACCTGCTTGAGACGCATCTGTGGATACATGCCAAGGTGTGGTTGGCCTTCCTGACTGCCTCTCCACATTGCTGGCCCATGTTCATCTTGGAGTCAACATTTGGTCCTCCTGATCACAGATTTCCTCCTGGAGAACCCCTATTAGGGTTATAGCTACTTCTAGTTTTTGTTGGACCTCCTGCTGTTCCTTTGTGGGGATTGTACCACCCTCAGGAGACTTTACCATCCAGGCTGTCATTTTGGCCTGCATCTCCTGTAGTTTTTTCTCCCTCTCCTGACTCTTGTGCTCTCTGAGCAAATAATCTTTCTATATCCCATGTTTTCTCAGCCTCCACCACCATCAGGCATCTAAATTTCCTTTATCCTGCCCCCCCCCCCCCCCCCATCTTTCTTGCTGAGTGATGTTTGTCATTCTAGTGTCACTACCTTTGCCTCGGCTCTCTCCTTTTGGGCTTTGGCTATTTCCAACTCCCGCTCCAATTGGAGGAAATGAAGAAAAAGGTAACCCAATCTCAGCTGTCCCACAAAGTCTTCCGGCACCTGGCCGTCCATCATTCCCCTTTGAGACCTTCTTGGCCTGCCCTTATCTTCCTTGGGTCAAGACCTCAATCTCTCCCTCAGAACTTCCCAGCAATGGGTGACTTCACACCGCCACCCAGCTGTGGTAAAATTCTCTTTCCCATAAACGCCTGCCTTACTATTCTCACCCTGGGCTTGGTCTCCCCTTGTAAGGGACACAGGTTTCTTCCCCACGCACAGCTGGCTGTTCCCAGCCAATGCACCACTTTGTCATGGGGCAGGGCCCAGGAGTGGCCGTGATCTCTCCTGCACCCCTACCATGTCAAGTTACCCTTTTAGCAACCTCGTCTCACCCACCATGTCTTTGCTGTTTATATAGTATTAATGGGAGGCTGCCTTTCCTCGGTTTCCTCGGACCCGGTGCTCTTGCCCTATACGGATATCTCTTGGTGCACCCACCCTACAGCATCGCGTGGCTCCTTCCACCCCCAATACCACGCCCAAGCCTCGACGGTGTTCCGGACGTGCTCATGTCTCTATGTACGTGCCCTCCCCGGTATACGCTCCCTCTTTGGGGCCTTTCTGATATGCGCGCCCTCTCTGGGCCTTTACCCATGCGCCCTGCCCTCTCCGGGCTCTTTACACCTGTCCTCGCCCTTTTCAGGGGCTTCCCAAAGAACTCGCCCTTGTCTGGAGCTTCTCCTCATCCTCACCGGATGCCCTAACCTTATGCCGGCCCTTTACAGGGCCTCTCCGGTATATGCACCTTCTCCGGGCTTCTAATCACGCGCCTGCCCTTCTCCGGGCTTCTAGTTGCATGCCTGTCCCCTCTCCGGACTTCTAGTTGTACCCCCACCCTTCTCTGGGCCTTTGAACCTCATCAGCCCTACCTGGGCTCCCTATTCCCATATTCATGGCCACCCTGGGGCCTATGCCTCACACCCTTCCACACTCCCCCTATGCCCTTCGCACCCCTCTGGGGCCTATGACTCATGCTTCTACTGCTTCCTGCCCCATTTCACCCACTCTGGGGCCTATGCCTTGCACTTCTTGCACCCTTTCACGCTCTCATCTGCTCTGGGCCCCACTCGCATGCTTCCTGTGTTTGGGGCTCAGGTGGCCTGTAGCCATGCCTGGCCCCCTGACCATTCTTCTGGCCCATATACCCCACTGGGCTGGGGTTAAGACACCCCCTAATTCCTCCCAAGGTCACCCCACTGGAGCCAGGGTCAGGACACCCCAAAACACCATGCCTTATCCAGTGCCAGCTCTGGCACCAATCACTGTGCCCTCCCTGGGCACACCCCAACACACAGCAGCCTCTGCACCACCAGGAACCCCCCCATTCTCCTGGGGTGCTCCCCTGAGCCCTCCTCCTTCCCCCACAGCCTCACCCAGTCCTCCAGTATTATACAATCACCACAACAATGAACCTAAAGCCATGAGCCCACCAGCTGTAACACAAAATCAGCCTACCAGCTATAACATTCCACACCACCCTGGCTCTCCATCAAGCCTCCACGATAGAGGCCTCTCCATCCCATCAACCCACAAATGCTCAAGCAGCTCTGCCCTACAACAGAGCTCCTGCCTCTCTGCCTGTCAGAGGAGAACTGACTCCAGCCTCGGCCTGGCTGTTTATAAAGGCCAGGCCCTGCCCCCTTTCGGTCAGCTGACCCAATCAGTTGCCTAAGCAACCTTCAGCTGTGCTGCCCTGCTGATTGGCAGCCAAACCCTATTACCAATGCCAGTAGCAGGCACCCTAGTGCTCTGCTACATTTGGAAATTAGATGAATGTTTCAGATCACATTACAGAGAACCATTGCTTCAGGCTGCCTGTGGATTTTACACAGGTAATAGCACAGCATTTTACACTTAGGTCATATTTTCCATGTTAACCCGACAAATGTTAGGCTTAGAATTTTTTTTTTTTAACAGAAGCTGAGCTTATGGAGCACAATTGTGAAGCAAAAGGTGAATTCTTTATTAAATTCTATGCCTGTGGAATGCAGGGGGCCCTGAGGATTCGTTAAAGTAGGACTCTGTAAGCAATGCCAGCCTCACCAGAACTATTGTTCTGATACAGTGGCATCCCAAAGGTCTCTGGTGCCTGGGAACCAATGCCTGTATTTGCTCTCCCACCCCAGGACAATGTGATCAGGGTGCGGGTCCCAAGGCAAATCAGCTTGTGCAGTGCCCTGCCTCCCACTCCACAGCACCTCAGCAGGAGAATTAGCAGTGTGTCACATTTGCCACGGGGGGAAGGGCAGTGGCTGCAATTTCTTGCTGGAATGGCAAAAGAAGCACACAACTGAATGAGTGAGTGAGTGGGCCACACACAAAATGTGGGAGGCACCCCAGCCTCTCCAGTCGGCATGCTCCCCTTTCCCCCCTGGCCAGCGCCCAGGGGTCACTTGCAAACATTCTCATCTTGTAAACACATTGAGTTTTCAATTATAAAAAATTGCTGGAACATTTTCAAGAAGCCCTGAATGGAGCTAAGTTGTTACAAGCTAGGTTTAAATTGATATGTATATATGTTCACACAGAGCTTTGTCCCAGTCTATCGAAAGCACTTTAAACATTGATTTGAGTTTTACTGTTTCAAGTTTTAAGGTAGACAATGCCTAAGTACTGCAATGTTCATCCAGTAGAATTACATTTTCTGAGTAATTTGTCTTTTTGGCTTTGTCTTTCCAAGTCCACATTCCATATTAATGTCCCGTTTTGCTGTTGAACACACCATTTATTTTCCAGACATTGGCCTATATAAGATGAGGTTGTGACAAATACTGTCTCCTCTTCTCCCACAGAGGGTATTTAGGGTTGCTGACTGTAATAAGAAATGGTCTACAACATCTGACTCATTTTTTTTTTAAGATCAGTGCACTGTTCACGGGAAGCATTTTCCTCAGAACAGCTTCCTGTATGCATTGCCTTTTAGCTATTGGATTATCATCTGAAATAATTAGAGATCTGTTGTCTATAGTGGTGGATAAAATAATGAACAATATTGCTTTTGAAGATATAATGTCAGAGGTTGGTCCAAACCAGGGCTCATACCAAACCTAATTTTAGGAGGACTTGAATAACTATTTCTGGACTGAGTTTACATTTAGCTGACAGCTTGTTTTTCACTTTCTTCTTCAGTTCTTCCTGTCCTAGAAGCAGCTTCCCTTTCCTCTTCAATAATTTAAGCACCTAAAATTAAGCAAATGTGAACTAAATCACATCACTTTCTAGTAGGGGTAAGCAAATCAGCTGGGGAACTATAACATTCCTACTTGCTCCACTGAATCTGTGCTCATTTGTAGACCTGAACACAAGCCAAATTTTTCTACATATACTACTATTACAGAGTTTGAGACTATTGCCATGTAATATCATAATTGGAGGATTAACTAATACAATTAGTCATACATTTCTGAAACACAGTAAAATGTGATTAAACCTAAAATATTAGCATATAGAACTTGTCTCTTACATTAAATTCCCCTTCTTACTTACCATCGACCAGAATATTCCTGGAAAAATAAGTCATATGGACAGAAAAAAGCTGTTAAGATGGAGCAGTAGAAGCTAGGGCTAGTAGGAATTATTAAAGCCAAATCTTTTTTTGACACAGGGATCTATTCTCAAAAGGGTCCTTGTAAAAAAATGGGTCTCTGATCATTATTTCTCAGTTACTTACTTATGAAATATATCAAAATACATGATCAGGTAATTCTGGACATGAGTGTCAGCCTAGTGAAGACAATGACAAAACTGTGAATGGCAGCATGATCTAGGCTGGTATCCAGGAATGCTAAAATATGAAATGACATGCGTAGAGGGCAACTTCCAGGATACTGTTAGCCACCAGTAGTGCTTAAAAATACTCAGATAAGCCAGCCTTTTCTTGAAGAGTTCCTATACAGTTGTACAGTTCTATTTTTATTGAAAATGTTAATTCACATTTTTTGTTTTAAAAAAAAGAGCTCTAAAGCGAAGACATACTGAATTAGTGTAGGAATGAACAGCTCTGCTACTGTTTAATTGAATAAAGTCCTGATGAATAAGCACATTTACTTTTTGGATTTACTGTAGCATTTTCCCACAATCTAATACCACTTACAATTATCAATCCTGCATACCAGCCAGCCTCGACCATTCAAGTTTTCCCATGACTCTTGCACCCAGCAGCACCTCCTCTGTACAGACTTTCTGACCCAGCAACACAAGTGTGTTGAACATAAGCATATAAAATCAATAGTGCATCAAGCTCAGTACCCTGTCTCTGACAGTGGCAGGTAATAGATGCTTTAGAGGCAGAGTATATGAATGAGGCATGCCTAGAGTGATCCCATATCATACCCTCCACGGGTGGCATCAGCCATCATCAATTTAGGGATGTCACAAGATACAACCCTGGTTGATTTATCTTTCCACACTCAGAACATGCTTAAAATTACTGGGTTTTATTTTCTTAGGAAATACCTAACATAAACTTCATAAGGAAAGTGTGGAGCTCTTATCTGAGAAAGCTCTATTTGAGGAAGCCTACCACTTGTTCCTGTCCCCTTGGAAGTGAATAGAAGCTGTCAGCTGGAATGGACTTAACAGTGTTAGTTCTATAGTTCAAGCAGTGGAGGTGTGCTTTATGTGCATGAGTTCTCAGGTTGAAACCCTGTGAATAACCCAAGTGGGTTTGGTTGCACCGGTACAACTTCAAATTTAAACAGAATTCAGCCCCAGTGAAGTGAATGTGAACTTTGCTGCCAAGTTCAATTGGCCAGGATTTCATCTGTGTGTTTAGCTTGAAGATATGAGCAAAAAACACAAGTTATGTCTCAATAATTACCATTAGTGATTATTATTATGGTTGTTTTGATTTAAAATATAAACCTTTCTTTCCAGCAGCCCAGCCTGCAGGCTCTCGTTGTTGCTGAACTATTCCTATTCAGCACTTCTCCAGCTTCAGAAAGCTCTTCTCCCTTTCTGCTTGTGTTTAGAGTTTATCCTGTTTCTGTCCTTTTGGGCCCTTTTACACATTACACCTCTCCTGTTACTATGTTACACTTTCCCTGTTACCAAATTACAAAAATCACCATTAAGCTAGATAAATCACATCTGTGTATCCACATTATCAGCTGATTATATTGTTTTAGTTTTTTTCTTTATGGTAATTTAAAACACCTCCAACTTTTTTTATTTTTAGCTCCCAAATTTCTTCCATGAGGGTTATTTTTATCATTTTAAATCTGTAACATGGATCTGACATGCTCAAAAACATGATTTTCCCTGCTTTGCAACATTCTCCAGCAGAGGAGGATGCAGAGGAGGTGGTCCCTGAAACTATTGCTGGGCAGACTGGGGGACCATAGCCCAGGCAGAAGAAGAAACACCGAGTTATTGTGGTGGGCAACTCAATCCTGAGAGGCAGGGAGGGGCTGATCTGCCAACCAGATCCTATGGTGAGAGAGGTCTCCTGTATGCCTGGACCAAAGATCAGCAACATCACTGCAATGATTCCTGATCTCATCAAGCCCTCCGACTACTACCCCAAAGTCCTTGTCCATGTGGGCACTAATGATGGAGCTGGGAGTAGTCCTGACCACATCATGAAGGACTTCCATGAACTGGGGCTGGGCTCAGAAAGTCTGGGGCACAGGTGGTATTCTCCTTCATCCTTCCAGTTGGCAGCAGCCAGGGGCACCAGGATGCCTGCATCAGAGTAGTCAACCAGTGGCTCCAGAAATGGTGTCTTCAGGAGGGCTTCAGATTCTACAAGCACATCCAACACTTCCAAAGAGGAGGCTTCCTGGGATGGGACGATCTTCATCTCTCTCCTAGAGGTAAGCATCTGTTCTCCCGCAAGTTGGCTGATCTCTTCTGAAGAGCTTTAAACTAGGTCCAATGGGGGATGGGGAACCAGTGGTCAATGAGAACCCAGGGTTGGAAAGTCACAAACAAGGCACTGGACGTAAACAGGTATGCACTAAGGGGAACACAAACCATCAAGGCAAAGGGACACCAAAAGCACCCATTGGGGGGCTAAAATGTCTTTACACAAATGCCAGGAGTATGGGGAATAAGCAGGAGAAGCTCACACTCTTAATTGCTAGCATACAGTATGACCTAGTCAGCTTAACTGAAACAAGATGGGATTCTATGCATGACTGGACAGTAGGCATTGAGGGGTACAGGTTGTATAGATGCAACAGAGTGGGAAAAAAAGGCAGGAGTGTAGCTCTCTATGTTAAGGAGCAGTACACATCTTCCATCATCAAGGTGTGGGTAGAGGAGGGGAATACCGAGGCATTGTGGGTCAGGATCCAGGGGGGGCCAGGAGAAAAGGTCTTGATAGTGCGGGTCTACTATAGACGGCCTCACCAGGATGATGAGCTAGATGATGTATTCTCCAGGCAGCTCTCAGATGCCATACAGGTGAGGGAGGCAGCGGTCATGGAGAATCTAAATTACCCAGACATCTACTGGGAGGAACAGATGGTCAAAACAAGCTGCTCACAGAGGTTCTTAAACTGTGTGAAAAATGGGATCAGAGGGACAAGCTGAAGTGCTCTACGTCAAGATACGAGGGGGCTGTGGGGAGAGGGATCTAACAGCGGGGGTCTACTACAGACCCCCCAACCAAGGGGAGGAGCTGGACAGGGAATTTTTGGGCCAGCTTGCAGAGGCACTTAAGGTGAAGGATGTAGTTGTCATGGGAGATTTAAATTACCCGGACATTTGCTGGGAAGAACAGTCAGCCAAGTCGCACCGTTCCAGGAGGTTCCTGGCCGAGATACAGGAACTCCACTTAATTCAGGAGGTGCACTGTCCACCAGAGGAAATGCCCTGTTGGATCTGGTCCTGGCCACAGGCGACGACCTGGTAAGGGGCCTCCAGGTCCTTGACCACCTGGGTGATAGCGATCATCACTTGCTGGAATTCACCATCCAGCACGGGATATCAAGGGCCTGCAGCAAGGCGGTAACCCTAGACTTCAAGACAGCTAACTTCAATGAGTTGAGGAGATTAGTGAGAGAGGCACTGGGGTTCTTGAGAGCAGGGGAGCTCAGTGCCCAAGATGAGTGGTTGTTCCTTAAGGAGACCATACTCAGGGCCCAAGGCGTGACCATCCCAACAAAAAGCAAAGAGGGCAGGAGTGCCCGAAAGTCGCCTTGGCTCACCAAGGGTGTACAGGAATGCCTGATTGCCAAAAAGGCGGCGTACAACCACTGGAAGGGGGGGTGCTATCTTCAAAGAGGAGTATACTTCCTCTGCTCAGGCTTGTAGGGGGGCTGTCAGGAAAGCTAAGGCGGACATAGAGCTAGGACTAGCATCCAAGATCAAAGATAATAAAAAGTCCTTTTTCAAATATATAGGGAGGATGAAGAAAGCATCGGGAAATGTGGGGCCCCTGCAAGATCCTCTGGGCAATTTGGAGGTTGTGCCAGAGGAGAAAGCAGACCTCTTTAACCAATTCTTCACCTCTGTTTTCTTCTGCAGGGACTGGGACTTCCCCACTGTGATGCAAGACAGACTCGAGGGGAATGCCTCCAGACCTTAGGTTGGGGAGGACCGGGTTAGAGAGCTTCCGGAGGGGCTGGACATGTTCAAATCAGAGGATCCAAATGCTCTCCACCCCAGGGTGTTGAGGGAGCTAGCAGAGGTTATTGCAGAGCCCTTGGCACAGCTTTACAACTGCTCGTGGTGCTCAGACCAGGTGCCAGATGATTGGAAGATATCCAGTGTGGTCCCCATCTTTAAAAAAGGGAGAAGAGAGAACCCAGGCAACTATAGGCCCGTCAGTCTTACCTCTATCCTATGGAAACTCTTTGAGAAGATCATCATGGAGCACATCTGCGATGGGCCGGCTTCAGGGATGATGTTCAAGGACAACCAGCATGATTTCATTATGGGCAGGCCATGTCAGACCAACCTGATTGCCTTTTATGATCAGGTCACAAATGCACTGGATGCAGGTGTTGCCATGGATGTACTCTTTCTGGACTTCAGCAAGGCTTTTGACACCATCTCCCACCCCATCCTCATTAAAAAATTGGACGACTGTGGCACTGATGCCTACACAGTCAGATGGATTGCAGATTGGCTGAAGGGTCGTACTCAGAGGGTGGTGGTGGACAGGTCATGTTCGACCTGGGGGGAAGTGAGAAGCGGAGTCCCACCAGGGCTTGGTCCTTGGGCCTGTGCTGTTCAATTTCTTCATCAGTGATTTGGACGACAGAGAGAAAAGCAACCTGGTTAAATTTGCTGATGATGCCAACATTTGGGGTGAGGTGAGCATGCTAGTAGGGAGGGTAAGACTGCAGCAAGATCTGGATAGGTTACAAGAGTGAGCTAACATAAACAGGATGCATTTCAATACTGACAAGTGCAGGGTGCAGCACTTAGGCAGTAGAAACCAGCAGCACACTTATAGAATGGGAAACTCCCATCTTGAGAGCACGGAGGCAGAAAGGGATCTTGGAGTCATTATTGACTCCAGGATGAACATGGGCCGACAATGCGAGGTCACGGTTGGCAGGGCTAACCGGACCCTGTCATGCATCCACAGATGCATCTCAAGTAGAGCCAGGGAGGTGATCCTCCCCTTCTATGCGACGCTGGTCAGGCCACAGCTGGAGTACTGCATCCAGTTCTGTTTGCCCCACTTCAGGAGGGATGTAGACAACATTGAGAGGGTCCAGAGAAGGGCCACCTGCATGATCTGGGGACAACAGGGCAGACCCTACAATGAGAGACTGCAGACCTAAACCTGTTCAGCCTTCACAAGAGAAGGCTGAGGGGGGACCTGGTGACTGTCTATAAACTCACTAGGGGGGACCAGAAGGGTTTGGGGAAGACACTGTTTCCCCTAGCACCCCCTGGCATGACAAGGAATAATGGACACAAATTATTGGAGAGTAGGTTTAGATTAGACATCCGCAAGAACTACTTTACAGTTAGGGCAGCTCGGAGCTGGAACCAACTTCCAAGGGAAGTGGTGCTGGTTCCTACCCTGGGGGTCTTTAAGAAGAGGCTTGATGCCTACCCGGCTGGACTCATTTGAGTCCAGTTTTTCTTCCGCCAAGGTGGGGGGTCGGACTTGAAGATAAACAAGGTCCCTTCTGTCCCTACTTCTATGTTTCCATGATTAAGAGTGTCAAATAGGCACCTGGCAGTGAAATTGCCATCCTTTTTTCTGGAAATGGTAGTGGCATCAGGCAACTTTGTTCTCTTCTGCCTGCTGTGCCCAATGGTAGTAGCATAATATAAAGCATAGCATTCAGGAAATAGAAATAGGATTTAAGAAGAAGTTAAGAGCATAAGAATTTTGTATTGTAAAACCACCATGCAGTCATTCCAATCCTGAAATGGGGGTAGCCCTCCTGTACATGAGTGGGGCGGGGGAGACCGGGGGGAGGTGGAGAAAGGCAGCTGAGCAGCAAGGAAAGGTAGTGAGGAGGTTCCCCCACCTCAAATTTGCCCTGCTACTACAGAATGCTGTTGGATACCTAGCAATTTCATTCATGGCAATTAAACCCCATTTACATAAAAGATAAAATAAACAATGCAAGCCCCCCTCCCCCAAGGCACAGCCAAATTTTTGTTCTCACTTTTCTATGTGTGTAAATGTCCCATTTAGTTGTGTAATAGGCTGGGGTGTCCTCTTTCAAGTGTTGCAATAAGCTGCCTCATCCTGCACTGAAAGGCAATACTGCGCCCAACGTAAGCAGCAAGCAACAGGCTGCACTCTTATGGAAAAGGTGCTGTGCCACCCAGGAGCAAACATCCCACAGGGCTGAGTCTATGTGCTTCTGGTGTGTTGCCATCTCTCATCCATCTCAAAAGTCTACAGCATACACACCCGTCAGTCACAGCTCCACAAATTTATAGGCACTCAAGGGGACAGATGCGCCCCCGCCCACCTGCCTTGTTCTGGTGTAAAAAAAAAAACCCCAACAGCCTAACAGGCACGGGCCTGGTAAGTGAGAAAAAATTTCATACCAAAACATGCAGGGCTTTGCACAGAAAGGTTTGGGGCCAAAAACTGAGTGCTCCATGCAACTTGCATCCAGGGAAAGCAAGAGGCACCAGGTTAGGTCAGGGGGTGATGCCCTTTGAGACCCTGGAGCCAGGGGAGAGGCAATGCTTTGAGCACACTTGGGGGTAGCCCAAAGGGTACCCTGCACCCAGTGGCCTGTGGAAACAGCGTGCCACCTGAAGGGTGCCCCCCCTCCTTCACCCAGCCTTGGAAGATGCTTATGTACACTTGGGGAGCCCTGCGGGGCTTTGTAAACAAAGTTTTGGTGCCAAAAAGAAGTGCCTGAGTGCCTTGGAGGTTAGCTTTGCATGCAAAGATTTCATGCCTCAGCCTCCCAAGCGCCCCGTGCAACTTGCACCCAGGAAAAGAGAGTGGCAGAAGTGCTGTGGCTGGGCATTTCTTGTCCTAAAGCACTGCCTGGCAGTAAGGCATGACTGAAAAGGCTGAGGGTAAAATTTTTCTGACGTGCCCTCTACCACTTTTTACTAGTCATAGCATAATAAGCCCTTACATGCTAAATCACATCCACATTACTTATTTAGCTGTCTTAAACTAAGAAAGAAAAATTAAACCAGGAACATTTTTAGCGACTAAATGCTGAGTACGTGTACAAGGGCCCTTTGATGTCAGAAGTGCTAATAACCCATATCACCCTTGCAGATTGCACTTCCCTCACTATTTAACTCAGATCTTTCTACCACACTGAGAAAAGTGCCTTTCAATTAGTAGCTGGAGATCAAAGTTTAGTTGCTCACATCAAAGGGTTTGATGAATACACAATTAAAAATATCCTTCCCATTTAGATGGGGATTCTTTAAAGACTTCCTTTGAGCCTAGACGTATTAGATAAGATCATAGGATCTGCCTTGGTGGATCGCACTCAAGACCCTTGTAGTCTAATCAGTATCCTGTTTCTGATAGTGGGCAGCACCAGATGCTGCACAGGAAATGGTAAGAACCCGCTAGAAGCCAAAGATGAATTGTCTGTTCCCCCCATAGGTCACATCCTGTTCTTGTAACTAGAAACTATCACAAGTCTTGACATACGAGTTCTGAAATTCCTTCCAACATTTTGTTGTCATTTATAATAGTAACTCTAGATAGTCCTATAAATATCCCGTCCATGTTTTTAACTTGGTTAAGTTCCTGGCCTCAGCAACTCTCTTGGGGGTAGCAAGTTCCACAACTGAATTACAAATCCTACAAAAAATTATTTTCCTTTGGTGGGCTTTGAATTTACCACCTTTTACTTTCATCAAGGCTACTTGCAGACATACCCCCGCTCCCCTGCAAAATGCGCTTTACTGGAAGAAGCAGCAAAATTTCCTTCACCTGGCTCTGCAGTATCTGTATAGACCAGGCACCTCAGCAGGGCTTTTGGGCATTTTTATCTAAACTGATTAAATCAGCTATTAGATACAAGTGCCAAAAAAGCCCCAAATTATGCAGACACTGCAAAGTGAGGTTTAAGTAATGCACTGCCTCTTCTGGGTGTGAGCTGGACTTGACACAGGAGCATGCCAAATACAAAGTAAAGCACAGTTGTGGGGGGGTGGTTAGTGTCTGCAAGTAGCCCGAGTGACATCCCCATTCTTGTATTAAGAGATGTGATGCATGTATGACTTCAGGTTGCGCCTCAAAGAACATTTATACTTAGGACCTTGCTGTTGAAGAAAACGTCAAGTCTTTGAGCATGCTAGAGGTTCTTTATCTGAGTCCTGTGAGGTTTTCCCTTTCTGATACTGTCTCTTTCCTGTTTGCCAGTCCATATATCAGTTTCCCTAAACACAACTTAGATTAACATGTCTCATACACAGAATTCATATTTTACAGAATCCATACACCCAGACTCCGCCCATATTTTGGTACCTGAATAAGTGTCTGATTTTCAAAAGTGATCAAAACTCACAGTCTTTGGGAGGTTTATGCAGGTGGATAAACTCATTGCTTTGAGATGCCTGTCCAGATACTATGGCTAAGGACAAACATTCAAAAAGCTTGAGCCTAACATGATTCAATCTTTGTAGTTTAGTCTAACCTGCCTAGGTTGAACAGATTTACAAGTTCACAGACATTCCCTCTGGACTGTGGAAATGCAGGCACATGTCTGCAGTGGCTCAGGTTGGAAGCTGAGGGGTACTAGAGTAGCCCTACCTTCCCTCCCACACTGCTGAGCTGAGGGGGTGGGGGCATGCCAGGCCCCAGCAGGAGGCTCTGATTAAGGAAGGGTGTAAACCCCCACCCATTCTGCATTTTCCCAGTCTTTTTTTCCCATTCACTGCTCAAGGGGCAGGAGTGTTGCCAGACCCCATCCCCTGGCTAGCACTCTGAGGCAAAGGGGGGAAGGTGGAGGGAGGGTTGCCTGTGTGAAAAGCATGCATCTGTTGATGATACTGAGCATTCAATCTTCCTCTCCCTGCTTCTTCATACTGTCTGCAGAAAACCTGACTGGCAAGGGAGCCAGCGGGGTGCTGATAACACAGCATTTAGTAGACCATAAAGAAAACAAAATCCTCTTTCATTAGTTCAAGCTCTTCTTAGACAGCTTTTTCCAAGGAAGGAACAGAAAGACATTACCAGCTGACCTGTTGATTAGCTCCAAAAAGCCCTGATCAGACACTGTCCTGTCTGCCTTTTTCCTGCCCCAGTGCAATTGGAGACACACAGACATAGACACCTCTCAGCATTAGCTAGCATTCCACATGCTGGCTGGGGTCTGTGGGGCTGGGGTCCATGCTGTGGGAAATGGGAGGGAGGGAGGGGGTAGGGGGGCACTACCCTGCTTGAGCAGCCAGTGTAGAGGGGTGGGGACAGGGGTAAGCCAGGCAGACTCTGCTGTACCTCCAGTCTCTGCCGGAGCTCTGGCTAGGGAGCAGAGGGGTAGGTCCATCCCTGCTTTCTGGAGCAGCAGTCCAGCCTAGCCCAGCCTAGGGGAAAAGCATCTGAGGTGCTGGGGGACTCTGGTTTAACTTAAAACAGGAATGGGTCTGGGACAGACATTGCATAAACTGATTTAACCCAAATCAGTTAAGTCTGATACTACATTCAACCAGGTTTATCTTAAACCAGTTTCAGCCATTTTGAAACTAGTGTATATAAACTGAACTTATGTTCTGTTACAGGTTTAAACCAGTTTCAGATCACTTAAACTGGTTTATGTGTAATGTCTATTCCTAGCCTATATAGGAGCAATTGGACATGGATATGTCTATATATGAAAGTGAAAATAGTTTACTAGGGCTTGTTTTCTTTTTTGTTCTATAGAATCATCAGCACTGAATGCATCTTAATGTACCTCCCTTTGGTAATGAGCTAGGTAGCTGGAAGGCAATTTCCAGGCTGGGGTCCAACACTTAACACTTCTGTATCAACCTTTAACACAACTCTTACTACAGTTCACTTCTCTACTCTCAAAGATTTCCACAGGGACTCATAACTCTCCTAGATCAAGAAAAAAAATACCTGAGAAGTATTTTCTTGCAGACAAAAACTGGGACTCCTCCCTTTTATTTCAACAGACCTTTTAACATCTTGACATTTGCAAGCATGATTTCACAGAATTTTTCATGCTTCATGTTTGGGAATGATCTCATGAGGATGTCTTTCATTTCCCTGGGGTAACCAATGATCTCCACTTTGTCTTTAGAAGGGGACTATCAATCCTTTAACTTATAATGCTGTTTTTCCAAATAATACTCCAACTAATAGCAAGGGGAAAAGGATCACTCAGAACAGCGTTTACCTAAAAGTTGTCCATTCTAAAAAATTATTTTGTAAGTACCACAATCATAACTTACCTTTTAATTGTTCATGAGTTGCCCCAGAAACCTATAAATCACAGATTTCTTAGTCCATGATGGACTGAATTATGGGTTGAAAAATAGTCCTGAAAACTTTACCAGACAAGATTTTGCTACACCTTGTTATATAATGAGCTATTGTCCTCTTCAAGCATTCAAAAATTATGTCACAACCCATACATCAGGAAATTGCATTAAAATCATAAAATTAAAATAAACACAAAGTGTGGGGGTATCTGTTGTGTTTTGGGGTCTTTGTGGGGGGTTGGGGGTTGCATTCTGGGTGTCAAGCTTTTCAATGATTTATCTATTCTGAACTTTTCTCTGCATTACAAGGACTGAACAGTTGAAGTTGTGCAAGAAAGTAAGAGTTGGGGCTTTAAGAAAACCTTGAGCTATTATAGAACAAAATCCAGTGAAATCAGGACAGTTGTCATTGCTTGATATATTATATCCATCTCTCCATTTGTCTATTTGTTTTTGGCTTTTGTTTCTGTGATTAGCAAAAACAAAATAAAACTTCACCACAGGTAGCAGTAATTCCTTCTGTGCCCGTTACAGAAGAAAGGCCAGGACTAAACAGCCATTCAAAATGAACTATTGTGCTTGCCCTCCAGGTCAGAGGGAATGAAGCATATAAGAAGGGCATGGATGGAATAATTACATTGCCATTGCCCATGGCATTCTTATTTTATACTGAAGTAGACTTTGGTCTGCAGGGCTGTCAATCTGACATGAAATTCACATGAAAAATTAAAAACTAACACAAGTATTTGCAGGTCATCTTATACACATTGTTTTAGTATTTGCTCCCTAAGGGTCGCCTATCAGTTTATTATTAACAGCTAATATATTGCAAGCATGTTACAACCAGTGTAATGTATACAGAAAAGCTAAAGTGTGCTTTAGTGGGAAAGTGGGAAGCTGTAAGTTAAAGTTAACTCTCTTAATGTTCTTGGGCAATTCTCTTCACCTTCTTTGCTTCCATTCGCCCCCCTGTAATGAGGGAACACAATGATCATCCTTATAATGATTTTGCAATATGATAGTATTGCTGAATTGATACTTTTTTGTTTTTTACTTGATATGTTTCAGTATTCATTCAAATCCCAAAACTTTATAGTTAATCTGGGTATAGTTTTTTTCAATAAAGTCAAACTTTCATTTAATAAAAATTGTGTTTTGTCACAAACTAAATTTTCTGTTGAAAAACAGTTTTGATGGAAATGTTCACCCATCCTACAACTGATGAATTACATACAAGAAATCTCAGCTGATCATCTAGGGGGAAAAAAAAAAAATCAAAGACATCATTTTCAATAAATATTGTTTTACAATGGATTATTTGACAAGATCTATTGAACAACCACTACCATTGAGTTTACAATTGGCTTAACTTCCTGGTTTGTCCATAAAGCTTTTTAAATAGGTATCTAATATTTTTATCTGAACGCACAGTAGTTGGTTGTGATTTATTAAACATTTATAATGAACCTACAGCAAAATGAATTTACTTTGTTTTTAGGGTTACCTTTTTTATTTGGCATGATTTAGTGCATACTGTAGTCACTGTTTGTAAGCATTGACAGCAGCCCAGAGCTTACTCTGAGATATTTGTTCATTAGTTACAACTTATTCTCAGCCAGAGAAAAAGGGGAGCTCTTAAAATGATCTTTCAGTGCTGGACAATGGTAGACTTTACAAAGGTCACCATACTGCCCCAGGGCAAAAATAATCTAACAAGATAAACTAAGGTATGAATTAAAACTGACATATCAATAGAATTCCCTATGGATGCAAGCCTTCAGACAAAAATAAAATGCCTTTTTCAGTGAATTCCAAATGAACAGGTACAAATCATTTGAGTATATATTAACCTTTACAGCAGCAAGAGGTTGGCTGCCATCATGCTTCCCGCTTTACATATGGCAGGTTAGGGTGTTTAGTCTTGTGTTGTGTCTGGGCTGACTATAGCTTTGCTAAGAAGTTAGATGACGCATTTGTATAGGATGGTTTGTATAGAGGTGATCCTCCCTCAGGCAGGGTGTGGCAGGACGCCCTCTAGGGGTGCCATGACCTCCCCTAGCGCCCCTACCCACCGTGCCAAATCAGGTCCCGAATGCACCCTCTATCCCGCCCGCCACGTCTTGCTGGTAAATATCAAAGGGAGGCTGCCTTCCTGCCCTCCTTGGCACGGTGTATGTCTTGCAGTACCGGGGTTCTGGTCCAATTGCCCGCCTGCGCCCTCACAGGTGCCCCCTCGCTTCTCTCGCGGCCCTCGCCACACCGGGGCCTATCTCCTGGGCTCTCGTAGCCTGCACTGCGGCCTTGCCCTTATACTGCCACCCTCCCGGGGCCTCTCCATAAGCTCACCCCCTCCCGGGGCCTCTCCCATACAGACAGTGCCCCAGTGGGGCCTGTCTCCCCACGCTCCCGCCCCCAGCCAGGGTCTGTGCCTCGCGCTCCCCACCCCAACTGGGGCTTTGTTCATGCTTCTCACACTCCCCGCCCGCACTGGGGCCTTGTCACAATGGGGCTCAGGCGGCCTCAGCCTTACCTGGCCCCAGACCCCTTTCCTGGGTCTTACGCCCACTGGGCTTCTCCGAATTGGGGCTCAGGTGGCCTCAGCCTTACCTGGCCCCCCATACCCCTTCTTGGGTCCCACACCCACTAGGCTTATCCCAACAATCACCCACACTTGGGCCAGGGTCAGGACACCCCAAAACGCAGCACCCTCTGCATCACCAGGAACCCCCCCCTACTGCTGGGGAGCTCCCCTGAGGCCTCCTCCCCACTACAGCCTCACCCAGTCCTCCGGTTGTAACAATAACCAAAACCAAAATCTCCCCCTTCTGGGTCACAACACAACTTCCAAGCCAACCTGGCTCTCTTTTACGTATATCCTTATCAGGGTTTCCTCCACCCAGAACTGTCAAGCAGATGCTCTCTGGCCACCAGGCTTCTCTATTATGTTCTGCTCTGCTTGCTCCAACAGAGCTCCCTCTTCCTCTTAGGCTGCCAGCAGGGGAACTAACTGTAGCCTCGGCCTTCGCTGTTTATAAAAGCCAGGCCCTGCCCCCTTCTGGTCAGCTGACCCACTTGGTTGTCTTAGCAACCGCCACCTGTGCTGCCCTGGTGAGTGGCAGCTGAGCCCATATCACCATTATCCAGTAGCAGGCACCCTAGTGCCCTGCTACACAGGGGTTTAGACTAAATGACCTATAGAGGTCCCTTCCAGCTCTAATTCTCTATGACTATGACTAATATTCATGCACTTAAAATGTATGTGGAAGATTCTCAAAGATACTCAGCGTGGACCTAACTCTATCAAAACATAGGGCATTTTTTAACACAGTCTGATATGCAGTGTGAGTTGGAAATCCATGCTATTATCTAAGAAACAGGAATCAAACCGTGTAATCTTTCTGGCCAGTCATAACTAAGACAGCACAGATTTGGACTGTTGTTTGAAATCAGTCCATAAGAGTAAGCTTTTGAAATCCTATTTGAATAAAGTAAAGAAATGAAGGAACTCAGGGGAACTGTAGGCAGCCAAGGATCCAAGTCAGTTTCACTCAGCTTCAGTCCTTATGACAAAGTAATATGGAAAGTAATAGGTGTAATACTAATACAGTTCTCTACAAATTAGGCTGAAAGCTAATTCATGCTGTAGAATTCCACAGGATGGTTCAAAGATACCATAAAAGAAAGCATATTCTCATTCAGTGTCATAAAGACTACTCTGACTACTTTAGCCCGAGTAAAGCCCGACACCTTTGCTTGCAGCCTCTGCTGACAGGGTTAGTATACCCTCCTCCTGCCACAGAAAACATAAGCTATAGGTGGAGATAAACTGATATTTAGTTGAAGCAGCAGTCTTGTAGCACTGATGCAAATTATAAGACTTTCTCTTTGTCCAGTTGAGCTGGATATAATAAACATGACCACACTCTTCTCTGTAAGGATTTCCTTTGCTTCTCCACTAAAAAAATGGCACCAAGAAGTAGCCGTATTCTGAGTTAGGTATATGCACAGCTTACCTTTATATATACAAATCCATCAGGACGCCAGTACAAATTGGCCCTAAGGGTATGGGCACACATAATATTTTTCCAGTTATGCAGTTTAAACCTGAAATGGATAAGTGTATAAGCCCATCATACTATGTTTAAAGCCACCTGGTTCAAAATTTACCTGGGGAATTAGGCATTCTTCAACTGGTTCACAGTGTACTGTTTCAGTGTTATGTGTGAATACCATATGTTCTATGACATGGGTTTGGACGGACCTCCTGGCATTCTGCACTGCATCACTTCTCACCACCTTTCCACTACCACTTGCTGCTCTGGTGCACATCCAGAACTCTACTGCCCCTTTTCTGTTTTCCTTCATGTTAGTGCTTTTTTATCAATTAGATCCCTAAAAACCTTCTCAGAAGCTGCATCCTCACTCTCTGCCTGACTGCAACCCCTCATCATGCACTCCCACAACTCTTGGGTGTTCCAAAACATAGGTTTGAGCAATCCCCTCACCCCCAAACACCCCCTGTGAGGCATGCTGGGCTGGATGCTGACTCCCACCACTCACATTTACATGTGTCATAGGGGGCACCCATTAGGGAGGTTATCGCTCCACAGTTTATTGCTCCTGAGAAGCTCCCAGGTGCACATCTGAATATGCACCCAGACTGAAGCACACTGAGCCAGGTTTCAGCAGCCCCAGCTAGCAGGGGGTCTGTGGGATCAGGCTACCAACAAGGGCTACTCCAACTGGGCTCAGTGTGCTATGGAGGGACTGGCTGGGGTACAGTGTGAGGCTAGCCAGAAGGCAGCCCCAGCACTGAGGCACCAGCCAACCAGGTCAGTGTTTACACATGTGCTACTGTCCATGAAAAAAACTCCACATCTGAGTAGGACTTATATTTAGAAGTCCTGTCTTACTGTGGAGTGTATTAGTTTCATGTACCTTAATAGGGATACACATATGGATGTGGAGACATTTACTGTGCAGTTAATTAGTTGACTACACAGTAATTGTCTCATGTAGACACATCCACAATGGTTCAATGCCTAAAAGATAATTTCTCTACCTGGAACGTGTCTGGACACCTCTGACCTGTGAAAATTTTGAACAGTGACATTTGGAAACAGTTCTGTTAAACTGTCCACACCTTAAGCTCCTGTCCAACCCTGAGGTATAATTTGTAAACATGACTAAAACTGCCTTTGCAGTGATTGCTGAAGTATGAGAACTGCTCTGTACATTTTTATAAAGGTACCTGTGTAGGACAGGCAGGAAAGATTCTTTGGGTAGATGTGATAACTTTAATTCAACCAACTGAATAGTTGGAAAAAAGTTCTTTGTAAGCTTTCAGGTACAAACACCCATCTTCAGGCATTGGGAGACATTGCTGTTATGAGTGCTCCAAAGAGGAAAGAAGCTGAAATAAACAAGAAGTCTTGTAAAAAAGATGCAAATGAGTGGAAGTTTGTAGAGATAGGAGAGGAAGCAGGGAACAGAGGGAAAAGTGTGAAGGAATGCCAGTGGTCAGCTCAAGGCAGGTTACCTGGTGTGTTAGATGTCAGGCAGGTTGTAATGTACGATAAATCCAAAGTCTATATTAAGTCCATGATGTTGTGTATCCAGAAGATTTATGAAATGAAGTTCGTAGGCTTATCTATAAAAGGTATTTTGTAAATTTATACCAACAGTCATCATTGATTCACCAAGAGCAATTCATGCCTGACCAACCTGATTGCCTTCTGTAATGAGGTGACTGGCTCTGTGGATGCAGGGGGACTGGTGGACATGGTCCACCAGTCTTGATTTTAGCAAGACTTTTGATATTGTCTCCCACAACATGCTCACAGGCAAGCTAAGGAAGCATGGGCTGGATGAATGGACTATAAGGTGGATAAAAAAACTCGCTGGAGCATCAGGTTCATAGAGTAGTAATCAATGGCTCACTGTCTAGTTGGCAGCTGGTATCAAGTGGAGTGCCTCAGGAGTCAGTCCTGGGGCCGGTTTTGTTTAATGTCTTCATCAATGACCTGAAAGATGTCATAGAGTGAACCCTCAGCAAGTTTGCAGATGATACCAATCAGGGGGGAGTAGTAGATACACTGGAGAGTAGGGCTAGGATTCAAAGTGACCTGGACAAACTGGAGAATTGGGCCAGAAGGAATCTCATGAAGTTCAACAAGGACAAGTTCAAAGTCCTGCACTTAGGATGGAACAATCCCATGCACACAGGCTGGGGGCTGAGCGGCTGGGCAGCAGTTCGGCAGAAAAGGACCCGGGGGTTACAGTGGACAATAAGCTGAATATGAGTCAACAGCACGTCCTAGATGCCAAGAAGGCTAACAGCATACTGGGCTACATTGCTGGTGTGTTACCAGTAGGTCAAGGGCAGCGATTATTCCCCTCTATTCAGCACTGGTGAGGCTATTTCTAGAGGACTATGTTTAGTTTTGGGCCCCCCACTACAAAAAGGATGTGGACGAATTGGAAAGGCTCCAGCCGAGGGCAACAAAATAGGTGAGGGGGCTGGGGGACATGATTTATGAAGAAAGACTGGGGGAACTGGGCTTATTTAGTCTAGAGACAAGAAGACTGAAAGGAAACTTAACAGCAGTCTTCAACTACCTCAAGAGGGGTTCAAAAGAGGATGGAGTTAGACTGTTCTCAGGTGTGGCAGATGACAGACCTGGGGCAATGGTCTCAAGCTGCAGCAAGAGAAGTTTAGGTTAGATATTAGAAAAAGTTTTCTCACTAGGTGGGTAGTAAAACACCGGAACAGGTTACTCAGAGAGGCGGTTGAAACATCCTTGGGGGTTTTCAAAACCCGGCTAGACAAAGCTTTGGCTGGGATAATATAGTTGGGGCTGGTCCTGATTTTAGCAGGGGGTTGGACTAGATGACCTCCTGAGGTCCCTTCCAACCCTAACTTTCTATGACTCTAAGTTCCCTTCGAAGATTAAAACTGAGAGATCAGAGAGGGAGTTATTTTCTTGTGAGAAATGGGCACCCCTGGATAACTGGATATTTTTGTCTTTGATGGATTTTTGGTATGCTTTCATTCTAGTACACAGTTATTGTTTGTTTTTTCCTACATATTTTCCATCAGGGCATTTGGTGCACTTAATGCGATATATTATTTTTCTGGAGGTGCAAGTGTAAGATCCAGGAACAGTGATGGTTCAGTTGTATGTAGTTATTGTGGGTTTGGTAGAGATGTGCTGGTAGGTATTTCTTGTCCTAGAATGGTCTGAATCCATTTGGTGTGCATTTTCAGTGTCCCATTAGTTCTTTAAAACTCACTGGCAAGTGTCCATTGGGGGTGGAGGAGGGGCACCACACACATATAGTTCCATGCAAAACATAAACCAGCACAAGACGCAATACACCTTCCTTTTACTGAGATATCTGGATCCTTATCATTCATCCAAGTCCATGAGGTTGGCTTAAACCAGTTACTCCTACTCTGAGAGAAATGCTTAGCTAAATGTATGGGGCAATTATTCGAAGGCAAAACAGGTAGCTAGGCCTCAAACTTCCCCTTCCTGGTCAATGGGATAAAGACCCTTTCTTGTGTGTTTTTGAAAATCTACCCCTGCCATTTAGAATAGATCTTCTTACAACTGCCTTGCTGCTAGTTATATTAAACAAGAACAGAGATAACCAAAAACAGGGGGAAAAATCTTCCCAACTTTTTAATAAAAGTTTGGGTTTTTTTTAATTTACAAAAGGAGTCATTTTGAAATTGAGAGGTTTATACAGAAAAGAAAAATTGCTCATTTCTCAAACAAAACCTCACCTGGGGAGCATCCAGACGAGTACACATCTCAAAGCCCTTTGTGATGCTGAAAGAGGCACGTTCAGGAACACCAAAACATTCCCTGCACTGCAAATTTGCAATGCAAGGAAAAATTAGACCCCTGGATATCCAGGGGTCAAAAAAATGCAGCAGAAAAAAGCAGGACAGTGCATGGTCCTGGACCATGAGGTAATTGGAGGCTGCATCCTCCACAGACACTCTCTGGTAGCAGCCAGAGAATCTCTATGGTTGGCCCTCATACTGATGCTGAAGCACAGGGCCTGCCTGTGCATGTCAGGCAGCAAGCCAGCCTCAGGGAGCTGAACCTGGACTCCAGTGCCAGTAAGTAGGGGCTGGGGACGCTAGACAATGGGGGAGGGAACCATGTCGGGGGACCCCTGCTGGTCCTGCCCACTCCCCATGGCCCCCAGTTTGCTGCTCTACCCAGTTCTATCCCCCACCTGCTCCCCAACCCCCCCCAGTCACTGCCCCTTTGGGGGAAGGGGTGGGTTGTAACCTCTGTGGGGGGAAGCAAAACCTATAGGTATTTAGAATTCACTTTATGATGATGATAGAGACACTGGTAGGCTTCCAAATTGTTTTAACACTGTAGATATATCAATAAAACATTGCCCAACTGATCACTGTCTCTGTATCTCACTCTATATATATAGTTGTCTTTTGTTTTAATTGTGGAGGAACATGGATTTCAGGGTATTTTACAGAGTGACTTTGGGATTTTTTTCAGGGATTTTTATCAGTTTTCATATAGGGAACACCAGAATTCCTGCTAGGGAGGCCAGTGGCAGGACCCTGCCTGCTCAGAGCTGGCACGTTTGACCCAGATGGAGGTAGGCTGTCCTCCTAGCCAATTGGGGCCAAGAGGACCTGCTTTGACAGTTCAAAGCAGGGCCACCACACCTGGAACATCTTCCAGGTGATAGCTGCCCAGATGGCCAGGCAGGGGGCACGCATGGCAGCATTGCCACACAAAGGCCAACTTTGCAGCCATAGTCCACTGGCAGCTGGCCCAAAGGGGCAGATGTCTCTACTGGTTAGGTAGTCCCCATCTGGGTCTGGCAGGTGCACAGCAGGTCACAGCCAGGCAGCAGCCCCCACTGCCAGACTGCTGCAGTGGGTAAAGGGTGGAGGAAATTCTCAGGGCTGCTTCAGCAATCCAGCTGGCACAAGAGGTAAGTGTTACCAGGTACCAATTGTCTGGGCCCCAGAAGCTCCTGAGAGCAAGCTACTTGACAGGGCAGCTCTTTGTACTGATGGGGCCAGGACAGAGCAACTTTTTATACTGCTGGAGATGGCACAGGAGCTGGCCCTGGGTTCTAGCCCCCGCTGCCTGAAGATGCAGGCGGAGCCAGGCAGGGTTATTTTGCCCCAATTGGCACAATTTACTACACACCAGGCACTTGAGCTGAGACAAAAAGCCCTGGCTCAAATTTGCACCACTTCTATTTGCGCTGCTGCAAGTGCACATGCTTGCATGTGTGGACATGCCCCATGCGACTACTCAAAATATAAATACAGCTGTGTGGCCGAAACAGTCCAAAAGATAGTAACTAGACATTAAAACAGTGTAAGGGGATAATGAATAAAGTGAATATGCAAACACACAGAAGTACAAAATGAAAAGATCAATGAGAAACCATATAAAAAGGAAGTAAAGAGGTATAATACTGGACACTAAAAGCAAAACTAAAAAGGATTTTTCACCCAGTGCTTCTCTTAAAAATTTAGAATAAAAATATTTTTTTCCAAAAAAGGCCATTTGAAACAAAGATAGTTTTATTTGAAAAGTTTAAAATAAGTCTCCTCCATAAATAATAAATAAGTGAAAGATTTGTTAATGATCCACAATGACAGCTGTGAAGCTTCCTGGCAACAAATTATGAATACTATAGTTTACAGGGTTATTGGGATTTTTAATATTTGAATATTTGTTTATTGCAATAGGGGGTCGTAAGGAAACAGGAAGGGTGAAAGAACAGCTCAGGATAAACTGTCAAAAACAGAAGAGTTATGGCGGGGGGGCATTGCATTGGAATTCTGACTTGACATCCTGCTGAGGTTACTAAAACGAAACCAAGGAACTGACAATAACAAAGAGAACCTCTCAAGGGAAATAGTCAAGACACTAACACAGGGGATTGTTAGGACACTAACACAGAATTTAAGAAATGCAGGTTCAGTGCCCTGTTTTGCCATGTAACTTCTATGCAACACTGGGCATAACATCAGGGCCAGATCTACAAGGGTGTTTTGGTGTCCACTTCCTTTTCATTTCAATAGGCATTTAGGTGCCTATTGTGAATCTAGCTCTAGTCTTTCTATTCATCTCACTAATTTATGTTCCAAATGGAAAACAGTTAAATCCCAGTTTTGCCCACTGACTATCCCTGGGGTACTAATAT
This sequence comes from Crocodylus siamensis, assembly GCF_052110815.1. NCBI lineage: Eukaryota > Metazoa > Chordata > Crocodylia > Crocodylidae > Crocodylus > Crocodylus siamensis. The sequence goes on from NC_143404.1 coordinate 48,340,346, forward strand.
CATCAGATAACATAACACCACATTGCTCTTTAATTCTTTGGGTCTGTTTCTCAGGTCATGTAGGCAAGTAAATCTTGGATGACTTCACAGGAGTTGCATCTATCTACACGCACAAAAAATGTGGTCCTTCAGGTCCTGGGATGACAAATCACTTTGCAGCAGAGTCTGGTTATCCAACCATAGCTGCAGGAAGCAGGAAAAGGCAAATCACCTTCCCCACAATTTTGTCACTCATGTAAGCTAGCTCCACTGGTACTCCTTGCACTTCCTGGCATGAATTCAGCTTAAACAAGCGCCCCCATGGGCATGGACCTCTCCAGAAAACAAAAAAGACATGACAATATGACATGGCCTTCTCACAGCACCAGCCAGTCAAGCTTCATTGACAGAAGTGTATATTGCACCCTACTGAAGAAACACTTTGGTTAGAGAAATACCATGGCCCTGGTCAAGTTCCCCCTGCTGAACCTAGAAATAGTGTGTCTGATGCATCTTCCTTGAAGTGGGCTTGCTCTGTCCCAGAACCAGGGACAGTGTCAGGACATTTCAGTAGCTAAAGCAAACCCTTTCCAAGAGCTTCAATCTGAGGGCATTCTGATTTACATTTTACTTCTCCAGGCACACATGATAATTCAGTGAAAAGGTATATTTTTTACAAAAAAGGTTTCCTAAAACTTTTAAGCCCAGATTCTAGTCCACTCATTGGGCATACAAGTATGATTCTATTTCACCCTGTCTGAGTCCTTGAACACTTGACACAGGTGTTTTGTGGCACAATATATACAGGTAGTTTGGCTGCATATTACAAAGGTAGATGCATTCATGGATTTTCAGGGGCTTAAACAAAATGGACTAGGTTTGCACCTAAGTTCACTTACCCCTGTAATGCCTAGAATAGAATCTGGACCTTATCTTTTACTTTAAGCAGCAAAAGAAATGCACAGGTCAAAATGAAAACACTACCACCATCATTCCTGCCTTAGTTCCCTTGCCACTGCTGACAGTTATCTGGGATTTGGTTGGTTCCCTATGGCATATGACATCTCCAGACTGGTATGATGTGGCATGCCATTTCCCTGACCCCTAAAGTCAACATCCTTCCATTCTCTTTATTGAAAAGTGACACTTTCTTCTATAACTTCCAATCCCCTTTGTCAACTAATCTATCAGATGATCAAAACCTCCCATTTTACAAAGCTACATGGATCAAATGGTCCCCAACAGCTAACACAGTACAAAGATGCTTCATTCAAAGATGCTTCATTTTGAAGACAGAATCATCAAGGCTTAAGGATCCACTATAACTAACTTGCATCTCCTCCCCCATTTCTTTTTCCTCTATATAAAAATATTTTCTTTCTGCCAGTCCATTGCTAGCATCTAATGAAGTAGGTTGTTGCCTACAAAACTCATTCCTCTGTGAACCAGTTAGTAGCTAAGGTGCCACCGTGTCCTACTGTCTATCTGACACCATGACTTAAAGTTTCCGTTCATGATGCAAGTAATACAAAAACATAAGAAATGGTAAGCCAGCACTTGCAACTAAGACAGAGATTTTCATTTAATATGGATATATATATAGCAATTAAATAACAAACCATTTTAAAGATGTATATTGGAGAAAGTGTCTGTACATATCTGGACCCAATTTTGCATCTATTCAAATCTAGAATTTTGTCCTTAACTTCAGTGAGAGGAACACAGCCTTGTGTGAATAAATACCACTTTCCCAGCTGTCAAAATGCAGCTGCCAGGTCTGGGTGGAATATGGAGGGTGTTCAGCAGCACAGCTGCCTTTAAAAAGAGGAGTGAAGAATGCAAGCAGCTGAGGCTGAAAAGAAAACTGATAGAGAATTGTTCAACAGCATTTTGTTCCTTTCCAGAATGTGTCTTTCTGGTAACAATAAAATTGTACAAAAGCCTTAACAGGGGTCTCCATCTTTCAAGCACTTTTCAAACAGTAATGGCTTACCTATATGTGAAGTAATCCCTGATTAATTATTCCTCATTACTGCCATGTGTGGACACTCTTCCTCTGTAGTGAGAGTGCCTCGTTTACAGGAAGAAGGTACTCTGCTTCCAGAAGCAAAGCATCCACAGATGGAGTTGATCAGGGACTAGCGCTGTATGAAACAGCACCGTTTCATTTTGACTTCTGTTTTGCCATTTATAAGGGACAGTGCTTCATTTTGCTGTTGCAAAGCACTGTGCAGTTTCATTTAGTTGAAACTCTGTTTCAACATTGTTGCAAAATGTTTCAATGTTTTGTCCATAGGTTATAATGGGAAATCACAAAAATGCCTATACTTTTGTCATTCTTTACCAGATTGCAGGAATGGTAGCCTCTTCTCAGGGCATGGAGCCTGCCAAGTTTCAAGAAGGTAGGTGCAGGCGTTTCTGGGAAACTGCACCTCCAACTATTCAAAGCAGAACTCATGTTGTTTTTAAGTGTGAAGGCAAAGGGGGGTGAAAACACCTGCTGGGGCCACAAAGTCTGCCAAGTTTAAAGAAGAGAGGTGCAGAGGTTTCTGGGAAACTGTCCTACAAGCTACTGACAAGCAAAATTTGTAACCCATGTGACTGTGTGTGTGTTAAGGCATGCCCTTACAGGTGTTGAGGCCTTTACATGACATGGTAGCGTGGAAGAAATCAAACTTTGCGTTATGGTTGAATCAGAACTGACAGAGCCAGCTTTTCTTTATTTAAGGCTATACTGTGATCACAGGGAGAATTCCAGACAGCAAGGGGAATCACCCACTCGTCTGTTTCAAAGGATTTCTCAGACTCTCTAAGTTTACAAGCATATTTATACTTAAGACAGAGAAATAGATAAAAAAATACACCTTCGAGAAACAAAACAATAGTAAATTACACAGAAACTTAGGAAGTTTACTTAAAGAAACTATCTATGCACAGGGCAAGATATCAAGATAACCCAAGGCGTGCAGGATTCCTTATCTCAAAACACGTAACTGAAATAAGCAGTATCAGCCTTCTGGTCTCTGTCTGTTTTTCTAGTCAAAAAAGCCAGTTACTTCCACATTCCCTAATTTTTTTTTTCCTAACAAGTTAGATATTAGAAAACTAAGCACCATTTATCTTAAATTCTACCTCACACTTACTGACTCCTACTGCAACACGAGATCCATTACAGGTCCAACAGAACTTCCCAGGGGTGGCATAAGCTAATCATGCATAGTCAGACTGGTTGCAACTTACATTCTGCCAAGTTTCGTTTCTATGAAAGTCTGAATAGTAAGGGGCTAGCATCTGAGTTGCATTCAAGGCTACCGGTATCATGCATATTCCTCTGGTAGAATAGTTAGGGGCATGACTACATATCCAACAATGAGAGACATTTTAATCTATCCCAGTTTGATTAACTAAAGACAAGAACACATTTTTATGCAATGATCTTCTTTGTCGGTGCAGAAGTGTAGTTTGGTTTACAGAGTTTCTTTTAACTGATGAGTCAAGTTCATATAAGATGGCTCAAAAAGAGATATTGAGAACTATCCAAATCACGACTAACCAACTCCACCTCAGGAACCAGGAACTAGGTAGAGGCCTTTTTCCTGTCCTGAAGGGCATAGCGGTGTTGTTGGGGCACATCCTCTTCACTCTGTAGTGGCAAATCCTCTTCACCGGTAGGCACTTGGCTTACTACTGGTCTTGAGCTCTCTTGCTCACAGGCGCTAGGCTCACTACCTGTCTGTGGAGGCTGATGTTTTCCTACTGTGTGAAGCATGGATCCATGTCTGGAGTCCTTGACACTTTATTTCAGTGTTGGTGGTTAGGAGTACCTGGAATGGGCCTTTCCAGCTAGGTTTCAGCTATGATTTTTTGGTGATCAACTTTTATATGGACCCAATCTCCAGGCAGGATAGAATGGCACAGCTTATCTGGTTCTTTGGGGAGAGCTGCCTGTACCTGTGAATGAAAAGCCTTAACACACTTAATTAGTGCTTTACAGTAGTCTAGAATGGTATCATCAAGTGAATGTATATTGCAAAAGTGGGAGGCAACAGGTGGTGACGCGGGAAGACTCATGGGTCTTTCTGTTATAATTTCATGTGGGCTAAGCCCAGTCTTTTGGTTGGCAGTAGATCTCATACTCATAAGGGCTATGGAAAGTGCATCTGGCTATTTTAGGTGAGTCTCAGCACAAATTTTGGCCAGTTTATTTTTCAGAATGCCATTTTGGCGTTCTACTTGACCCGAGGCCTGTGGATGGTATGGGCAATGAAAGTTCTGTTGGATCTGCAGGACTTTGCAGACTTCTTTCATTATCTGTCCAGTAAAATGAGTTCCTCTATCAGAGTTTAGGGATAAAGGAACACCAAACCTTGGAATAAAGTCTCTGAGCAACTTTTTGCTTACAATGATGGTGTCAGCTTTTGCACATGGGTAGACTTCTATCCATCCAGAAAACATACATACAATAACAAGAACATATTCATAGGAACAACATTTCTGCATTTGAATAAAATCTAATTGTAAATTTACAAATGGTCTCTAAGGTGGAGGATGTGCTGCTTTCTTGTTTTTTTACAGGCTTTAAGGAGGTAGAGGCCAAGAGCAAATCATCAACATATTGCACAAGCACAGAATTTTATTTAAATATTATCTCATCTAGATCTTTCTTCAGAATTTGAGAAAAAAGAGAAGAGGATTCAGTATAGCCCTGGGCCAATTGCGTCTAGGTCTGATAAAGTCCTTAGTAGGTAAATGCAAAGATAAACTGGCTATCAGGGTGTATAGGAATAGAGAAAAATGCAGAACATAAATTAACAAAAATAAGATAGTAGCTGGATTTGGTACAACAGGAAAAGTAGGTAAAACTGCAGAATTTACTGCACGAAGGTCTCGTACAAAGCGATAGGTATTCTTTCCAGGTTTTTTTACAGGAAGAATAGGCGTATTACAAGGGCTCTTAGTCGGGACAATGATACCTTGCTTTAAAAGGGCAGTTATAACAGGACATATCCCTTCTTTGGCTTCTGGACGTAAAGGGTATTGAGTAATTCTGGGTAAAGGCTTAGCTGGGTTTAATCTCATTTTTACAGGCTGGGCAGTATGGATTTGTCCTACTTCATTAGCATGCTGGGACCAGAGAAATGGAGGGACAGCTTTTATGATTTCTTCTTGCAACACAGAAAGATCAGGGAACTCAGGCTCAGAAGATGACCTAGCTAAAGCAGCAAGTACTGCTTTCTTTTTATCACAGGGAATATTTAAATAAACACCATTAGGAGAGCAATAGATAGTACAGCCGAGTTTACAAAGCAAATGTCTGCCTAACAAATTAACAGGAGAACAAGGACTAAGGAGAAAGGCATGTTGATCAGAAACAGGACCAAGAGAAACATGTAATGGTTGGGAAACAGGATGAGGAACTATTTGATTTGAAATTCCCACAGCGTTTACAACAGCAGAGGAGAGGGGAGTTGTGGAAAATTCTTCAGCTCAAATAGTAGAGCGGCTTGCACCAGTGTCTACTAAACATTTTGTAGAGATGCAATTTATCATGCAGGAAACAAAGGGATCATCTTGATTAAGTGGGAGAAGCAGGGATGTGATGATGTTACTATTCCTCAGGCTGGCCTAACAGGAGGCTCCCTGATTCGGGACAGAGAATTGAGTGAGAGGAGGTGGTGGAGAGTTAAACGTCATCCCTGGCTGGCCAGCCCGGTGAGGACATTGAGCCTTCCAGTGTCCTGGTTGGCCACAATAATGACAACTGTCATTATTTTGGGACTGAAATCCTCCTCGTCCCATCCCACGACCACGTCCCCTGCCTCTGAACTGTCCTCGATGGAAACCTCGGCTTCTGCCCCTGCCTAAAGTCTGTAATTGTAATGACATTAGCTTAGTTTCCGTGGATTCCTTTTTCTTTTCCTGGCAGGTTGTACAATGATTTCCAATAGTGACTAGTTCTGCAAGTGGCTTAGTCTGCCAACCTACAGGAATTGTGCACAACTGTTCCTGGACTTTAGAAAGAAGTCTGTGGACAAAAGCAGAAGCAACTGCTTCTGGGGCAGTTTCAGCTGCATTTTCAATACCAGAATGTCTTTCAAATACTAGTTTCAAGTGGTCCATGTAGTCTGCTGGGAATTCTCCTTTATTTTGTTTACAGTTATGTATTTTGGCTCAGTCAGTTTTCCTGGGGCAAATTTTAAGCACAGCCTCAAGGAGGTGTCTTTGGGCATCTGCCAAGTGATCTCCAATTCTGGGGTCTTAAGTAGGCCAAGTAGCGTGTGCGATGAGGCGGTTGCAGACCTCAGAGGGCAGAACACTTCCCATTAATTGGTTCAAATCTGCCCATGTTGGATCATAACAATGGATTACAGTTTCCAATTCATCTTTAAACTTCTGGGGCTCCCCTCTGATGTTGGGAAATTGTTTAACAAGGTTTAGGAGATCTCCTGGGGTCCAGGGGACAGGGGCTGTGATTGTAGTTTCCCCATTTGGACCTTGCCTTGGAAGTTGGTGTAAAGGCATACGCTGAGCCTTTTTAGATTTTAAAGAAGGGGCTGGACCATACTGGGTACCGGACCTTAAACAAGAGGAGGGGGTTGAGATTTCAGGAGACAGACACCATGCCTCTGGTGGACGTGGGCATGCCCCAGGGACAGGTGACAGTTGTTGAGTGACAGTTTCTTGGTGAGGTGGGCTATTCCTGTTGGAAGAGCCTATTTGGTTACTTTGGACTCTTAGGGTTCAGATTGTGCCTGGAACTGATATGGGGGTGGCACATTAAGAAAATCAATTATATCTTCTGCGGATTCATTCTTAGTTATTTGTGGATAAAGTTGTTTTGGTGCTGATGGTACTGTTGATGGGGAGCCCCCTTTTTGGTGCACCTTTCTGTTTTAATTCTTTTATCTGAGATTTCAGTTTCTCTTGGGAGTCTTTAAGACTCTGAACTTGAGATTATTTTTCCTATTTTATTTATTTATTTATTTATTTTGACATCTTTTGGAAGCTTCTTTATATTAATCAAAAAAAATGTGTCCTACTGAGTCTGTGGTATATTACTACCTCTTAACTCAAGGTCTCTGCGGAGATGAACAATTTCACTTAAATCAAATGTTCCCTCCAGGGGAAACTGCTGGCTAAAATCATCTCTGGTATACCAATTCCATTTGTCTAGAAACTTACAACTTTTATGGCCATAGTGTGTGTACATGTACAATGCTGGAGTCCCTTTTGGCAGAGCCGGTATGTCTTTTAGACTCTCTGCTCCCCATATCTTTAAACTCAATTCACACAGGTCTTTCATACAGGAATGGCTTATTCAGGGTGTCCGGTCGGGTTGTGAGATTTGCTAGTGGCACAGAGATGCTGTGGCTAATGTCCAAAGACAAGACTCCACTGCAATAACAGCACACAATGCAGTTACTCATGGTTAGACACAGCTCACTATGAGGGTGGGGAAAGGGTAAACCTGTCCACTGGGTCACGAGGTTCCGGTTGGGCCCCCTTGCATTCAAAACTGCCCTTCTGGACAGCCTTGGGGTGGCTGAACCCAACTTTAGTCTCAGACCTGGTCAGTGGCTCATATTTCTCAATTCATATTCTCAATTCACACAAGAGAATTTCTGCATTGAGGCACGAGGTTCTGGAGCATTTCTTTAGTCTCAGCCTTGGTCAACACTTATTGTGGAAAACACTCACACTCTAAGAGTTTCCATCTTGCACCCTTGCTTTTGAAGAGCACACAGACCAAATCTGTTGTCTCTGGGGCGGCTGCACAAGGTTTCCACTCCTGGTCTCAGAGAGACCTCCTAGTTCTTTACAGAACTTAACTCAATTCACACAGGGAAATACTTTCATTGACAACAGCAACACAGAGTCCTTAACCTTGACTCTTAACCTTAACTCTTTCTACTCACAGTTACTACTACTTACACAGTGGGTTTGACAGTTCTGGCAGGAAAAAAGTTTGGATAGGGTAAGCCTCAAGCAGTAAATCAGGAAGACACAAAGACAGCCTCTCACTGAAAAGCCCCAATAGAGATTTCAAAAGGTCTCTTACCTTCTTCTGGCACCAGGGCTTCAGTGAAGAGATGTCTGTATCCCAACTGATCACTCCGGGCATCTCTGTCTGAATCACGGCACCAAATTGTGGAAGAAATCAAACTTCACGTTGTGGTTGAATCAGAACTGACAGAGCCAGCTTTTCTTTATTTAAGGCTATACTGTGATCACAGGGAGGATTCCATACAGCAAGAGGAATCATCCCTGTCTGTTTCAAAGGATTTCCCAGACTCTCTAAGTTTACAAGAGTATTTATACTTAAGACAGAGAAATAGATTAAAAAAATACACCTTGGAGAAACAAAACAATAGTAAATTAAACCAAAATTTAGGAAGTTTACTTAAAGAAACTATTTATGCACAGGGCAAGATATCAGGATAACCTAAGGATAACCCAAGGCATGCAGGATTCCTTATCTCAAAACACGTAACTGAAATAAGCAGTATCAGCCTTCTGGTCTCTGTCTGTTTTTCTTGTCAAGTAAGCCAATTACTTGTACAGTAGTGTGCACCAGTGAGGCCTCTTTCTCTTCTACAGCCTCAGCCCGGTGCACCACTTCATATAACAACAGGTACACAGCACAGTTGCATTATCATCTCAGACAGCCAAACTGTCACAGAGCCTTTCTTTTCATTCCTGCAGGTGCTTCTTCTCCAACAGCTACCAGAGAACTCTCTCTGCTAGCCCCATCCTTGGGACTTGGATGTGCCCAGGGCCCTGCCTCCTTCTAGTCAGCTGACCAGAGACAGGTGCTAGGGGTGTAGGTTGTAGCCATGTTAATCTAAGGACATGACACTGACAGACAAGGTTCTTTGGGTGAATCAGTGCTTGTTTGAATATCCAAACCACTTTTCACAGACAAGCCTATGAACTGCAGTTCATCAACCAGTGGATACAGAAACTTGTGGACTCAATATAGAGTTTGGAATTATGACACATTTCAACTTGCTGGACATCTGACTCCCCAGCTACATCTCCACTTCAACCTGGACTACTACATCCACCTTTCTCCCCTTCCCACACCTCAGCCCGTCCCTCACCCCCTGATGCCTCCATTTCCATTTTCAATGACTGGCTTTCTTGCCTGCACTTCATGCAAGCCTCTGACTTCTTTACTATTCTTTCCATCCAAGAACAGCACACACACCAACTGCAGGTGCTTCCTCAGCCTGACAAAGAGTTTTTCAACCTGAAGGCTGTCATCCCAGGCAGCTAAGCTGAGCAAACCTGGAGCCTCACAATTCTACTGCAACCAGCAATCCTCAGGCCTTTCAAAGATGTGACGGGTCTGGGCTTTACCGAGCAAGGACTGTACATGCATGTGGTGACTGGAGGTTATAAGGTCCCTCCTACCCACCTTTCACCAGGGAGATCCTCAGTCCTGGCATTTCCTGGAGCTGCCACACCACTGGCAGTCCTACTATGCCTCCTGATCTTGGTAGGGTGAAGTATTAGTGGTTATGCCCAGAACCTGGGGGCTCCTTCTTCCCCACAGTCCCTGTCCATACCAGCAAGTTCATCCTGGTATGGGAGTTCAGCAGGCACACGTTCTTCCCCTTCTGGCTGGTGATACAGTGAGTGCCCCCTCCAGCAATGAGAGCAGGGCACTAAATGGTTGTGAAACCCAAGGGTAAAAAAAAAGAAGGAGGAAATGTAGACAGAGTGAGGAGGGTGGCACTTCATCTTCACATGGAGCTTTGGGAACCCCAGGAGTAGGAGGTTCACTTTCAGGAACACCAGCTTCTCTACCAAAACAGGATCCAAACAGGTGTGGTGGGTGTCCCTACATCACCAGCAATGCTGAACACCCTCTCACTTGGAACAGTGGCCAGTGGACAGACAGGTGTTCCCGGGCAACCATGGCCAGATAGGAACACACCTGGCTGCGACTTGCCCAGTAGACCAAAAGGCTGCACAGCAGTGGATCCACATTCTCATTGAGAGAGGCACCCATCAAGGCCTGAGTGCTACCTGCCTGATGCTGGGGTCTGGTGCCTCTGGAACCCACCATAGGAGGCAAACCCGTGGTCCACATTGGCAGTGCCTGTGGTGGAGGAGGAGACTGGCTGGTGGATGGCATATTGGGATGGGACAGTGGATCCCCCTCTTCCACACACACCCCCACCTCCATCATTCTGCCTCACTGACTTTCTTCACCAGCACCTCCATCCATTGATTCAGACTTTGGCTTCTGCATACACTGTCTTCACACTTGGGTCACACATAGCAGCCAGAACATGGACCATACAGGACCACAAGGGATCAAACCATTTCCTGATGCCCCCTTTCAGCCACCTCAACAATGCCTGCACATCTGGTGACAGAGGCTTACCTCAGCCAGGAACATTGATCCCCTGGAATTTCTCCATTTGGTTCTGAAGTTCCCTCACTACAGGGATCACCTGGCTAAGGAGGGCATCACCAGTGCTGAGGGTCTCAATAGCCTCCAGGAAGGGCTTGAGGACCACCAAGACCTGGGAGATGGTATCCCATTCAGCTCTGTTAAGGGGGCTGCTGATCCCAATCTGCCCCAGCAAAGCCATTTCATGGATGGCCTTGTGTTGCTCCACCAGCCTCTCGATCATCAGGTATGTGGAGTTCCACCGAATCTCCACATCCTGTCTGATTCTGTGCTTTGGGATGTTCATCTCTTCCTGTTTGTCCCTCAGCATCTTCCTCCCTAAATGCTCTGGTGGAAGTAGCCTGCCTGCCACTTTCCTGCATTAGGAAATGAGCTTGCTGGTGGTGCTGGCACCATCACTGGGAGCCCCTTCTCCCTCCAAGGCATCCCTGATAACGAGGTGGAACTTGTGTGTCACAGGGTGGATGCCAACAAAATTGGCATCATGGACCACCTTGACCATATTTGTCCCATTGTCAGTAACTATGATCCTGCAGGTGAGCTCAACTTACCCAAAGAGCCACCCCTGTGCCAAGAGATTCACACCCCCATGATCTTGGTTGCCATGTGGGATTCATCCATCACCTTGGCTTGAAGGGGAGCCCACTGATGGCCTCACTGGTCGCACCAGTACCCTGTGAGAGAGGTAGGCATTATCACCATCCCAGCTGCTCCAGATGTCTGAGGTGAAGTGTAAGGCCACCTGTGGATGCGCCTTGCACAGCTCCTTGGTCAAGTACTCCCTGCATGTCTCATACAGGGAAGGCACCACCATCCTGCTGAGGGTGGTACATGTGGGCACTCGATATGATGGGACCATGAGCACCACGAGTAGCCTGAACCCTGGATACTCAACAAAGGAGAAGAGCTGGCCATCCACAGCAAGCATCTCCCCAATGCTCTGGGTGATCTCACTTGCCTTTGCAATGCACCCCCTCTTTCTCTTCACCCTTACCCCACTGTGACAGGGTGGCCTGCCTCTGCTGTGGGGGGGGGGTGAGGGCTTTGGAGCAAGAGGGAGACTTATTTTGGGCAACGCTCCCACTGGTGCCAGGCTGAAGAGTAGCAAGGGCAAGGGGTGGTGCCTCCAGAGATGCATCAGGATCTCCATTGTGCTCGTGTGTTTCATTCCCTTGCCCTGGCTGGTTTTGGCTTGGCAGTTCAGGCAGATAGTATATGTGGGATCATCTACCAGCTCAAAATGGTCCCAGACCACACTACCAGCTTCCTTCTGGGATGCAGGTGGATGCTCAGATGTTGTCTTTTCCCCTCCTCAGCAGGCAGAGAAACAGCAACAGGGGGAGCAGACTCAGCTGAGCTACTTGCCTCCACAACCTCTACTATAACCTCATCCGAAGTACCTTCTGGGGAAGTAGACCTGGCTCTAGGGGAAACTTTAGGGGTGTGGAGCACAAACTCAGATGTTTCCCCACCTTCCCCAGAATTTCCCTTGCTATGGCACTTAGATCCAGATCCAGTTCTTCCTCTGGCACTGGAAGGCTCAGCATGAAAGGTGAAATGGGGGCAGAGGAGATTGTCATTCTGGTGCTTCTTGTTGTCATGGGGGTGGTGGCTGGGTGGTGTTCTTGGAGGGGATGCAGAATCAGGCAGTGGCACTTTTCCCCTCTCCTTGCTGCCAGGAGAACTGGAAGCATCATGCCTGCTAGTTGCAGCAAAGAGGCTGCGTCTCAGTTTGGGGTGGGGGTGGGGAACTTACTGGTCCCCCTCTACCCGCTTTTCCACTCCTCCCTGAAGGCTTGCCAGCTAGCTACCTTTCCAGAATGCTTCATAGTGTGTTTCATAGTGTTTGGTGTCCTGAAAATTCTGTTTTCTTCTGTAATGTAATATGTATTTTTACAATATATGTAGTATGTATGTAATATATGTAGATAATTGTATGTATGTATTTATGTAATGTATATATGTATTTATGTAATAAATAAAAAATATAAAATGTATGTATGTGTTCCTGAATAAATTATATATTATAATATGCAATATATGCTGTGCTTCCCTGGAATGCACACTGTGAGAGAAAGCAGAGATTTCTTTTCTGGGGGAAAAGAATCAAAATAAACTAACAAAAACAAAAAGAGGATTTTGGGGTTGGAATAAATTGAAAGGAATGAATACAATAATAAAAAGGTTTTAGGTAAGCAAAAAGTATTGGATCCCATGTGCTAGTAACAGGCTAGCAAATAGAAAGTGATAGCCTTTGTCTGATGCTGCTGACCTGCTGGAAGAGAAAGCTCAGTTCAAACAGTGCTTTTGGGCTGTTTTTCCACCCCTTCCCCAGAGCACTGGGATTGGAAGGGACCTCAGGGAAGGATCACAGTCACTGGCCAGTTATGTATGTCAATATCAGAGCAGTCCTTCCCCACTATCCCCCCTCCCTCTCCTTAGTTTCTATTTAGCTGCAAGCAAGCCCAACCTTGAAATGTTTCAAGTGCCCTCATTTTGTTTCAAAGTGTTTGGTTTCATTTTGATTTCACTGTTTTGAGCTTGAAACCAACTGAACCAGCATTGAAATGAAACACCCATTGAAATTTTGCTCAGCCCTAGTGGCTATATCTTAGAGTAAACACCCTGCTTGATGACCTCTGCCATTGGCCTGGATTGGATCCACTGCCCCCCCCTTCCCTCCCCAGCACCCCAGATTCCCCTCTCTCCCACCCTCCCCTCCCCATTTACTTTTATGTGTCCTGACTGGATGTGCCAGGGGAATGTACAGGCAGGGAAGGGTGAACATGCCTTCCTGGCCACTGCTGCTGCTTTGGGGTCAGCTCAGCCTAGAAAAGACCAGCATCCCAGCAGTGACTAGGCAAACAGACTAACCCTTCCCTACCTGCTCCCTTGGGGCAGACAGCATGGGCAGTCACAAGTAAGCCAGCGGGGGGCGGGGGGGGGAAGGAGAGGGAGCCCAGAATGGGAAGGAGTACCACTCCAAACTCAAGCCAGCACTAACATCCTTCAGCATTTGTGTGAAACAGAGTGTAAAATGTAACAAGGCCCTAACTTGTTAACACTTACAACCCCCTTGTGACAGAGAAGTTTTCTCCAGTGGGAAACTAATATACAGAGAGGTTAAAGGTCTGACCTGAAACAAGACTTAGCTTCTCAGAGTATTCTAATATGTCAGGAGGCAATAGATAGAACTTCAGAATAATAATACAATATAACTCTCTGTTTTCCGTTAGCACTTGCCATCAAGGGGTCACAAGCTGTTCTGCAAATGATAATGAATTATAGCCAGCCTCATGATATCCAATAAGGCAGGAAGGTACCATTACCCACATTTTAGAGCTAAGGAGAAATAGGTGAAGAGGGGTTGTGACATTCCAAAATCAAGCAGGAGGGCTGTCAGGGATGGGCACAGGTCTATGCTCTTTCATGGATCTTTACTCCTTTCAGCAAAATGAGGCAATTAAATGAACATGAGCATCTTCATTCAAGGACCTGATCCGAGCTGCTTACGGATGTTCTCTCTCTTTTGGCAGCCCAGCCAGGGACGGTAGTTACCCTGTTGGCTACAGGGCCCATGGGTAAAGTACAGATTCCAATATGGGGATCCAAAAACACAGCAGCAGCTGGGCTACACTGATGAGGCTGTCCATCACTGCACAGCACAGCACAAATTTTTTTTCACAGCTGCCCTTGTTTCAGGAGTACACACCTAAGTTGAGATATGGGCCCCACTGAAAAACTGACCTGAAGCCACCACAAAACCTTATTCCCCTGACTCCCAGCTATGGGCTTTAACCCCAGGCTTCTCCTATTAAGATGATAATTAGACCACTAGATCTCCTGTTTGTTTCATCATGTCTGTGTCACTGTCCCTCTCTCCCATCACCACAACAGTTGTTTCTTCAGTGTTCTCACTCCCTGGCCTTGCCCTGATGCCTTAATCAATTGAATCAACATAGGCTTAATAAACCTGTTTAATAAACATTGGCTGGAAGGATGATCAAGGTTCATACACCCAAAGGGCTGGGTTTGTTTGAGGTATTACTGCTAGGCTGTTGCCTAGAAACTCTGAGTGTTGCCTGCCTGATAGGAAAGGAAAACCATGGGAATTCTATAAGCTGCTTATCGTAAAGTATTGTTTTCCAGACTCTGTCCGGTGCCAGATGAGCATCAGTTATTTACCAGTGCCAGCGTTACATTGACACAAGCATTATAGGCTTCAGCTCCTGGAATCACATTATACAGAAATTAAGTTTCTGGCCCTTTGTCACTTCAAATAAAGTTTCAAAATTGACCTGAGTGTAACGAATGCAGTGGTGTTCACCACACTGCCCCAGTATGCAGAGAGCCTGAAACCATCCAATATGCTGACAACTAAATGGTGTGTTTATGTGAACATGAATATACACATGTGTTTTAAATCAGCATAATTTTACTTAGCCAGCAAGCTAAGGAGCTAAGCTATAATGTGAAAAAATGCTTCAAGTTCATTCTAAATGAGACACTAAATAAATGTAAGGTGCAGTAGCATTAACATTATTTTTTGCTTTGCTACTTTAATTTCATGCTTCACTTTTGTCTTGCTGGTGTTGTATGCACTGGGACATTTGTAATCATTCATTATCCTAGATGATAGAGAATGCATGTTTTAGGAGTGAGGTGGCATTTACATTCACTTATGAGTTATTAGATGTCTTCTTACAAATGTCAAGCCTCAACATCTTGTATTTTGCATATCATTTAAGTTTCTTCTTCAGTAGCTTTAAGTAGCTTCCTCTTGGTTATTCACTCATATAGTCTCCCTCTCTTTTATTTGGGGTGGAAAATAGGCTGACTTCATAAAATGTATTGAAATGGTAATCACAGCAACCAGTAACTAATAGGCTGTACATTCACTGCAAGGCCTGATTCTGCACCCTTTACTTAGTTGACTAGGTTCATTGAAATCAATGAAAATAACTTGTGTAAGTGGTATTCAGAGTAAGGATTACAAAATTAAGCCCAGTATATACTGTAAAATAAAATTATAGTGCAATTTAACTATCTGTAACAAGCACAGCTTACACAGTAAAGAAAAAAAGGGTAGCTTTCTTCCCAAATAAAATATTATTCTCATTACCAACTCTGGAAACAGTTATTAAAAATCTGAGACACCCGCAAATTATCTGCAGCATGGGGTGTGCTGTCCAAAGCACCTTCATATTAAGCACAAAATAGTAAAACAACTTAGCTAGATATTAATTTGGAATACATTCCTCAATGGAAAATTAATTCATAGTGTAAATCACAGACAGTGCCTCGTCCAACACAAAAGAGGTGGCACCTCCAGAAGCAGCTCAGAGTAGCTGAGTTTCTGTTTCCTGTTCCATTTAGTCATTGCCTCTTTGCTAGCAGCTCCATAAAACTGCAAGCAGGCACATGCCAAGACTGCCAGTGCTTCTATTCCAATGCCAATGTCTGTACCCCCACAATCATATATAGCAGTCAGCCTTCTCCTGTGAAGCTACTACATTTTAATCTTTTAATCTACCCCAAAATTACAAGTGGTCATTTCTTCTTCCTTTCCTTGATCCTAAATAATTTTCAGTAAGTGAGCATGACAAACAAAGGTTACATGAAACTCACCAAATATAACAAATGGCCAAAGAACTGCCAAGCATTGCTGAATAACTGATTCCCTTGTAACAGGCATGCAGAGAATAACATCTAGGCTAACCATCAACATTTCCAGAAATGCTAACCAAGAATATTGCAGAAAACTCCTACCCTTATTAAAAGGTACCAGGGGATCTTGTTCAGTTTTTTTAAATTCCTTGTACAAAAAGAACCTTGTATGCTAAACTGCAAGGAATGCAATCAGACTTTACATCAGAAGCACGAAGGGTTAAGCTGGAACTGAATATGGGCAGAATGTCACTAAACCTATGTTAAAGCATAGGCAGAGGGAGAAACAATTATTTAGGCGGGGGGGGGGGAGGCTGAGCATGCATATGTGAGCAAGCACCTCTGTCCCCAACCCAGCAGGTAAGTCTGTGAGGGATGAAAAATGACCTTTGGGGGTGGGGGGCAGATTGAGGTCCCTGCAGTGAGGAAGGGAGTGGGGCAGAGGCAGGGGCAGGGCCTGGGGTGAGTGGTGCCCTGGCTGGGCCGGGTCCTGGGAAAATCAGAGCCTGGACAGCTCATCCAGGTGTTGGGGGGCTCCCATCACTGTGCACACCCGTGTGGAGGCCCAGGGGGCACGTGCTCCCGCCAGTCTGTGCATGGGGTGGAAGTGGCTGCCACTTTGCACTGGGCTTTGTACACCACTGTAGCTGCCCTAGGAGTGGTGCGACACCACATACCTGCTGCTGCTGAGCTGCGCCGCGCCATACCCCTCACCCACCCAACAGCGGGACACACATGGTGTGGCAGAGCTCCCAGGGCAGCTCCAGTGGTGCACAAAGCACAGCACACAGAAGCAGCCATCTCCGTCCCACACAGATCGGGGGGCATGTGCCCCCGGAGCTCTACCAGGGTGCGCACAGCAACAAGAACCCCCCCCAACCTGTGTCCCTGAAAAGGCCACTTGGGCTCTGTTGTCCCACGACCTGGACCGGCCAGGGCCCCACTTACCTCAACTCTTGCTCCTGCCTCTGTCCCACTCCCTCCCTCACCATGAAGGCCTTGATCTGCCTACAGACACATACATACCTCCATGCCCCGCTGCAGCCACCTGGAGCACAGATGGTTGCACTAAACGCCTATGACTTAGTGGGGCTGACGGAAACCTGGTGGGATTCATCCCATGACTGGGCGGTACATATCGAGGGCTATAGATTGTACAGAAAGGACAGGGTGGGGAAAAAGGGGGGAGGGGTTGCGCTCTATGTTAAGGAGCAATATACATCAACCCTCATCAAGACAGAATCAAAAGATGAGGAAGTAGAAGGACTGTGGGTTAGGCTACATGGGGGGCAAGGAGAAAAGGATTTGGTGGTAGGGGTCTGCTACAGACCCCACATCAAGGGGAAGAAATAGATTTGGGGCTCCTGAGGCAACTCTCGGAGACCATAAAAGCTAAAGAGGCGGTGGTCATGGGGGACCTAAACTACCCGGACATCTGTTGGGAGACACAGACAGCAAAGTCCCACGCTCACGCAGGTTTCTAACCTGTGTACAGGACCTCCACCTGATGCAGGAGGTACATGGTCCCACTAGGGGGAATGCCTTACTGGATCTGGTATTGGCAACGGGGGATGACATAGTAGGGGACCTACAGATCGGTAGCCATCTGGGGGACAGTGATCACCTAAAAATACAATTCATCATAAGGCGTCGAGTGGGTAAGGTAACTAGTAGGGTGAACGTGCTGGACTTTAGGAAAGCTGATTTCAGTGAACTCAGGCGATTAGTGAAGGACGCACTACAGAGTAGTAGTTTTGAAATGATGGGAGCCCAAGAAGGGTGGCTGTGCCTTAAGGAAACTATCCTTCGAGCACAAAGGGAGACGATCCCCGTGAGAGGTAAAAGAGGGAAAGGGGCCAGGAGGCTTCCCTGGCTGACCAGAGAAATCCAGGGCAGACTAAGGGCCAAAAGGGGAGCACATAAAAAGTGGAAACAGGGAGAGATCACCAAAGAGGAATATACCTCTTCTGCTCGTGCTTGTAGGGAGGCAGTTAGACAGGCCAAAGCTACCATGGAGCTGAGGATGGCAACCCAAGTAAAAGACAATAAGAAATTGTTTTTTAGATATATAGGGAGTAAAAGGAAGGCCCAGGGAGGAATAGGACCTCTGCTAAATGGGCAGAAACAATTGGTGACGGACAGAGGGGACAAGGCTGAACTCCTCAACGAGTTCTTCGCCTCAGTGTTCCTAAGCGAGAGGCATGACAAGTCTCTCACTGGGAGTGTAGGGAGGCAGCAGCAAGGCACCAGACTTCCATGCGTGGACCCTGAGGTGGTGCAGGGTCACTTGGAAGAACTGGATGCCTTTAAGTCGGCAGGCCCAGATGAGCTCCATCCGAGGGTATTGAAGGCACTGGCCGACATTCATTGCAGAGCCACTGGCAGGAATATTTGAACGCTCGTGGCGCACGGGTCAAGTCCCGGAGGACTGGAAAAGGGCCAATGTGGTTCCCATTTTCAAGAAGGGGAGGAAGGAGGACCCGGGCAACTATAGGCCAGTTAGTCTCACCTCCATCCTTGGCAAAGTCTTTGAAAAAATTATCAAGGCTCACATTTGTGAGAGCCCGGCAGGCCAAGTTATGCTGAGGGGAAACCAGCATGGGTTCGTGGCAGGCAGATCGTGCCTAACCAATCTAGTCTCTTTTTATGACCAGGTTACAAAACGCCTCGACGCAGGAGGAGGGGTGGATGTCGTATACTTGGACTTCAGGAAGGCCTTTGATACGGTATCCCATCCCATACTGGTGAACAAGTTAAGGGGCTGTGACTTGGATGACTGCACAGTCCGGTGGGTGGAGAATTGGCTGGAGGGTCGCACCCAGAGAGTCGTGGTGGATGGGTCGGTTTCGACCTGGAGGGGTGTGGGCAGTGGGGTCCCGCAGGGCTCGGTGCTTGGACCGATACTCTTTAATGTCTTCATCAGCGACTTGGATGAGGGAGTGAAATGTACTCTGTCCAAATTTGCAGATGACACTAAGCTATGGGGCGAAGTGGACATGCCGGAGGGCAGGGAGCAGCTGCAAGCAGACCTGGACAGGTTAGACAAGTGGGCAGAAAACAACAGAATGCAGTTCAACAAGGAGAAATGCAAAGTGCTGCATCTAGGGAGGAAAAATGTCCAGCACACCTACAGCCTAGGAAATGACCTGCTGGGTGGCACGGAAGTGGAAAGGGATCTTGGAGTCCTAGTGGACTCCAAGATGAACATGAGTCGGCAGTGTGACGAAACCATCAGAAAAGCCAATGGCACTTTATCGTGCATCAGCAGATGCATGACAAATAGGTCCAAGGAGGTGATACTTCCCCTCTATCAGGCGCTGGTCAGACCGCAGCTGGAGTACTGCATGCAATTCTGGGCGCCGCACTTCATGAAGGATGCGGATAATCTGGAGAGGGTCCAGAGAAGGGCCACTCGTATGGTTAAGGGCCTGCAGGCCAAGCCCGATGAGGAGAGACTAGAGAAACTGGACCTTTTCAGCCTCCGCAAGAGAAGGTTGAGAGGTGACCTGGTGGCTGCCTATAAGTTCATCGGGGGGCACAGAAGGGAATTGGTGAGTATTTATTCACCAAGGCCCCCCTGGGGGTTACAAGAAATAATGGCCACAAGCTAGAAGAGAGCAGATTTAGATTGGATATTAGTAGGAACTTCTTCACAGTTCGAGTGGCCAAGGTCTGGAATGGGCTCCCAAGGGAGGTGGTGCTCTCCCCTACCCTGGGGGTCTTCAAGCGAAGGCTAGATGTGTATCTAGCTGGGGTAATGTAGGCCCAGCACTCTTTCCTGCTTATGCAGGGGGTCGGACTCGATGATCTATTGAGGTCCCTTCCGACCCTAGCATCTATGAATCTATGAATCTATGGGCTACCCTGCCTTTATGGGGGCTGAACCCTGGCCTTCCATCCCTTAGCCCTGGCCTTCCATCACCTATGTCCTAAAGCCCCACAGCTATGCCATTTTCCAAATGAGATAGTCTGTCCGTCTATATTTAGGATAGCAGAGATGAATGTAGTATTCTATTAATTGTAATAGAAACCCTGGTTTAATTGCAACTGTCTAACACTATTGAGTATTAGCAACACTATTAGATGGACCAATCTGCATTCTAAAGATAGGACTTTGGTAGGCAGACAGCCTAAGTGCAGAGAAAATTTCCATTCCAGTCAACCCACAATAACTGGCTTGAGTTTTAGGTCCTCTCATCTGCAGGTGAAGTGGCTCTTTATTATTTATGGTGGTTGACACTCTTTTACTTATAAAGCAACCTTTCCTGAGAACCTAGGGATAATTTGGGCACAATTCTGATTCCCTTTGTGCACCTACATGACAGTTTCTTAGGCAAGTAAATGGCATTTTGGGCACTTACACATAAATTATGATTCTATTTCCCCTGCACTGTGGACGCATAAGCATATATGTATATACTGCATCCTGTCTAGCCTGTACACAAGTATGTATACACATACTGGACTGGAGCATAAATCTAGAAAGAAACGGGACAAATCCACTATCACAAAAAAACTGTGAGATTAAAACCATGTCTTAATTATAATTACCAACAAAATAAATAACAAAGAGAAACAGGGATTGTGTAGAGCAAGAGAAAAGAAAGATGAGGACCTAAATATGGTAAAAAACTTGTTTTCATTAAACAAGTATACACTATGAAACCAATGCTGCCTTGAGATAGTGTTTTTAAGGGAGGGGGGAAGGGAGAAAACGAGGACCCATTTGCACAAACAAAATTAATACATATATCTCATTTGTAACCTGTTAAATAAAAGGGTGGCAACATTTCATCCACTTTTTATATATTTACACCCGACTGTGACTGTGATTCCAAGGCATCCCTAAGAAAAAGGCCAGTAAATTGCATATGTCAAAAGAGCCAAACAAATGCCTCAAACACATTACCTTGAATTTTCACCCAATTAAATTCACTGAATTTACTTCATGTCTATTTTGCACTTGTTTTCTGAACACTAGTTTACAAGCAATAACAATTTCTTTTGAGCAAATATTACAAAACATTTTCAGATCATGAATTTTGAAGGCATAGATTCTGAAATAGGGATCTTGAAGTATAGTCAGTGGCCTGAGGAAGAATGTCTTGTATTTGAAAGCTTGTCTAACTTTATTCCAACTACATAGTTTCTCCAATAAAAGATACCACCCTAAGAAATCCTGTTACCAGATTTGCCCGCTACTTTGGGGTGTGCTCATTTATTAGGGCTAGGGTCTTGGTAATTCTATCAATGTGCTGCTTGTGTTACTTGTGTTTCTATACGGAGCTGCATCTCTCCCTTCTGCAAGTCCTCACCCCCAGTGGAGCTATCTTGCAGGACTCAGTTCAGTGGGGCTGGGTTCCTCCAGTCCCCAGATCAGTCATACACACAAACACACACAGATTAACGTGACATGCCTGACCTGCCCAGGTTGATCACCATGGACAGGTTGACACTCTCATATGCAAAGAATCAGTTCATCAGAGCAACAATAACTACAGTCAGACAAGCACACAGTTATACAGAATACCTCTGAATCTGGCTGGGTATCCAGCTGACACCCTTGTGGACCAGCATTCAATTCATTAGGGCACGTCTGAGCCAAACTGGGTCAATCAGCCTGTACAAGCTGATCCCCTTATGTGTTTCAAACTCAGCACATCCCAACCTTTTAACCTCTTGATGAGCAGACCCCACAGTACTTTTTGGGCTTCACAGGGATCTTTAGCTTAGGTAAAAGAAGCGTTTCTACAGAGCAAGTGGGGAAGGAGAAGTAAAGAAGGAAAAATATACCCAGTTACCACCAGTTTGACTATAAAAGTTATTTATTGCTAAGTATATGCAATATATAATGACACTAGCAGTAACAGACATGCAAATGAAAAACAAACACAAACAGTTACAGTATTACCCTGGTTTCACTAAGTATTTGGGGAAACTTAGCTCAAGCTTAACTAATACAATTCAGGTTCAGAAATCTATGCTTAGAGAGAAAAGAGAAGAGAGACAGAGCTGAGATCTCACCAGTCCAAGGCACTCAGGTTGCAAAGCTGACAGGTCAAAGTTCTCAGCACGATCCTTGAAGGGAGACAATCTGCCTCCTTCAGCCTCTCAAGAAGAAAGTGAGTGGTGTCAGCACCCACACTGCTGCTTTTTTTACAGATTTTTATACCCTCAGTTCAGCTTCTTTCAAGCATTCTCAGTTGTGTAAATCAAATTGTCTTTTCTAGTGACAAGAGGTTAGCTGGTTGGAACATCTCAGGAAACTGATTGATATTCAGGAAACACACACTTAGGAGCCAGCTTGACCTTCCTATAGATAGCAGATATACTGATGGGATATCTCCTGGTTTCTTCAGAAACAATAGATAGCTTGCAGCATCAGGATTTTGGATTTTTACTTGTTGTGAACAAGCCTCAGCTTAGCATGACTTTTCCAGATCTTACTATAGTCTTTTAACAGACTTAAGGCACTTATTGGAGTGTTCATAACCTGTTGTGGAGAGGACTTCCACCAGTCATCCCGGGAAAAGTATGACAACACTTGTGGTCAGGGCTCCAGTAGGCTAGACGCTGTGACGAACCCTGTACCATTGCCCATACCCCTGACTCGGTGCCTTGCCTCAGCATCCCCTAACAGAGCAACAAATTAATTTCTAATTAAAATTTACTTAGGGGCTGAGGGGCAGAAACATGCAATATCAGAGACCTAGGTTCAGAGGGGCTAGTGCTTAGGAAGGCTGTTAAGTGCTGTGTGATTGTTGAAGGTTCCTAAGGTTGTTTGTACGTGACATGAGATTTCCCATTTACGCTGCCACAACTGCATTTGTCTTTGCATGAGTGGGATTTCCTGCCACTTTAAAAGTCTTTTCAGTGCAATAAACTAAAGCTGCTAGGACATAATTTAGTTTGCATTGCCACTGATTACTTCATTGTATCTATGGATTTGTGGCATGTAAACACACATGTGACTCAAAGACTTGTAATTACCTTCTTTTGCCACCACGTGGCACTGCCCAATTTCTGTAGTTCGAGCCTTTGGCCAGTAGGTGCTGCTGTCATTTGCTGGTGCTGGGGTTTAGTTTTTTTTTCTGTTTTGGCTCCTGCCCATCCCTCCTTCCTTCCCTCCTTTCCTCCCCCACTCCAACAGCTGACTGCAGGTACCCCAGGCATGTTGTGGGGGGTATTGCTAGTAATTATAGCACAGAATGCTTAATACAGAAATAAATAAAGAAACTGAGGAGCAACCCATATTGCCAATTACTGTTGTATGCTATTGTTGTATGCTTATGGTAGTGGTCCTGTCTGTACCTCCACTGGCAATCATGTATGTGCCCCCCCGTGCCTGCCACCTGCTGCACCCACCGTGGTGTTGGTGTTCTGAACTTACAATGGTAATTTTGCAGCTATGTTTGGAGTGTGGCACCTCTTAAAACCTCAGTATTTTGTAGGTAACCTTTCCTATTTCTTATAATTCACATTGCCATTCCAGAAACAAGATGAAAAGTGCAGGTGGATGCTGTGTGCCAGGATATGCAGCATCCCAGGTGATATATAGGTAATATCAGAGAAATGTTATTTCTAATGATGGAGGGGGAAGGACAAGAGAGAGGGCAGTACTTGAATTGCAGTCCAAAAGCCCATCGTCGTCTTCTTTTTCCTCTCCCTGCAAAAGACATTTGAGATCTAAAATTAAAAAAGATCAATAAGAAAAGCATCAAGAATCCACAAGTAGAAGCAATTTATTTAGTAACAGTGCAATTGTTAAATAGTTTCTAGTGTATGTAATAAGTAGTGGATGGTTGTCTTATAGTAAATAGTGTATAGTTAAATATTATATATGTAGTGTGTAGATATATATATAGTGTATAGATATAGATACTGTATGAAAGCTAGTGTATAGGTAATGTTTTGCTAAACAGTGCTGTACAGATATAGAGATGCTTGAGAGGAAAATCCTGACTTTTTCCTCCTTTTTTTCTATTTTTCTATTAGTTTAACAAGTTTTAAAATTTTATTTAATTAATTGATTATCTATTTTTTAAATAATGCCTATATATATATATATATATGTATATATATATAAAGTAATTGCACCACATTTTTAAATAAAGATTTGAAATTGTACAGATGTGTAGCATGTTTTCTTTCATGGGCAGATTGGCACACATGGAAGTCTGTCCATGTGGTTTGGGGTTGGGTGGTTTCGGATGGATGATGACTGTACCCAATCACCTCAGGGTGGGTATCCTTTGCTTGGGGACGTTTATGGAGTGATGGTGTTACTAGAAAGAGTTACAGGGTGGACTGTTATGGGAGGTCCATTGCTTGTTTTACCCCCAATCCCAATGTACAGCAATCCCATCAAGCCTTTCTGAGGGTGCAGCACCTTTTTGCAAGAAAGACTCACCCCCCGCCCCCACACACACAGCACCCCATCCCAAACCAGACGGACAAGAAAAAGCAGCACACAGCAATACTGCGCAAGGCAGGGAGAAACATTTGAAAGAGGGCAATTAGCAAATCTTCCATGTATTATGAGCCTAATGTTTGGCTTTTGTTTTTTGCATCATCTCCAAAACACCCTTCATAAACGTCCTCCTCCCCCCACCCCCCGACAGAGCCAAAGGTGCACAGTGGAGCAGCAGCGTGCATGCATGCTGGGCAGTGTAGTGGTCACTGGCTGTGGGGACAGAGCAGTACCCTTGGGGTGCCCATTGGGTGAGATCCCTGGTACTCAAGGAATATTAATCCATCTCTCCATCATAACAGAAACACCCAACAGCAACACCCACCCACCCAATGCTGCTACTTTGCAGCTTGTACTTTAAGAATACAGGAGTCAGATGATTCATTCTCTTTTAAATCCCTTAATGTTTTTATTTAACCTTTTATGAATCGAAGCTTTCACAGTGAGAACCCACCCACCCCTACAGGGAAGAGACAAAAAATAATGCAGGATGGGGTGCTGTTGCCCTGGGGTGCTGGATCCCAAACAATATTAATTCACCACTACATCACAAAAATGCCACCCACCCACACCTTTATTTGGATGCCTTTGCAAAGTGGCTGTCTTGGCAAAATGCTTGTGGTGCCTTGGCAAACTATTTGTTTGGCAGACTTGTGAGGGGCAATGTATCCAGCCACACCACCCCGCAACTCCATGGCAGAGAAGTCTGGGCAGGGAGCAAATCTTCCCATGTGGAGGGCTTGTTCATTTGCTTAGAAGGAAAGAAGGAGACCCACTAGCTGGGGGGTTTGTCGGAGGGGGAGTGTTGCTGGTAGTCAAGTAGGTGTCCAATTTTTATATGTCATTAGGGAGGGTTGGAAGGCCCACCATGCAGTAGGGAAGCAAGGGTGCAGTTTTGCATGGGGCTGTAACCTCTGAGAATGAGGTGGAATATCTTAATTGTGAAATGAAGATACCAGTCACTTAAAGTCACCAGGCAGTGAGCAAGAGGGAGGGAGGGAAGGCCCTCCCTCTTCAGAGCAATCTCCCTTCCTCTTGGGAATAACGGAGGAGCAACCCATATTGCCATTTACTGTTGTATACTAACCTCTGTTTTTTTTTACATTGAAGTAATAAATATAAACCAAATGAAAAGGAAAATTGAATCCAGTATCTTTCAAAAGAGTAATGAAGCATATTTGAGTAAGTACTACTGTTTGGACTACCTGGACATTTGTAATTTTTCACCGTTTCAAAATCTTGCACGATGTAGGCCGGTAGGCTGAGCAACAGTCAGCCCTGGAAGCAGGGCACACACACACACTGCATATATTGTTCTTACCCTGAGCAGAGACAAAAACATTCTATTCATTAATAAATAATAGCACGTTAATATTAAAACAATAAATATATCTATTTAAATTTAGACTCATTATTTCACATGCATGTTTACTTGCTGCTATATTCACAGAGTAAGGTCTCATTTGTCTATTTTTATAAACTCTGTACATCATGGCAGAGAGAGGGTTAATTTTTATACATGCACTGTTTACTACCATTATCAGGATAATTGTGATGCTCATTGTCGCGGAGTCACAGAGGTGCTCCGTGATTGAGAGGGTGATTGGCAGAGCTGTCAATCACCCAGGCAGCTCAGGTGCCTGGTTGCCAGGACAACCAGGTGGTCACATGGCCGGAGGAGGGCAGGGCCTGGCCTTTATAACCAGCGTAGGCCAGAGCCTGAGACACAGTTCCCTTCTGGCTACTGCAGGAGCAGGAGCTCTGTGGCTGAGCTGAGCGGAGCGGCCGGGGTTAGTGGCTGCTATTTCATCCCGCTATCCGGCTGCAATGATGCAGGGAACAGCTTCGCCCTGACTGGAGGTAGGATTGTGAGCCCTGGTGGGGCTTGGAGTTGTTAGGCGTGTGGAGCCTCTGTATTTATGTTATAGCCAGATGGCTTGAGTATTAAGTTACAGTTTATCCGGAGGACCGGGGAGGCTGTAGGGGAGCGAGGAGGCCTCAAGGGGAGCTCCCCAACAGCTTGGGGGTTCCCAGTGCCCAGGTGAGGCACAGTGCCAGGGGCACTAGTGTCGGTGCGGCTGGGCATTATATTGCGCCAGGGAGGTGCAGTGTGCGGGGTTACAGACCCCAGCCCATAAGGGCGGTGTTTAGCCCCGGAGCAGGGCAGGGACAGGGCACCAGAGGCGCGGAGTCAGCCCCGAGGGGACAAGTCCCAGAGCGGGGCAGCGACAGAGCGCAAGAGGCGCGGAGTCAGCCCCGAGAGGGCAAAGCCCTGGGGCGGGGCAGCGACAGAGCACAAGAGGCGCGGAGTCAGCCCTAGAGAGGGCAAGGCTCGGAGCGGGGCAGAGACAGGGCGCCGGGCGCGTGGCGTGTTGGCCCCAGAGTGGAGAAGCCCAAAGGGGCGAAGCGCAGGGAGCGCGGTAGAGACCTTGAGGGGCGAGGCCCCAGAGAAGGGCCGAAGAGCCAGGCCTAGCTAGCCACCCGAGGGTGCCGAGACTGAGGCGGCGGTAGTGCCGGCCCGAAGGCGCCGAGACTAGGGCGGCAAGGGAGCTAAGGCTAGGGCAGTGAGAGCAGCCTAGTTAGCCACCCAAGGGCGCTAAGACTAGGGCGGCGATAGCGCCGGCCCAAGGGCGCTGAGGCTAGGGAGGCGATAGAGCTAAGGCGAGAGCGAGCCGGCCCGAGGGCGCCGAGACTAGGGCGGCGAGAGCGAGCCGGCCCGAGGGCGCCGAGACTAGGGCGGCGAGAGCGAGCCGGCCCGAGGGCGCCGAGACTAGGGCGGCGAGAGCGAGCCGGCCCGAGACGAGGGCGCCGAGACTAGGGCGGCGAGAGCGAGCCGGCCCGAGACGAGGGCGCCGAGACTAGGGCGGCGAGAGCGAGCCGGCCCGAGACGAGGGCGCCGAGACTAGGGCGGCGAGAGCGAGCCGGCCCGAGACGAGGGCGCCGAGACTAGGGCGGCGAGAGCGAGCCGGCCCGAGACGAGGGCGCCGAGACTAGGGCGGCGAGAGCGAGCCGGCCCGAGACGAGGGCGCCGAGACTAGGGCGGCGAGAGCGAGCCGGCCCGAGACGAGGGCGCCGAGACTAGGGCGGCGAGAGCGAGCCGGCCCGAGACGAGGGCGCCGAGACTAGGGCGGCGAGAGCGAGCCGGCCCGAGACGAGGGCGCCGAGACTAGGGCGGCGAGAGCGAGCCGGCCCGAGACGAGGGCGCCGAGACTAGGGCGGCGAGAGCGAGCCGGCCCGAGACGAGGGCGCCGAGACTAGGGCGGCGAGAGAGCCGAGATCCGGGCAGAGGGAGCGTGCCGGCCCAAGGGCGCCGAGGCTAGGGCGGTGAGAGGGAGCCGGCCCAAGGGCGCCGAGGCTAGGGCGGCGAGAGAGCCGAGATCCGGGCAGAGGGAGCGAGCCGGCCCAAGGGCGCCGAGGCTAGGGCGGCGAGAGAGCCGAGATCCGGGCAGAGGGAGCGTGCCGGCCCAAGGGCGCCGAGGCTAGGGTGGCGAGAGCGCTCCAGACTTAAGGCAGAGCCGGCGATCAGCCAGGCGCCGGCTAGAACCCGGCCCAAGGGGCGCCGGTAGTGAGCGGCGTTGGCGAGTCGGACCCAGGAGGCGCCAGCAAGTAGCTGGGTGCCAGCGGGACAGGCCCAGGGCGCGGGGAACGGGTGAGAGAGGGGCCCGACCCAAGGAGGCGCCCGGTGGGCGAGGAGCCCCGGTGCCCGAGAGTGAGAACAAGGGCACCCGAGGGGCGAGGGACCAGACAAGCGTCCCCCGGAACAGCTGCGAGGCTTGGGGCGTGCTAAGGGGGAGGCTTGGAGGCACGCATTGCCCTTAAGGCAGGACGCTTATCAAATACCCGTCTGGAATAGGGACGAACAACTAGACCGTCTATTAGGGAAACTGGCAGCCTCCACATTATATCTTCTACCATCAAAGTCGTGGCGGGCAAGGTTCTGAGGGTGCTACGTCACCCTAACGTGACGGTAGGGGGCGCTAGGGGGTTCACGGCTGCCCCTAGTCGCCGCTCCCTCACACTCATTTCTCATACAATTCTTTTTTGAGTATTATTAATCTAACACCAGTAGCGATAGGCACCTGGCAGTGAGACATTGCCAGCATTGTGAGTTGAGACTGTCAGTTAGGACAATGCAGAAGGAACTGGTGTCAGGCATCCTTCTCAGACTTCATAACTGGGTTCTACTCTTCTTCCTGTTGTCACCTGCAGGAGCGCAGCATAGCAATAGAAGCTAAAAATAGGAGGGAGGGAGCATGGAAAGAGCATAGGAATTTTTATTGGAAAACCACCATGCTGTGCCTCCAGGACAGATCTCTTGTACACCTTGTGTACCTTCCTTCATGACAAAAAAATCCACCAACACGATTTATATGAAAATTGAAGTAAACAATACCCCCACCCCGCCATGGCACAGTCAAATGTTAAGTGTCACTTACCAACGCGTAAAGTTTGGTCGGTTGCGGAGCACGTTGCAATGTCCTCTTTCAAGTCCCAGGTCATAAAGCGGCTCTCATCCAGCAATTGAAGCTTCACTGCACCTGACTTCAGTAGCCTGCACTCTACCTGAACGTTGCATTCGCATCCCTGTGCCCCTCAGGGCCAACTGTCCCTGCTGGTCTCCCCACTGGGCTGCTTCTGGTGTGCTGCCAACTCTCATCTGCCTCAAACCTCTCTCATTGATATAGCATATGCGCACCCCAATAAGTGCTCCCCCAATTTATAGACCTTGAGTGGGGCAGGACCCTCCCCCCCACCCCCCCGCTGCTCTCATTTTGACGTAAAAAAAAAATTCAGTCTGGTGCTGGGCTGCAAAACAGCATGAAAAAAAGGTGGGAAAAGTGCCTTTCCAAAGTTCCTGCCTTGGCAAAATGCTTGTGGTGCCTTGGCAAATTGCTTTGCAGCCAGCCAGCCCTCCCCACCCCCTGTAGGCAGAGAAGCCTGGGCCACTGGGTCCTTTTGCAGAGTGGCTGCTTTGGCAAAATGCTTGTGGTGCCTTGGCAAACTGCCTGTGTGCAGAACAGACTTGTGAGGGGTGACACAGCCAGCCACCCTGTATACCTGAGCACGAGAGATTGCCTGCCCCGCCTCCCCCCTCACACCTCATGCAGCAAGTGCCGACAAAAAAAGGCAGGCAGAAACAAATAATAAACCTACCCCCGCCACCCAGCACTATGAGAAGGGATCTTGCCAGCCCTTCGAAGTTAGGGAGGAAGAGGCAGAAAGCCAGGATAACATGAGGTTTTATTGTAAGGAACACAATATTGTAAGCAGTCTGTTACTTGGTCTTCTTTGCCTTTACCCCACCATCACCCTGAACCGGCTCTGGCTCCCTGAACTGCAATGGTGGCCACCTGGCCCTGCTGGCAGTCTTCCACCCACCCCCTGACTCCACTGCATTTGGGGGAACAGGCTCAGCTGTAATTCTTGGTGGTGGTGGTGGTGATCTGAGAAATGGCTGATGATGGAGGAGGACCAAATGTAGATTCAGGACCAAATGCATGAGGAATGGGAAGTGGAGAATGGAGAATAACAGAATGAAGACTCCACCAACATGAAGAATCTGGAGGACATGGGTGGGGTGGAGGAGGAGGAGGAGGAGGAAGTGTTGATACCACTGCTGATTGATCTGCTGCTGGCCTTGAAATTAATATAAGGCATGCAGGATCATATAATGATGATAGTATATGCATCATTGGCGTTTTTCCAAGCTTCCAATGTGGTTGCACGTACAGGCACCTGACAAAACAGGGGATGGATATATTCCGAGGAGTGGGACAACTGAGAGGCATGTGAAGAAATGGAAGCTGACTGGGCTCTGTGGAGAGAACTTAGGAGCAGCAACTGCATGGTCTGAGCCCATGAGAGCAGCTCAGATTGGTGGGAGTGAATCATGGTGACCACTTGGAATGATAAGCGGTGGCTGGAGATGTTCTGAATGATAGGGAGATGTTTTATCACATCATCTTGATGCTGGGGCCACAAATTGAGAGGCAGGACATTAACATGCATAGGGACATCCTGGCCGACAAGAGGGTGGCCATGGCCGTCATGAAACTGGCTACCCATCCAGCCTCTGCTACATCACAAACCAGTTGGGTGTGGCTCCCTGCACAGCCAGGGTGGCGACTTGTGAGGTATGCCAGGTGCTGCAGGACATCACTGCAAATAACTTTATTTGCCTTGGGAATCCTCAGGAACTCATACATGGCTTTAATGCCATAGGGTACCCAACTGTGTGGGGGCTTTAGACAGCACTCATGTCTCAGTGCAGTCCCCTTCGGGAAGAAGATCTTTCACAAACAGGAAGGGATTTGCCTCCATGATCCTGCAAGCCATGGTGGACCACCAGGGCTGATTTGTGAACATTTTTACCAGGTGGGCTGGCAGTGTGCATGATGTGCATGTGTTCAGAAACTCTCCTCTGCCTGGCCTCATGGAGAAAGGACACTATGCACCCATAGTCCCTAAGACATTGATCTGTGGTTTTGCCATTACCACATTTATAATAGTGGGTGCTGTCTCCCTCCTAAAGCCCTGGCTCATGAAGCCTTATCCAGGGAATGTTATGGACGTGCAGAAGCTGGTTTTCAGCTTGCATCTGGGCAGGTGCAGGATGGCTGTTGTATGTGCCTTTGGCCAAGTGAAAACACAGAGGAGGGCACTTACATGTTGGCTCAAGCTGGAGCCAGAAAATATCATGGCCTTTGTAGTGGCAGCCTGTGAGCTCCACAACATCTGTGAGACCTGTGGAAAGGTTTTCAGTGAATCATGGGCTGAAGAAGCATGACAGGCAGCAGCCAGACAGAGATGTGGCCAGGCAGCAGCACGGGGACCAAGGACATAGATTCATAGATGTTAGGGACCTCAGTAGGTCATTGAGTCTGATGCCCTGCCCTGGACAGGAAAGAGCTCTGGGGTCATGTGACACCAGTTAGGTGCTTGTCCAGTCTTCTCTTGAAGACCCCAGGTAGGGTAGGGGAGAGCACCACCTCCCTTGGAAGCCCATTCCAGATTCTGGCAACACTTACTGTGAAGTTCTTTCTAATGTCCAACCTAAATATGATCTCCATCAATGTGTGACCATTGTTCCTAGTTACTCTGGGGGGTGCCCTAGTACTTAATTAATGGTGGGGAGGGGTGATGTCACACCAGGTATACACAACAGAAAAAAAGCTTCTTTGCAAAGGAAATCAAAATCAACTTGCTGTCTGCCCAGTGGTACTTTCCCTGCTGCATGAAACTCAGTTGCTGACTCTCTCTTCCCCCTTGTCCTTAGTTCATGAGCGCTTCATCACCAGAGCTGTGATTAAGCATTTTGGGGGGGGGTTCCTCTTCAGTAATTGGTCACAGCACACCATGACGATTGACTTCCATCAGCCACTACCCTCTGGGTCCGACCATGGGGCCAATTCCCCAGTCAGTGGATCGTGGTGAAGCTGAGGCTGCAGTTGGCCAGTTTTGCTAAGAGGTGATCATGGGATATCAGATCGAAGGTTTTTTTAAAGACTATATATACAACATCAGTCTCTTCTCCCTTGTCCAGGTGATAGGTCACCTGGTCATAGGAAATAAGATTGATCAAGCAAGACCTACCCACAACAAGCAAGACCTACCCTATCCTGGCTATCCCTCAGGATGCTGCCATTGGCCAGTCTATTAAGAATGGCCTCTTTGATAATCTTTTCTAAGACCTTCCATGGGATAGAGGTCAGGCTGATGGGCCTATAGTTTGTGGGATACACTTTTCTCCCTTTCTTGAAAATAGGCACCACATTAGCCTTCTTCCAATCTTCTGGCACTTCAGTCAAAGATCCATGCCAGTGGCTGAGGTATGGTGCTAGCCAGCTCCTTGAGTACCCTGGGGTGTAAACTGTCTGGGCCAGCTGACTTGAAGGTATCCAGCCTCTCAAGGTGGTCCTTCATGAGGTCAGCATTGATGAAGGGTAAGGAATCTCCCTCACCCCAGCCTCCCTGTTCCATAATGGGCAGGGGCATCCCATGGGACTGGTGAAAGACTGACTCAATGTACCCATTTAACAAGTTGGCTTTTTCTGGGCGTTGGTTGTCAGCTGTCCCACTGGTTTAGGAGGGGTCCAATGTTGGCCTTGCTTTTCCCTGGCTCCCCACATATCTAAAAAAGGACTTTTTTTTGTCCTTGATACCCATACCCAGTTAGAGTTCCCTCACAGCCTTGGCTTTCCTGTTTCGCTCCCTAAAGATCCAGACCAGTGCAGAGTATTTCTCCTTGGAAGTGGATCCAGTCCTCCATCCTTTGTAGGTCTTTCTTTTTAGGTGCAGGAGGTCTATTAGTTCCCTGGACAGCCAAGGGGACTGCTATGCCCTTTTGCTTCCTTTCCTTCTAGATAGAATAGACTTTGCTTGGGCATCCAGGATTGCTCCTTCGAGGAGCAACCACTTGTCCTGAACTCCCCTCCCCTTTGTGTTGTGGCCCTTTAGGGCCTCCCTGACAAGCTTCCTGAGCTTGTCCAAGTCAGCTTTCCTGTAGTCGAGGACTTCTATATTGCTGACTGACTTGACAGCTTTATATCGGATGCTGAAAGTGATCAGCTCATGGTCACTGTCACCCAGCTTCCCTTCAATCATTAGGTTGCTGATTAGGTCATCCCCCATTGCCAGAACCAGGTTGAGCAGCACTTTACCTCTCACTGGCCTGAAGACTTCCTGCATCAGATAGAGCTCACCCATGCATGAGAAAAAGTTTTGCGTCCACTCAGATTTGACTGAGCTCTCTTCCCATAAGGTAGTTGAAGTCTCCCATGACAACCATGCACCTGGAGCATGAGGCCTCAACCAATTCCCTGGCAAACTCCTGCTCAAGCTCTTGACCCTGGGTAGGAGGTCTGTAATAGACTCCCATCATCATGTCATCTGTGCCATGTTCCCCACAGATTTTAACTCAGAGGGTCTCCAGCCATCCATCCTGGGCACCAATGTCAGCTTGCAAGGACACGTAGCTTTTCTTGACATAGAGAGCTACTCCCCTGCCACTTTTGTCCACTCGATCCCTCCTGTGCAGGGTATAGCCATCTATACTTGTGGCCCAGTCATGGGTGGAGTCTCACCAGGCCTCCGTTATCCCTATGACATCATCATTTTGTGTCAAGTAGGTGGACAAGTTCCTCCTATTTATTCCCCAAGCTCCTGGCATTTGTGTACAGGCAGGCAAGTGCCCCTTTGAGGGCCCTTATCTTGCCTACAGCTCACTCCAGGACTGGGGCAGGGGTGCACTCCTTTAAGTGCCTTGGCCTGCTGGCTTTGCAAGGGTTGCTCAGCAGGCCAGCAGTGGCAGTAGTCCTCCCATCCCCTGGCAGACTTAGTTTAAAGCCTGGTGGAGTAGATTAGCTAGTCTGGCTGAGAAGAGCCTCCTCCCCAGTGGAGAGAGGTGGAGGCTGCCCCTTTCCAGCAGCTCACTGCCTTTCTCACCAAAGAGCGGACTGTGGTCATGGAAGCCAAATACTTTAGTCTTAAGCCTCCTGAGCAGGGCATGATCTGTTATTAGGGCAAACTCGTGCCCTAGCAGGTAACACTGAAAATAGTCAACACCCCATTTTATGGCCAAACATTCACGTTCAGCCATTGCATACCTTCTCTCCTGTGGATTCAGCTTCCATCTGGCATAGGCTACAAGCCAGAGGGTTCCACTGACTTCTTGCAAAAGAACAGCATCTAATGCTCTATCAGAGCCATCCATCTGCAGCATAAAAGGTGATTCAGAGTCTGAAGTCTCCAACACTGCATCCTGACTGAGGGCTTTTTTGTCTTCTCAAATGCCTGCTTACTCACGGTATCCCACTTAAGGGGACCCTTACTCTTCCTTTGCAGCAAATCAGTTAAGGGTGCTGTGATTTCTGAGAACTGACGTATAAGTCATCGATAATACCCTGCTAGGCCTAAGAATACCCTCAGCTGTTTGTGGCTCTGGGGTGGAATATAACGATGCAAGGCTTTTACCTTGTCAGCTAATAAGTAAATATGTCCCTGGCCTGCCAAAAGCCCTAGGTACTTTGTCTTGGCCTTACCCAGGAAACATTTTTTGGGTTGGCCATGAGCCCAGCTTGACATAATTCCTGCAGCACTGCCCTGACTGCTTCTAGGTGCTCCTCCCAACCTCGCATATATATAATAATATCATGTATGTAGGTGGTGGCGTAGTGCTGATGTGGGGCCAACATCCACTTCATTAACCTTTGAAAGGTAGCTGCCACTCTGTGTAGCCCAAAAGGCATATACCTAAATTCATATAAGCCCCACGGAGTGCCAAACATAGTTTTGGCCCTATCTTCCCTCTGCAGTGGCACCTGCCAGTACCCCTTTGCCAAATCCAGGGTCGAGATAAACCTGGCCTGTCCCACTTTCTCAAACAGCTCACTAATATGAGGCATGGAAAAAGCATCAAACCATGATATGGCATTCACTTTCCTGAAGTCCACACATAGTCACAACAACACAACAGGCTTAGTCACCACTACAGTATCCACTTGCATGGGGACTGCCTCTGGGAACTGGGTCGCCTAATCTATGATAACCAACAGATTTAGGGTTTCCTTATTAAGGTTGGACCATGAAAATTCCTTGGGCGGACATATGGGGTATAACAAAACAGAAGCCCAATTAACAAAATGGTGCCAACCTCAATAAGGAAACCCTAAATCAATACACTATTAACAGTTGAGCTACCTCCTCCCCCTCTTGCGTCCCTCACTTTATCCTATAAAACAACCCTCTCCTGACCTTGAATCTCGGCAGGCTTGTACAATGTCCTGGGTCTGCCACTTCCTCTTCATTTTTTGCCAGCTCAGTCTCTTTGATGGCCCAGAAATCCCTCTCTGCCTCTTGTGTGCTCTGGAATGACTTACTGCAGGATAATCATTCCACATTGAAGCTTTCCCCAACTGGATCATCCTCCTTGCTCCCCAACAGGCCAACTTCACCCAGTCTGTTGTTCCTTATGATGTTTAACAGTTTGTAGATTTCTCTGAAGTTCCGGTGGAGCAGCTCATATTCCTAAAGGTGAACCTCCTGCTGCTGGGGTTCCCCAAACCCCACCTGCAGACAGACTGAGTGCCATCCTCTTCACTCCATCTGCACCAATTTACTTTTTTGAGTTTTTGAAAAGCCAAGTAATTCCCTGTTCTCAGCTGGAGAGGGCACTAATTGCATCACCTGCCAGCAGGGGAAGAACATGTTCCTGCTGAGCTCATTCCCCCACCAGGATGAACTTGGAGGTATGGGATTGGGGCTATGAGGAAGGGGGAGGTCCCAGGTCCTAGGCACGACCACTAAAACTGCATCCTACCAGGGTAGAGAGGGCTGGTGGGACTGCTGGCAGCACAGCAACCCTGTAAATGCCAGGACCAATGATCCCCTGGTGAAAGGCAGGTAGGAGGCACCATACCCTCCAGCTAATGCACACCAAGTCCTGACTGTGAAACACCCAGACCTGTCACATCTTTGACAGGCCTGACACTTTCTGGTTGAAGTGCAGTTGTGAGGCTCCCAGTGAGCTCAGCTTAGCTCCCTAGGATGCCAGCTTTAGGATTGAAAACCCCTTTGTTAGGCTGAGGAAGTACCTGCAGGTGGTCCTGGATGGAAGGAATAGTAAAGAAGACAGAGGCTGGCCTGGCCCAAAATGCAGGCAAGAAAGGCAGTCAGTAAAAATGGAAATGGAGGCATCAGAGAGTGAGGGACAGGCTAGCAAGGTTGGGGGAGGTGGGAAAAGGGGATGTAGCAGCTCAGGTAAAAGTAAAGAGGTGACTGGGTTGTCAGATGTCTAGAAGGTCACAGCATGCCAGAATTCCACTGCCAGTGTCTATATTGAGTCCATGAGCTTGTGTACCTACTACCTAGGAGGCTGATGAAGTGCAGTGCATAGGCCCAGCTCTGACAAGTGGTTTGTTCATTCAAACAAGCACCTAACCACATCACCAGAACTGAAGCCAACTTCCTGCAGGTCAAAACACAAAACCTGCCAACTATCTCCAGTACCCTCACAAACCGCACACCAGAATCCATCAGAAACAACAAAACCCAACCCAGGGACCTGTGGGGGCACATTCCTCACCAAAAAAACATTCTGCCTCCAGTCTCTCAGGCCTGATCCTGAGAGGGAACAAATTACAATGCAAACCACTCAGCCTAACAAAGGGGTTTTCAACCCTAAAGCTTCCAAAGATACATTTTTTTTAAGTACTCCTTTTTTTTTATAATACACATTTAGACATAAAAACACAAGATAAGCCATCACACACCATGAATAACATCATATGTCCAACACAACAACTTTACTTCTGTCAATTCCTTTATAAAAAGAAAGGCTCTGTGACAGTTCCATTTGGGTACCTTTGATGCTGCTGCTGATGCTACTGGTGTTGAGCCAGCTAAGTAGGGGAGGAGGAGGCCCCACTGGGGCACACTGCCATGTTGTGTAGAGGCCCCAGCACCAGGAAGGGCACACCTTAACACACAGAATGTCACCCACCCACATCACAAGTTTTGCCTGTCAACAGCTTTGGGTACAGAGCCCCAGATGACAGATTCCCCCAGTGAGACACACACAGCTGGCAGGCTTCATGGCCTGGCAGGGACCAGCACTCAGGCCTGCACTAGATTTAACTCCCCCTGTGCCCCAAGACAGACGCAGTCGCACAAGCACCCACCAACATGATGAGTTTTGCCTGTCATAGATTTCATAGATTTCATAGACATTAGAGCTGGAAGGAACCTTGGAAGATCATCAAGTCCAGCCCCCTGCCCCAGAGGCAGGAAGTCAGCTGGGGTCATAGGATCCCAGAAAGATAAGCATCCAAATGTCTCTTGAAGGTGTTCAATGTAGGTGCTTGAACCACTTCCGATGGCAGGCTGTTCCAGAACTTGGGGGCTCGGACAGTAAAGAAATTCTACCTTATGTCCAGCCTGAAATGGTCCTGCAGGAGTTTATAACTGTTTGACCTTGGGGTGCTCTGATGAACAAATGTTCCCCCAGATACTGGTGGTTACCTCTGATAAACTTACAGGTGGCCATCACATCACCCCTGAGCCTACACCTTACCAGGCTAACGAGCCCCATGGCTCTCAGCCTGTCATCAGAAGGTCTGTTTTCCTGACCTCTGATCATGTGCATGGCTCTTCTCTGGACTCTCTCAAGCTTCTCCACATCCTTTTTGAATTGTGGAGCCCAAAACTGGACACAGTACTCCAGCTGCGGCCTCACCAAGGCCTAGTACAAGGGGAGAATGACGTCTCAGGATTTGCTTGAGAAGCATCTATGGATGCAAGCCAGCATTTTGGTCACTTTAGCAGCCGCAGCATCACATTGCAGGCTCATGTTCATCTTGTGGTCAATGATGACCCCCAAGTCTCTTTCTCCATAGTGCTAGCCAGCGTAGCACTGCTGAGCCTATAAGGATGCTGCAGGTTTTTCTTCCCAAGGTGGAGACCCTTGCATTTTTCAGTGTTAAACACTGTCATGTTCTCATCTGCCCATTTGCTGAGCCTGTCCAGGTCAGCCTAGATCACACTCCTGTCTTCAGGTGTGGATACTTTGCCTGAGAGATTGGTATCATCGGCAAACTTGGCCAGTCCGCTTCTGACTCCCATGTCCACATCGTTAATGAAGATGTTGAACAATATGGGTCCAAGGACAAAGCCTTGGAGGACCTCCTGGTCTCAGGGCACCATGACAATTGACTTCCATCAATTACCACCCTCTGGGTCTGACCATGGAGCCAATTTCCCAGCCAGCAGATCATGGTGGACCCAAGGCCACAGTTGGCCAGTTTCACCAACGGGTGATCATGGGATACCAGATCAAAGGCTTTTTTGAAGTCAAGATATATGACATCAATCTCTTCTCCATTGTCCAAGTGATAGGTCGGCAGCTTGGGGTACAGTTCCCCCCAGACCCTGGCACTGATCTTGAAACTTGGAAGGCCTTGTGGCATCACCAGGGGCTATTACCTCTGCAGTTTTCAGCCCACTGAACCTTAACACACACAGGGTCATTTATGTCACGAGTTTTGCCTGTCAGCAGCTTGGGATGCAGTTCCCCCCAAACCCAATCTTCTTGAAACTTGGCAGGCTTTGTGGCCTCACCAGGGGCTATCACTCAGGCAGTTTTCAGCCTCCTGTGATGTAACATATAGACATGATGGTAGTTTTGCTTTCAAGAATTTGTGGTGCAGTTGCTCCCAAACCCCTGCACCAATCTTAAATCCTGGCAGGCTTCATGCTCTCAGCAGAGGATACCACCCTTGCAACTTGCACCCAAATATTAGCTAAACTAACAAAGTTATAGATATTTCATTCATCCCCCATTATAACCTATAGCCAGATCTCCAAGGTGGCTCTGAAGCTTCGGCACCGCTTTGGCCATATCGAAGCAGCAAACCAGTTCAGATCTCCTGATTGGATTGTGGCCATCTGAAGTGCCTGGATCCAAAGCCATATTGGATCACTGCTGACTCACACAGGCCTAATAGTTTTATAAAGACAAGCCAGCACGTGTACCGTACAGGACCACAAGGGCTCAAGTCATTTCCTGATGCCCTCCTTCAGCCACTTCACCAGTGCCTGAATGGCTGGTGACAGCAGCTTGCCCCATCTAGGAATATTTTCCCGCTGAACTTCTCCATTTGGTTTTGAAGTTCCCTCACTACAGAAATCACCTGGTTAAGGAGG
The DNA here is from genome assembly GCF_052110815.1 of Crocodylus siamensis. Classification (NCBI taxonomy): domain Eukaryota; kingdom Metazoa; phylum Chordata; order Crocodylia; family Crocodylidae; genus Crocodylus; species Crocodylus siamensis. Next base: position 48,379,582 of record NC_143404.1, read on the forward strand.
GCATCACCAGCACTGAGGGTCTTGGTGGCCTTGAGGAAGGGCTTGAGGACCACCAAGATGTGGGAGATGGTATCCCAGTCAGCTCTGTTAAGGAGGCTACTGATCCCAATCCATCTGAGAAACGCCATCTCATGGATGGCCTTCTGCTGCTCCACCAGCCTCTCTAGCATCAGGTATGTGGAGTTCCACCGAGTCTCCTCATAATGCATGATTTTGTGCTGTGGGATGTTCAGCTCTGCTTGTTGTCCCACAGCATCTTGACCCCCTTGATGCTCTGATGGAAGTACCTTGCTGCATTTTTAAATGAGCTTGCTGGTGGTGCTGGCACTGTCACTGGTGATTCTGTCCCCCTCCAAGGAGTCCCTGACTACGAGGTGGAACTTGAGTGCCACACAGTGGATGCCAACAAAATTGGCATAACAGACCACATTGACCATATTGGCCATTGGTGACCATGAACCTGTGGGTGAGCACACCTGCCCAACAAACCACCCCTGTGCAAAGGGATTCATGGCCCCCAGGATGTCGGTTGCTGTGTAGGACTCATCCATCACCTCAGCTTGAAGAAGAGCCCACCGATGGCCTGACTGGTTGCACCAGTGCCCTGTGAGGTACAGTTAAGCAAGATCTCCACCCTGGCTGCTTCAGATGTGTGAGGTGAACTGTAAGACCACTGTGGACCTGCCTTGTGCACCTCCTCCCTCAAGTACTCCTTGCTTGCCTCATACAGGGAGAGCACCACCATCCTGCTAAAGATGGCGCATGTGGGAACTTGGTATGATGGGGCCATGAGCTCCATGAGCTTCCTGAACCCTGGGCACTCAACTAAGGCCTAGGGCTGGCCATCCACAGCAAGCAGCTCAACAATGCTGTGTGTCATTTTGCTCACTTTTGCAATGAGCCCCACTTTCTGTCCACCTTTTCCCCCACTGTTCCAGGGTGGCCTTCCTCTGCTTTGCGGGGGACAGAGGCTTTGGCGTGAGAGGGGAACTTCCCTTTGGGCATGCTCCCACTGGTGTCAGGCTGAGGAAGAGCAAGGGCAAGGGGATGGTCCCCACAGAGCTGCATCAGCATCTCCATGGTGTTCATGTGTTTCATTCCCGTGCCCGGCTGGTTTTGTCTCAGAAGTGCTGATGGTGGTTGCGATTATAGTTGGGAGGGGATTCAGACTCAGGCACAGGCAGTGGCACTGTGCTATGTGTGACCTGAGGGTGAAGGGAAGCATATTCAACATCCAAAGCCTGAATTAGGGGATGGAGGTGTTGGTGAAGGGAGTCAGGGAGGCAGAACAGTGGAGGCGGGGGGACATGGAAGAGGAGGATCCATTGTCCCATGCCAGCATGCCATCCACCATCCAGTCTCCTCCTCCACAACAGATGCTGCCAATGTGGGCCAAGGGCATGGCTTCTATGGTGGGATCCAGAGGCACCAGCCTCCACCATCAGACAGGTAGTGCTGAGGCCTTGGTGGCTGTCTATCTTCCTGAGGATGTGGAGCTGCTGCTGTGCAACCCCTTGGCCTACTGGGCAAGCCACAGGCAGGTGTGGCCAGATGTGGCCACAGTTGCTCACAAGCACCTGTCTTGTCCACCAACCAGTGTTTCAAATGAGAGGGGGTTCAGCACTTCTGCTGATGTAGTGACACCCCATTGCACCTGCTCGGATCCTGGTTTGGTGGAGCAGCTGGTGTTCCTCAAGGTAAACTTCCCCCTGCTGGGGTTCCCCAAGCTCCAGGTGCAGATGGAGTGGATGTTACCCTCCTCACTCTGTCTGCACCTATTTCCTTTTTTCATTTTTTAAAAACCATTTAATGCCCCAATCTCAGAGCTGGATGGGATACTCATTGCACCACCAGCCAGCAGGGGAAGAACTGTTGAACTTACTGCCATGCCAGGACAAACTTGGAGCTATGGACTGGGGCTATGAGGAAGAAGGAGGCCCCAGGTCCTGGACATGACCACTAAAACTGCACTCTACCAGGGTTGGGAGTCTTGGTGGGTCTGCCGGCAGTGCAGCAACCCCAGGGAATGGCAGGACCCCCGGGTGAAAGGTGGGTAGGAGGCACCATACCCTCCAGCCACCACATTCACACACACCGTCCTAGCTGACAAAGCCCAGACGTCATGTGTTTGACAGGCCTAAGGCTTGCTGGTTGCAGTGGAGTTATGAGGCTCCAGGTTTGCTCAGGTTAGCTGTCTGGGATGCCACCTTTCAGGTTGAAAACCCCTTTGTCAGGCTGAGGAAGCACATGCAGTTGGTGTGTCTGTGTGCTGTTCCTGGATGGAAGGAATAGTAAAGAAGCCAGAAGTTGGCATACAATTCAGTCATTGAAAATGGAAATGGAGGCATCATGGGGTGAGGGACACCCTGGGCTGGGGTAGGAAGGGGTATGTAGTGGCACAGGTGAAATTGGAGAGGTACCTGGGGAGTCAGATGTCTGGCAGGTGGTAGCATGTCAGAATTCCAATGTCTATATTGAGTCCATGAGTTTCTGTGCCTAGGAGGTTGATGAAGTGCAATTTATAGGCTTGTCTGTGAAAAGTGGTTAATAAATTCCCTTTCAGGATCAGGCCTAAGAGATTGGAAACAGGTGGTGTTTTGTTGTTGTCTTCGATAGATTTGCAGTGTGTGCTCATTCTGGTGTGCAATTGTTGCTTAGTGTCTCCTACGTATTTTCCACCAGGGCACTTGGTGCCCTGATGGAGATATGTATTGTATTGTGAAGATATCTCCATACTGAAGTGTAACAGGAAACCCCAGCCCTGTCACCAGAAAGCAGGTCCACCCCTTTAAAGCCAGAACTTTCTGGGCACAGAGTGCTGGTAAAGAAGGAGTTATGTGGGCAGGGATGTGGGCAGTGGGGTTCCACAGGGCTCAGTCCTTGGGCCCACACTGTTCAACATCTTCATCAGTGGCTTGGACAAGGGGGTAAAAAGCACCCTGTTCACATTTGCTGATGACACTAAGACGTGGGGGGAAATGGGCACGCTACAAGGGAGGAATAGGCTCCAATTGGACCTAGACAGGTTACAGGGGTGGGCGGATGAGAATAGGATGGGATTCAACACCGACAAGTGCAAAGTGATGCACCGGGGGAGGAACAACCGGCACCATACCTATAGGCTGGGGATCTCCCTTCTTGTCAGTACAGAGGTGGAAAAGGATCTTGGAGTCATCATTGACTCCAAGATGAACATGGGCCGCCACTGTGGGGATGCAGTCAGGAAGGCCAACCGCACCTTGTCATGCATCCACAGATGCATCTCAAACAGGTCCAAGGAGGTGATACTCTCCCTCTATGCGGCACTGGTCAGGCCACAGCTGGAGTACTGCGTCCAGTTCTGGGCGCCGCACTTCAAGAGGGATGTGGGCAACATGGAAAGGGTCCAGAGGAGGGCCACTCGCATGATCAGGGGGCAACAGGGCAGGCCCTACGAGGAGAGGCTACGGGACCTGAACCTGTTCAGCCTCTAGAAGAGAAGGTTGAGGGGGGATCTAGTAGCCTGTTACAAACTAGTCAGGGGGGATCAGCAGGCACTGGGGAAGTCCCTGTTCCCCCGAGCACTGCCAGGAGTGACCAGGAATAATGGTCACAAGCTGGCAGAGGGTAGGTTTAGGCTAGATATCAGGAAGCACTACTTCACAGTCAGGGCAGCCAGGATCTGGAACCAACTTTAAAGAGAAGTGGTGCTGGCTCCTACCCTGGGGGTCTTTTAGAGGAGGCTAGATGAACACCTTGCTGGGGTCATTTGACCCCAGTAATCTCTCCTGCCATGACTAGATGATCTACTCAGGTCCCTTCCGACCCTAGAAACTATGAAACTATGAAATGCTGAGCCTGGCCAGTTAGTCAGCTGACTGGAAGGGGCAGGACTATAAAAACCCTGGGCAGCGTGGTAGTAAGGGGGACAGCAGCTGAAGGGGAAGGGGAAGCTAGGCAAGCAGTCCAAAGGTGGGAACTATGGAAGCCGTGGGAAGATGATGGCCATACCACAACAAGGACTGTAGTTGACAGAAGGGAGCTGAGGCACGAGCTCTGCGAATGTAAGCTGACCCACTGCTTTGCTTGATCATGTTGTTGGTGGCAGTTATTATTCTTTCCTTTTTTTGTGATTATTAAATAACACCGGTGGCTTGGGTGAGGCTATAGGGGAAGGAGGAGACCCCATTTTGGAAACCCACTACAAAATGGGGACCCCGGTGCCAGTGAGGGCACGGCTTTTGGGAGGCACAGACCCTGGTGCCAGCAAGGGTGTGCTTTAGGGGGACACAGACCCCGGCACCAGCGAGAGCACAATCTTAAAAAAGCTAGGGATGTCTGATGCACCTGGGATACAATTTTATTTTGTTTTTTGGACCAAGGTCACACCATGGTTTATGAACTTGTGACTCCCTGACTGTGGGGCCAACACCTGGACCTCTGGGCCAGGCTCCAGATTAAAGTAGGAAAGGGGGCCATGAGCCTCAAAATACCGAAAAAGGCTAGAGCCTCGGAGTCAAACCCTGTTTAGTAGGTTTAGATGGGGAGGCCTAGCTAGGGAAAAACAGGGGTCAGGCCCACATAGGTGAAAAGCCCCAACATACACCATACAATAGGCAGTCTTCCACTCACAAGAACATCATCATAATAATTTCCATCAAGACGTGGCCGGTGAGTACAGGGCGGGCCATAAGAACTCCCAAGAAGGCTCCAAGGGTGCGCCATATAAAGTGCTGATTACCAGGAAAGATGGTGCTGGGGAGGGTGACCTGTTACATGGAGATATTGTTAGCAGGTTTTATGAGTTTTGTCATGGCCTGGCCTGGATCCATTCAGTGAATTTGGGGCTGTAGGAAGTTGGTTGCTGGGGATGAGGTTAGGGAGGTTCAGTGCTTGTTTGAATTTACAAGACACTTTTCACAAACAAGCCTATGAACTGCACTTCACCAACCCTGTAGGTACAGAAACTCATGGTTTCACTATAAACCTTGAAATTCTGAAATTCTCCTCCCCACACCCCAGCCTGTCCCTCACTCCCTGACTCCTCCATTTCCATTTTCACAGACTGGCTTTCTTGCCTGCATTGCATGCTAGCCTCTGGCTTCCTTACTATTCCTTGCATCCGGGAACAGCACACACACCAACTTCAGGTGCTTCCTCAGCCTGATGAAGGGTTTTTCAACTTGAAAACTTGCTAAGATATAATTCTGTAACTATTCAGTTGGTCAGCTAAAAGATACCAGATTAGATTGACCCAGAGAACCTTGTCTGCCAGTACCACATCTTTAAACCAACACCCCTAGCACCTGACCGGAAGGACTCGGGGTCCTGGAAATATCTAAGCCCCAGGGCTAGCACTGACAGGGAGAGTTCTCTGGCAGCTGCTGGAGAAGAAGCTCATGCAGGCAAGGAAAGAAAGCCAATGTAACAGTTTGGCTGCCTGAGACTCTGCTGGTGCTACTGTGCTGCTCACTAAGTTGTTATTACCTGTTGCTATTTAAAGTGGTGGGCAGAATGAGGCTGTAGGGGAGAAGGAGACCTCATTGGGGCACACTACTGTGTCATGTATGTTATCCATGTCACAAGTTATGTTTGTCAGCAGCTTGAGATGCAGTTTCCCAGAAACCCCTGCACCTGCCTCCTTTAAACTGGGCAGGATTTATGCCCTGAGAACATGCTACCATCCTTGCTGTTTTCATCCAAATCTGCCAAAAATGACAAAATTATAGGCAGTTTCATGTTTCCCATTATAGCCTATGGGTGAAACCTCAAAACAGCATTGAAACCACAAAACAATTTCAACAAACAAAACAGAACGGTGCTTTCAAAATGAAATGAAACTCAAAACAAAACACTTTACCATCAAAACAATGAAACAGAAGTTAAAATGAAATGGTGCTGTTTTGCACAGCCCTAGGGGGCAGGAGACGGGGACCTGCCACCACCTGATATACAGTCAGACTGAAGTTGTGGCAGGTGAGTAATGGAGGCAGGTGTAGAAGGCCAGGAGAGGGTATCAGCAGAGCAGCTCCAGCCCTATGTGACACTATACAGGGAAAAAATAGTTACCAGGTTTCATGCCCTCAGAAGGGGCTACTATTCCTGCATGTTTCATCCAAATCAGGCCAGAAATGACAAAGGTACAGGCTGTTTTGTCCTTCCCCATTACAGCCTATGGGTGAAATGTCAAAACAGCATCGAAACGGCAAAATGATTTGACTTGCCTTGTTTTGTTTCTAGGCTGTTTTGACTATATCTTCTCTGTTTCAATTTTGCTGTTTCAACCTCAAAACGGATTGAAACAGTGTCAAAACAAACCTGGAGGAGAAATTTTGCACAGCCCTACTGCACACCCTTCCATCCCATAATCCTAAAATTTAGATGCACTCCAGAAATGCTCAGGTTGAAAACTGCCCAGGGAAACAACTTCACATTTATGTACCCAAAGACACAATTCATATCTACCGAAATCATGATTTTGCAAAATTTGCAGATTTTGGTAAATTCACCATTACCTGTGAAATTGGGCAATGACTGTGAAATCAATGAAATCCACAGGGGGGGAAAAAATTACAGAAAATAAAATAGTCTTCATGATGCTCTGGCAGCCTGCCAGAGGGGCTGGGGGTGCTGTCTGCTCAAAGGGCTGCTGGTAAGATGACTGTTACCTCTGCCCCTTACCACTGATTGGCTGTGAGGGCTGCTTGTCATGTGGCCCTGCTCCCCTCCAATAGATGGTGAGGGGCAGGGCTGCATTACAAACAGCCTTCACAGCCAATCAGCAGTGAGGCATGGGCCCACCAGGCCCCCTTGGCCAATCAGCAGCATGGGGGTGGTAGCAGCTGCTGCATTCTGTTTGCAAAATGGCTTCCAGGCCCCACATCCTGCCCATAAAATCGGTGGGGGGGCAGCCCCCTCAAATTTGGTAGGTCTCTAATCATAGCCATGCATTCTCCAGGCTACTCTCTGGTTCTCTTTTTTAAACTGACCCTTTGGACAACCACAAGAGAGAGGTTTGTAAGACCAGGAAATCACAAGTAAGGGACACGTGGCTCAGTGAGGAGGTTGTTTTCAGAGTTTTGAATGCTTGGATTTGCAACCACAATAATGTTTTAATGTACAGTTAGTTTGTTTGCTTGCTTGTTTGTTTGTGGGGGTTGCCTGTAAGTAACTATGTAGTTTTGTTCTTTTAAAGATGTAAATATTGAAGGGAAAAAATACTGCATATCACCCAGTAAAAACCAAACAGGCTTCTCACATGGTTCATCATCAGGGACAGGACCTATAGGTCTATGGCACAATTTTCTAAGATTTGGATAAACCAATAACCAAAATATGCAGTCCAAGGTTCTGGAGACATTGTGCTCTAGGAGTTACATAGCTTTCCATCTCCAAAGCTTCTCTCTGCCCCACTCTATTCTTACCATCCACTCCCCAGGTTCTGCCTATCTTACTCTGGTACTGCTATCTTATCCTACTAGTTCTTGCCAATTCTCGCACACATCCAATTTTTTATTTTCTCTTTCCCTCCTTGGTTCTTCTAGTCCTTCCCCATCTCATCTTATGTCCTGTCCCAAGGTCCATTGTTTTGTGCTTGACTCCTACCTTCCTGTATGGCTCAGACCCACCCCATACTACCTGCTCCAGCTGTTCATTGAGAATCACATCACCTTCTCTCCCTCTGACCTCTAGTTCTTAACCTATTTGCTTCATCAAACCTGATCCCCTACTTCTCTTTGCCTTGTATCTCTTCCTTTCCCATTACCTCCTTGTTCCACACCCTACTGATGGGCATTTCAAACTATTTTCCCCTTACCTTCCTCATTGTCTGAGCACCAGCATGTAAGCAGAGCATAACTACTTGCTCTCAATCCAGGAGCTTGGTGACATAATGCCTCCTGATTTTTGGGAACAGCAATTGCACTAAAAGTCCCCTCCAGCCTTTGTGTTCCTGAGTTCAGCATATGGGCAATCTGGTCAGGAATAAGAGACAAGCCATACTCAATGCAGGTGGAATTTTCAGAGAATGTAGCAGACAAACTCTAATAGGTCTTTACAGAACATGTGCAAACTGGGATATTTTCAGAGGCTTATAATTTGTCCAACTTTGAGCAACTTGTCCAGGCAAAAAACAAAACTCACATTCCTAATTTCAAGGTAAGCCTTCGCCTCATTTCCTGCTCCAGAAGATGGATCCTATTGAGCTTCTCATCTAATCAAATGTCTTCATTTTTGTAACTTGGGTAAAACAACAAAGAATCAGAAATGTAGGACTGGAAGGGAGCTCATCTAAACTAATATGCCACACTACATGCATTTCTAGACCATCCTTAAAAGATGCTTGTCTCACCTGTTCTTAAAAAAACACCATTGAAAGTGCTTCTACAATCTCTGTGCATGATCTGTGCTGATGCTTCAGTACCTTCTAGTTTAAAAGTTTCTCTTAATATCTAAGATAAATCTTCTTTGCTGCAAATTAAGCTGATTTCTTCTTGTCCTTCCCTGAGTGGCTATGGAAACCAATTGATCACTGTCCTCTGTATAACAACCTTTTATATAATGGAAGACATTTATCATGCCTCTTCTTAGACTTCTCTTTCCTAGACTAAACAAAGCTAATTCCTTCAATCCTTCCTTATAGGTCATGTTTTCTAAACCTGTTATCATTTGTGTTGCTCTCTTTTGGTTTCTCTCCAATTTGTCTAAATCTTTCTTTTGTTTAGTGCCAGTTCTGAACACAATGGGCATTTATAGACATGTTTAGGGGGGCCGGGGGGGGGAGCAGTTTAATTTTAGCACAGTGCCAAGAGCTGCACTAATTAAGAGCATCCAGAGTGTCACATGAAAAATGGCAGTGGGGCACTTTGAACAAGCTTTAGTTTAAAGTATCCCACTGCCATTTTTCAGCATGGGGCCACTGATACATGACACTGGAGTCTGCTGGAGCGTGATAATTACCACACTCCAACAGACTTGGTTAATCGAGTCTGTTTTGACACAGTGTAATTACAAAGTGTTAGAGCAGCCTCCCTGCATGTGTAGAGGAGCCTCATTAGTCCAGCTGAAGTCTCATAAGGGCTGAAAAGAAGGGGTATAATTACATTAAACATCTTACTTAAGATACTCCTGTTAATGCACTCAAGAATGAAATGTGCCTTTTTTCAACAGCATCACATTGCTGACTCATATTTAGCTTATGATTCTCTATAGCACCCAAGATCCTTTCCAGTCTCTAACAGGGAATTCATACCCTGCTATGGAAAAGCAGAACGGCCCCTTTAAGGGAAGGGTTTTTGTGAACCAGACAAAGGCAGCCGACAAGGCTAGTGTTAATAGACAGTTCTGCAGGTGGATCAGCTGACGGGGCACCAGACTAGAAGTGGATGGGGTTTGAGCAAAATCAAAGCCAGGACTGGAGTGGGGCAGTCTGGTTCTGTGTGACACAGGGGAAGTTGCTCAGGAGCAGAGAGGCTAAAGGGGATGGCCTGGCTGATGGGAGGCAAGGTAGGGCCCAGTATGGGAGGTAGTGTGGTGGTTCAGATAGGGAGTGGATGTTTATGTTGAGACCCAATGTGAGGGATAGTTCATTGTTTTGGGGGGTTTTGTGGTAGCCAGAGTGGGGTTTGCACTGTGTTTTGGTTTACACGAGTGGTTTGGGTGGGACTGTGAGGAGTGGTTCTGGAGATCCCATTAGTGCCTCAGAGATACATGATTGCTTTGAGCACTGCCAGGGTTCAGGCTTGAGGCACTGACCAGGCCCAAGGGCCCAGAGTTCTTGCAGGTTGAAGACAGGGGTCAGGGAGACAAGCATTGCTTTGAAGGGATGAAAGCACACAAGGCGAAGGCATAGGTATGAGGGGCAAAACAAGGGTAAGGAATCCATGGCCCATGAGGGGTGAACTCTGAGGCCATAGACCCCAACCAAAAGGCAAGGAGAAGGAGCCCTGCAGGATGGTGTTGACAGAGATGCCTGAGAGGGGAAGCAAGGGTCAGGGATCCATAGCCTCTGAGGAATGAACTTTGGGGCCAGGGACACAGAGCAAGGGGTCACAAACTCCTGCAAGACCTTTTCAGGCTGGACATAAGGAAGAATTTTACTGTCCAAGCCCCCAAGGTCTGGAACAGCCTGCCAGCGGAGGTGGTTCAAGCACCTACATTGAACACCTTCAAGAGTAAATTGGATGCTTATCTTGCTGGGATCCTATGACCCCAGCTGACTTCCTGCCCTTTGGGTAGGGGGCTGGACTCGATGATCTCCCGAGGTCCCTTCCAGCCCTAATGTCTATGAAATCTATGAAATCTAAGATACCCCAAGAGCTCAAACTGACAGAGCTGGTGTCTAGAAGCCAGGTTCAGTACCATGGGCCAAAGCTAGAAGGCCCAGTTACAGCAAAGCAATGGAGGCTGAGCAAGCCAAGGCCATGACAAAGGGACTGATTGGAGAGGCAACATCTGCAATACTTGGGCATGGTGTAAGAGGCAGTTTGGAGCCACGTAATAAGCCCCTAAGGCAACGGGTGGCTCAAGACACATACAGGCCAGAATGGCCCAAAAGCAGATAAACCAGGCTTAGGCTAGTGTGGCCCAGGAAGGGATCTGTTGGCAAAGAAAAGACCAGGACTTGTTCTAGGACTAAAAGGTAGCCTCCCTTTCATAATTTAACAATTATATCAAGACATGGAAGAGGGGAGGGAACCTAAAATCAGGTTGAGAAAGTGGCTACTTGGTCAGCAGGGGGCAGCATGGTCATCCCTGGATTCTGGTCCTGCTATAAGTATACTGCTATGCAACCAGTTATTCCTAACTCTGTTTTCACTCCTTAGATTTCTCCTTCCTAGGTGTAGATTCATAAATTGTTAGGGGCTGGAAGGGATCTTACAGGTCATCAGGTCCAGCCCCCCCGACTCTAGGCAGAAAGACAACTGAGGTCAAGTGACCTCAGCGAGGTGACTGTTAAGTCTCCTCTTGAAAACCACTAGGGTAGGTGACTGCACCACCTCTGGAGGGAGTTTATTCCACAGTCTGGACACCCTGACCATGAAGGTTTTCGTGGTATTAAACTTGAAGAAGCCTTCCAGGAGTTTGTATCCATTGGTCCTATTCTTCCTCAGGGGTGCCCTAGTAAACAATTATTCACCAAGCTCCTGATGGATTCCTCTGATATAGCAGTAAGCTACTATCAAGTCCCCTCTCAACCTTCTCTTCTTTAGGCTAAAGAAGAGGCCCAGGTCCCTCAGCCTTTCCTCATATGGCTTGCCTTTCAAGTTCCTGATCATATGGGTGGCTCTTTTTGAGACCTTCTCAAGTTTTTCCACATCCTTATTGAAATGCGGCATCCAGAACTAGACACAGTACTCCAACTGCTGTCTCACCAGTGCTGAGTACAGTGGGAGTATCACTTCCTTAGTTTTACACAAGATGCATTGATTGATGCATCCCGGTGTGTTATTTGCCCTGCTGGCTACCACATCGCACTGATGGCTCATACTCTTGCAATGGTCAATCAGTATCCCTAGCTCCTTTTTGGTTGTGGTGCAAGTCAAGCTGTCACCACCAAGCCTGTATGTATGTCATGGGTTGTTTGCACCCAGATGGAGTACCTTAAACTTGGAAATGTTAAACTTCAGCTGGTTCCAGTCTGCCCAACTCTCTAGACTGTCCAGGTCTGCCTGTATCTGCAACCTATCTTCTGGCATGACCACACTGCCCCATAACTTGGTATCATCTGCAAACTTGGCCAGTGAGCTTTTCACTCTCCCATCCAAATCATTGATAATGATGTTAAAAAGCACCAGTCCAAGCACAGACCCCTGTGGGACACCACTGGCCACTTTGTTCTAGGATGACACAGATCCATTCATGAGAACTCTCTGGGTCCTACCCTGTAGCCAGTTTCCCACCCATTGAGCAGCTGAGCCCACAATCTTTCAGTTTTCCCACACAGATATCATGGGATACTAGATCAAAAGCTTTTTTGGAAGTCTAGATATATAACGTCTACCTTGTCTCCCATGTCCAGGTGGTGAGAGACCTGGTCATAGAAGGAGATGAGATTGCTAAGACAAGGCCTACCCGTGACAAAGTCATGCTGGCTGTCATTTAGACTCTTACCTTCCACAAGCATATCACACATAAATTCTTTAATGAGCTTTTCCAGGATTTTCCCTGGGATAGATGTTAGGTTGATTGGACTATAGTTGCCCAGGTCCTCCCTTTTTGCCTTCTTGAAGATGGGCCCAGTGTTGGCCCTCTTCCAATCCTCAGTGATTTCCCCAATGCACCACAAATTCTGAAAGAGCTTTGCCAGGGGTTCCACAATGACCTCAGCCAGCTCCTTCAGCACTCTCGGATGAAGTCCACCTGGTCCTGCTGACTTATGTCTAGCTTTTCTAGTTGGTATTGTACCCACTCAGCATCCACAGTGGAGAATCTGTCTTCCCGGAATGCCCTCTATAAGCCTTATCTCACTTGTCTTTCCCCTTGCTCCAGTGAAATACAGAAGCAAAGTGGGAATTCAGGAGTTCAGTTTTGTCCTGAATGTCAGTTACCAGATATCCCAAGGTGTTAAGCAGAGGTCCCACACTTCCATTTGTTTTCCTTCTATTGCCTAAATACCTAAAGGACTTCCTATTGTCCTTGACTCTCGTGACTATCCTAAACTCAGTTGCTGCCTTGGCTTTCCTGATCACGTCCCTACAAGTGCTGGGGGGGGGGCAGTGAGTCCCCCAGGGTACTACTGCTTACTTTACCTAGGTGTACAAAGGTGTACTACTTTGCCTTCATCTTTATTATATTTCATCTTGTCTGATCATTTCTCCAATTTCTAAAATAATTTGAATATTACATTCTAAATATGAATTCTAAATTTTGAATTTTGATCCTTTACATCAAGGTGCTAGCAATTTCTCCCCCTTGGTTTCATCTGAAAATGATATGTCAGTAGTCTCCACTGCATAATATGAGTCATTAATGAAACTAGTAAATAAAATGTGGCCCATGATGGACCCACATGAGACATCACTTGAAATGCTGTTACAGTTGAATAGCAACAAAGTGAAAGATCCTCTTTGAGGTCCCTTGTGTAATCAGTTCTGTACCTATCTCATGGTGACTTTATACAGATCACATTTCTCTTAATTGCTTATGAGAATGACATGTTGGAAAATGTCAAGGTATTATGTATCTACTGCTTTCTTATTAAGCCAATTATTTCATCAAAGAAAGAACTTTAGATTTATTTCATGTGCTTGGTTCTTGACAAATCCAGGTTGGCTGTTACTTATCACCTTAAAAGCCTATATTTTATTAATGGTGGAGCTTCTGATTGATCAACATGCAGTGAATGATGGCATTGCCACATGTTGACATCAGTGTTGATAGTGTAAAAATTAACATACAGAGATGCATCAGGTGTAGGGGCACTGTAACGGGCTCCACCTCTGAAGTAGCTTTGCCCTCTGGCAGCCACCCCCCAAGCCTGTATTACAGTCTGGTCACATCCCAGGATACTGCCCTGTTCTAGCCTACTACGTCTTGATGTTAAATAAGTAGTGGGGTTCTACCTTCCATTGACTTCTGTCAACTTTGTGTTAGTCCACTGGGTCCCTTGTCAGCCCTACCTTAGCATAGCCGCTTGGCTCAAGTGCCTTCCATCAGCTTAGTCACCTGCTCCCCTCCCCCTCTATTCTTGGGTCTGCTCAGGCTCAAACAAAGTGCCCCTAGCCAGGTGCCCTTCATGGGCCACCATGTACCCCATAAGCCACCCCATACTCCTGGCAGATAAGGCCGATATATGCAAAATTAGGTTGCCTTCCCAAGGTTCTCCTAAAACATTGACTGCTGCCAGTCCTCAGGTTCAGCCCTTCTGGGCTTTTCACTCAGTTCTGCCCCTTCTGGTCACCTGACCCTTTCTCCCTCACAACAGGGCACAGATGTGGCTAATTATCAAATCAGTGGGTCCCCATTTTCCTGAATGCCATTTGCAAGCTGGGGCTCTGAAGCTTGTAACTCTGCAGCCTGCACCCCCTGTTGTAATAGGGCTTAAGAGCTTCTGTTACAGGCCTGAGAAGCAATATTTTGTAGATAAATGGACACACTGCCAAAAAACTTTGAAAGCCACTGCTTTAGACTATCTTCCTAGAAAACTTTACCCAGTGCTTTTCCAATTTTGTATAAACTTGTGTTTGTCAATTCTATCATCTTTATTCTTCTGTTCTTACTCCTTTCTTTCATTAGACCTGTCTTTAACATTTTGCAATCATTTTCATCCATTTTACATTCCGATTTTACATTTTCAGCCCACAATGCCCTAACAAAATCTAAAACAGGCATCTCCCATTAATGTCCTGCATGTTATGAAATAAAGTGTTCCTATCACATTTAAAAAAAAAGTTTGATGCACCGTGTCCTGCCATTTTGTATTTTCCAACCTATCCAGATAGTTGAAGCCCCCCCTTGCCACCACAACTTGTCCTTTGAATGCTTATGTTAGTTGCTCAGAAAATATTTGATTTGCTTCTTCCTCATTAGGCAGTCTGTAGTAAATCCCAGACATGCCATCACCCTACCCCACCCCATTTCATTTTTGTTTAGAAACATTCATCAACCCTATCACTCAACTCTTCCTGAAGTGCAGAGCTAATATGTTTAATGTATTTGACGTACTGTGCAAGTGCCTCCCACTTCCCCACTGTCATCTTCAGTACCAGTACTCCAGGCCTGCAGTTAGTCATCAATCTCTATGATGCCCATTAAGTTTTAGTTGCCTCTCTGTGATGGCATTTTAGTTTATTCCTGTTTTTTTCTGAACACTGTTGGCATTATTAAGACCCCTTGGGTAGTCAAGAGTTTGGGGGTTTTTTATTTTCTCTTTTACCTCTCTTATGACCCTATGGTGGTGGTGATTTCCCACTTTTATCCCAGATTCCAGTCAATTTTTTTCATCCCTACTTCTTAATCATCTTTGGGCTTTTGTCACTGTCCTACTTCAGACATCATCTCACATCCTCTTTGCTAGGTTGCTTTCCCTTTATTTTTCAGACAGATCCTACCTCTTTCTGGCAGTCCTAATTTTTGGAGAACACTGGTCATGGCCAAAGAAGCTAAAGCCCTTTTCTGACAGCATATTGGTGCCACCAGTCATTCATCTCCTACATTTATCTGCCCCTGCTTAAGCCCTTAACATCAAGGGGAGGACTGATGAGAATATCACCTGTGCACCCCATCTCTTTCACCCTTGCTCCCACGGCCTCTCAGTTACTTCTCATCCACTCAGGATCACATCTGGCAGCACCACTATTCCTCATGAGGATGCACATTATAGACTAATAAGCAGAAAGTCAGATGTGTTTCAGAAGCCTTTTTATGATGTCTTAGATTTTGGATTCAAGCAGAAGTAAACCTGGGGTGCAGATTCAGGTCAACAGACTGATGCCTCCATTCCCCTCTGAAGGAAGTGTCAGAACACTGCCACCCTTCACTGCCTCTTCCTAGGAACAGTGGAGATATGTCTTAACCACTGTGTTTGTTGTTTTTCTATAAGCTCCAGCATCATGTAGAAGTTCCTGAGCTCAGTGGATAGGGAATTTAGATGGAGGCAGATGACTGCTCTCCCATGAGGTGATCTGCAAATAATCCCCTATCTGCAAAGCAGATTATTCTTCTGTCTTTGATTTCACTCATCCTGGATGTCTCTATATGCACCTAATTGAAGAAATTGACTTTTTTCTTTAATCTCATTCATGTAAGCAGCTGAACTATTTTAACTGAAACTTTCTAAAATAAAATTAGCCTGCAGCCAACACCCAGCCTGGAATCTTTCAGCCTGAATAGTGAAGTTTGGCAAAGGATTAATCAAATGAAGATAGAGTCTTATAATGTAAGCACTGGGAAAACTTAACTGTAAGCACTGCTATTTGCATCACCTATTCCAAAGAAAATAATCAGGAATGAAATGTATGATTCCCCCAAACAGTACTTTAATAACAGTTTAAATTCAGGAGGAGATTATTAAGCATATTAATGGTTTAAATTTAAGATTTAAAGATGGCCAGGAGATAAATTTAAGGGCTTCAAACACCTGCTATAATAACAGTTTCACAGTATTGAAGGGGAAAAGAGATCCCATTGTTTAATGAAGCTTCCCCTTTTATTCTTGTAAATCATCCTTTCACAGTGTTCCCAAGAGAATCTGGACTGCATGCGAGAGGTGACCTTGTGCACTGGATGGGGAATCAAGAGATTTGTCTTCTGTACCCTGCTTAGCTACTGATCTGCTATGTGATCTTCTCTCTGTGCCCCTCTTCCCCTAGTCCTCCTTGGCTGTTTGAACTGTAACGTTGAAACAAAAGCCATCAATTACTATCCCATCTGCACAATGGGACTCAACCTCTGTTGTGGCCGCTAGGCACATCTATACTATAAAAAATTGTATCTCAGGTGTTAGGCTGGGGCAACGAAGTACATGACTACAAGAGATGCTGGAACCTCTGCCATTGGATAAAGAATAAAACAGTGTTTCCCTGTCATCCATATCTAGTTTCTGAGGAAAAGTGAGACAGGAACAAAAATCTTTCTTCTGTGAACATTTATTGGGGCTCCCAAAGGACCCTGTATCTGTACATTCACTGATTTCAAAAGATTTGATTCTAATTGGTCCTTGGATATGAAACTGGCAAGGTCATTCCAGGGCTCACAGAAGCTTGCATTAACAAGTTCACAGGTAAACCACTTTTTCTCTCTTGTCATAGCTTGATATTAGAAGCTACCAGCTGGAACTTTCTTCTGGATGAAAATTACTCGGTGTCCAGTGACTTTTCCCAACACACTCCTAACCAAATTTCTATTTCAACGTTTATACAAGCATTCCCTTCATTTCCTTTCATCTAGATATTGAAAATTCACTTCCTGCTTTAACAGCAGCTCACAGAGACATTCATAATGCATTAAATGACTGCTGCAATCTACCCCAGAGGTAGCTGCATTCCAGCAGCAAGAGAAGTGAATAATCTATGTAAAGTGTATAATGCATTTGACAATGAAAGAGACTATCAAAATACAAGATATTATTTATTATTCACTTGCTATATCTAGGACTTAGTAGTATTTGTGTAACTACCTGTGCTGGGACCATTAAGCTTCTGTCTCAAACCTTATGGTCCACTAAAACCTCATTTGTGATACTTACTAGAGTATTAAGTTAATTGAACTGTGAAGATAATCCATGTCTACCCACTATTCTTGTAGCACATATATGCACAAGGGGAAACCCATTTTTTATTTCAGCAAGATAATAGTTAAAGCAGTTCTTCTTTGCAGTCCTCAAGCTGTACTTTAGAGCACTGGGTAAACAGTCTGCAATAAAAAAATTATCTTGTAATGTTTCTTGTTCACAAATTGCCCATGAACAAACAGAGATTTTCACTCATTTGTTTGCAGTTCACGCCAGTTCAATGAACTACTTTGTACAAACAAATCTGAAACTTGCAATTCAAAAGCAGTGTGGTGTGCATGATCTTCTGAGTCACATGGGCTTCAGTTTGTTCCCTGTTTCAATAACCTTCTAGCTCACTAGCACCTGGAGTGTTTGAGGAGGCCTTGTTTGCTGGCCTAGTGTAAATATTAGTACAAGTATTCATGACAGTTCCGCTTTCCCTTAGTACTGTCACAAATGAAAATTTGCTTGGAGAAGTAACTGTAAAGTGAATAAAAGAACACTTTATTCTCTTACTATCATAAAAAGTAGGTTTTAATCAAAAGACTATTTATAGACTTCTCTTTTTAAATCTTAGCCTTGCAGTTCTAGCACTTACAAATGAAATTCTGCCAAGAATTATTATGGGCATAGAAAAAAATAAGCAAAAACACCGGCCCTCCCTGGACTACAATGCATGAGGGGGTCACACATTCTGAACCATTGAAAATTAAATTCCAAAATCCATCAGGCTAACATGAAATTCATTTAGAGAGGAGCTGGGTAGTATGTTACTCATTTAGGCTAGAACTGTACCAGCTTACCATTTCACGCTACAACAACTCTAATATTAGGTCAGGAAAAGAGGAAATAACATTCTGTTCTTGTTTTAAACCATGCTTATTTGTAACCCTTAATGCTAGAGTGACCATGCATCCCCAGCAATGCTGGACATCCCAGGATTCTGTAGCTGGGTCCTGGCTGGTTAGTGGAAACTGAGATCTCAGTTCTTATTTCACCTCCAAGTCATCTAAGTGCTACATACACTGCTTTTGCACCTCTAATTAATCAAATATGAATTTTTTCACCCTGTAGAACAATCTGAATTCTGCTAAACTCTGGATTTTTTTATGCATCTCCATCTTCACCTAAAAACGTTCCCTACATATCTAGATTTGTTCTACTGTGCATGCTTAGAAGTCATCCAGGATGGCTGCCTATGCAATCTAACAGTTTACTTTCTGTTGCTATTTGGTTTCACTTGAAGAAGCACATAAATTTAGTGAATGTCCCTGAATGAAACCTTCAAAGAAAAACTGCAACTGTTTGATACTGCAAGAGGGGTGGTGCCACCAGCTTTTTACCTAGCAATTAAGCACTTGCTCAGGATATGGGTCCCCTGGGTTTTAGATCCCTCTCATACTCAGCTGTGTTGAATCCACCTCTATGTTAGAGGGACATACCCCACCCATGAAATAGTAGTAACAGTTTTATACTGGATTGCACTTTGGTAACAGAGGGAAGAACCTGCCCCAGTGCAGAAGAATCAATGCAAATGACAGGCAACCCTGGCCTGCCGTGGACAAGGTTAACTGGAAACAAGTCTAGCCTCAATAATTAGGGTGCCCTCTCCATGTTTTTGCCAGGCAGGTTTGTAGTGAGAAGTATGGTTTTAGGAGAGATTAGACTGGAGAAAGTAGGAGGTTGTCCTATGAAATCAGATATCAGAAAAGGTCCCGTTACTTTAAACTGAAGTAAGTGTTACTGTTTGTCAGGGTGATGCATTGGTTCAAGTATCCTTGTATTATGACTTTGCCCTAACACCATCTCCAAAGTATCCCACATCCTACCTAAGAAGCAAAACTACATTTTGTTATATGCTATTCTGGGGTACAGGCCAGTGCCATTATTTTTTAAAGGTAGGTAGATTTATGAGGGGCAATGCCATATTTCTGAAAAAAGGGCTGCATTTCTCTGGCGTGCAGCTTTTTAAAAAATGAGTCTGTCTGAAGCTGCTCAGAGGAAGTGAAATGATGGTTGGAGAATAAGGGAGGCTGTCAAAGAAGCTTGATAAATACAGCACATCTTAGCATCATGGGTATCCAAAAGAATGAAATGAGACCACATTGTCTCCAATTCAAAAGACCTGAATACACTAGTATCTGCCTTCTCCCAAAACAGCTCTTATATCTTCCATTCCCCTTGCCTGCTCTCAAACTATGTACATATGCATGCAACCCAGCTAACAGGAGAAGGGAAGCCAAAAGTTCTGCCAGATCACCACATACAGTTTCACACTCATGCTTATGCTTTCTTTCCTATACTTACACGCTCACTCATATATTTAGCAAACATTTATCACTATGATATCAACTGCTTATTAAGCTTTTCCTTTGATTCCTTTTATGGAAAGGCTGTTGAGAGTTTTAAAAATGAAAATAATTATGTTCTGTAGGAAATAGTAGTTTCATAGCAGCTAGGGTCAGGAGGAACCTGAACAGATCATCTAGCCTGACCCCCTGCCACAGGCAGGAATGAATGCTGGGTTCACAAGACCTCAGACAGATGATCATCCAATCTCCTCTTGAATTTGCCCAAGGTAGGGGCGAGGATCACTTCCCTGGGAAGTTGGTTCCAGATTTTGACCACCCTAACTGTAAAATATTGCCTTCTGATCTCTAACCTAAACCAATTCTCCATCACCTTATTACCATTGTTCCTCATCACACCAGGTGGTGCTGGGGAGAAAAGGGCTCTACCTATTTGCTGTTGATCTCCCCTGATGAGTTTGTAGACAGCCACCAGGTCCCCCCTCAGCCTCCTCTTGCTGACTCTCTCCTCGTAGGGCCTGTCCTGCTGCCCTCTCACCAACAGGGTGGCCCTCCTTTGAACCCTCTTCAAGCTGGCCACATCTCTCTTGAAGTGCAGCGCCCAGTACTAGATGCAGTACTCCAACTGCGGCCTGACCAAAGTTGCATGGAAGGGGAATATCACCTCTCTGGACCAGCTTGAGATGCACCTTTGGATGCATGACAAGGTATGGCTGGCCTTTAAATACTCTAAAAACTTACAAAATTAAATAATGAATGAGCTCCTTTCTCTGTGTTCTTTATGTTGTTACAACCACCATTCCATTTAAATTCTATAGAATGGGTTGGGGAGCTGTAAGCAGGTTGCTTAGCTTATTGGCTTCTGCAGATGGATTTGCTCCCTGCGGTGCTCTCCAGCCATTCCCCCCAACTCAAACACATTCTTTAAGCTGCAAACAGGCAAATAAGCAAACAAGAAAATCCCTATACCCTGGGCACTAGGGTGGAAAACTCCTTGGCTCTTGTTCCTGCTAGAGCACCGTGGGCATATGCTATTCTGCTCCCAACTGGCTCCTTCCCTACAAGCTGTTCCTTCACAGTTCACTTTTCTACTCTCTTCTCTGGGTTTTATGCTCTCAGTGGGACACTCTCTTATTAGTAGAATGCCCCATAGCTGTAGATCCTTAACAGGGCTGGCTGCCCCTTCTTTAGGGGACAGACCATACTGTTACAGAAGCCTATAAAACTAATTAATATTTCTATTAAATTATATAGGTTTTTTTAAAAACAGCCAATTATTTTCAGGTTCATTCTTCCTGTTTGTACATTTATACCCATAAGACTCACCCCACATAGCCACGGTATAAAGAAATAATTGCATTTTCCCCCTCTCCTCTCGTGCCTAAATTGTCAAGGTGCCATGTTCTGCATGGCACTTTATAACTAACTGTCATTGTGACCTCTGAAATCAATGGAATTACACCATAGATGAATGTATCCCAAACCTCTTGGTTGCTGGGTAAATATTAAAGTATGTGTATCTAGACTGTTATGTGACTCCATTTCTTAATCTACCAAAGGCTGCAAGAATTTGTTTGTCTGAATTTACCCTAAGTGGTGAGGTCTGTTAGACTCAGGACTGTAAAAGGGACATAGTGGCATTAATCAAGACTGTGCATTCTCAAGAGCTCATGAGTTATATAGCGATAGAGTGGGCCAAGACTAGGATGGGAATTCTGTAAAGGAAAATCCTATTGTTGCAAGAAGTGACACTCAGAATTCAGTAGGTAATGCTCTGAATGGAAACTGAGCTAATGCTCCAACCAGACATTGGGTTCACAGTACAGGTAAAAGTCTTGTTTTTGAAAGGTGACCTAAAACTGAGGGTCTGCACAAGTGTGGTAATGCAAAATCCCGTTAACTATCACTGGAGAGGTTGCTCTAGGCCCGTTTCCAATTTAGATAACTATATCAAGTCTCTTGCATGTTCCTTCGTTCAGTTGGACATGATATTGTTTTTCACCTTGGGACCTAAAATCCTAGATGGAGCACTCTCTGGGTGTATCCTTACATGCAAGCACATGCACTTGCAGCAGCTCAACTAGAAGCAGTGCAAATTTGAGCCGGGGCTTTTTGCCTCAGCGCCTGTGCTTGGACATGCACTTTGTTGTGGAGCAAATTGTGCCACTAGGGGCAAAATAACCCTGCCTGGCTCCTCCTGGATCTTCAGCCAGGGGGAGCTAGAGCCTGAGGCCAGCACCTGTCCTGGCCCCAGCAGTATAAAAACCAAGCCTGGCAAATAGATCAGGGCTACTAGCTCTCAGGAGCTTCTGGGGCCAGCCAACTGGTACCTGTGGACACTACCCCTTGTGCCAGGTGGACTGCTGAAGCAGCCCTGAGAGTTCCCTGCACCCCCTACACACTGCAGCAATCTGGCAGTGGGGGCTGACCCCAGGCTGTGACCTGCTGTGCACCTGCCAGATGCAGATGGGGACTGCAGAGCCAGTAGAGGCATCTTCCCCTCTGGACCAGCAGCCAGTGGACTGCGGTTGTAGGGTTGGCCTTTGTGCAGCACTACTGCCATTTGTGCCCCCTGCCCAGCCATCTGGGCAGTTATCATCCGGAAGATGTTCTGGGCATGGTGGCCTGCTTTAAACTGTCAAAGCATGTCCTCCTGGCCCCATTTGGCCAGGAGGTCAGCCACAGCTAGATGGGTCCAAGCTGCCAGCTCTGAGCAGGCTGCCCCACCCCCCATTCCTCCACTCCCCCAGACTCCCCCCAATGGATTCCCTACCCAGCCTCACCCCCACAACTTGCACCCCCAGGCCCACAAGGTCCCCAAGGCTATCCCCAGAACCCCAGGCACCATTACTTAAAAAAAAATCAGAAAAAGAACAGAAATAAAATGGGGGGAAAAAGCCTCTACTTACCTTAGAAACAGGGGTGGCAGGGCTCTGGGCCTCCTGGCAGATCCCCCAGGCAGCACAGGAAAGTGCAGGGGCAGGAGAGCTCAGCCTGGGGACACTGGGGCTGTCAGCCTGCCCTGCACTGTGCAGGCAGGGCCCCAGGCAGCCAGATGGCAGCTTCAACTGCGGGTAAGTGCCAGGGTTTTTTTGGTTTTCTAAAGTATGGGGTGGGGGGCTTGGGATGGGGGTTTAGGAGGGATGCCACACAGGGCAGGAGGAGGGGCCAGCCACAGCAGGGGTTGGGGGGCTGGTGGGGGGAGGGCAGCCGTGGCAGGGGTCAGGGGCTTTGGGGGGGCTGGCAGGGGAAGGGGGCCAGTCCCGGCAGGGGTCAGGGGCCTCGGGGGGGCTGGTGGGGGTAGGGGAGGCTGGGGGAGTGGGTGGGGCCATTGGGGATCCCCCCCACAGTCCTTTCCCCCCTCCTCCAGCCCCCCGACCCCTTACTCACTGGCACCAGAACCCTGGCCGGTCCTGTATTTTTGCATCAACGTGAGGGGCCAACCATAGAGATGCTCTGGCAGCCAAAGCATCTCTGTGGAGGACCCATCTTCTGGTTGCCGCAGGACCTCCCTTTTTTATACTTCAATTTTTTTAGACCCCTGGATATCCCATGGATAACATATTTTTGTTCTCATATGTGCCTGTTGCCCTGCTTCAAAGGGGTTTGAGTTGAGGCAAGAGGCATGTGCGCACTCGTGTGGACATGCCCCCTGCGTTCAACTGCAGATAAATGAACTGATGATTGAAGTGAACCTTTATGCATTATTTGCAACGTTCTGCTTTAAGATCTTTGATGGAAGGTGCTTGTATTAATGCTAGTTATTAGCAGTGGGGATCCAGCATAACACACAACCTGGAACGTAGAATCCCACACATGCCTAGTTACAATTTTTAGGCCTCCATGCTAGCGCTGTGCAAAATTTCCCCAGGTGTTTTGTTTCGAAACTGTTTTGACACATTTCAAGCTAGAAACAGTGAAACTGAAATGAAACAAAAGGCTTTGAAACAGCTTTGGAGAGGAACAAAGGCTCTCAAAACATTAAAAAAATTCTGAAATGTTTCAAGTTTTGAAGCTGGGCTTACTTGGCTTCAGCACTAGTCCCAGGCAGCACTGGAAGCCTCCTCTCATCCAGCGTGCAGATCTGGGGGTCCACACACCCAGGAGGGCTGCAGGGCTGTACCGGACTCCTCCCAGGGGTGCAAGGCCCCATACGTGTGCCCCAGATGAGAGGAGGCTGCCGCCTGGGACCGGGTAGCAGAGGTAGGCTCCTTTCATCTGGGGTGCAGAATTGGGGGCTCACACCCCCAGGAGGGCTGTCAGGCTGTTCTGGACTCCTCCTGGGGTATGAACCCCTGAATCTTTGTTCTGGATGAGAGGATGCTGCTGCTGCTGCTGCCGCCTGGGACAGGCAGCTGCAGCATTCTTCTCCAGTGCCAGGGGTGTGAGCCCCAAGATCTGCATGCTGGATGAAAGAAGGCTGCCGCTGCCACCTGGGACAGGCAGCAGCAGCAATCTTCTCTGGTGCTGGGCATGGGCTGCACCCAGGACTGGACCCAGGTGACAGCAGCAGCTTCCTCTAATCCAATGCACAGATCCAGGGGCCTGCTTCCCCAGGAGGGGTCCAGCACTGCCCCACAACCCACCCGGGGGTGTGGGCTGCCGGATCTGCATGCCCAATGAGAGGAGGCTGCCGCTGCTGGTAAGTGTCAGGAGTTGTGTTTTATACAGTTTGAAGTGTAGTTTCCCAGAAACCTCTGCACCTGTCTCCTTGAAAGCTGGCAGGCTTTGTGCCCTAAGAAGTGGCTACCATCCCTGCAATTGTCATCAAAATCAGGCAAGAAATGACAAAGTTTTAGGTATTTTCATGATTCTCCATTATAGTCTATGGGCAAAATGTTGAAATGTGCCAAAATAGCAAAACAGTTTCAGTGAAACAAAATGGGATAGTGCTTCAGAATGAAACAAAATGAACCAATGAAATGAAACACTGTCCCTTTGAAATGGTGAATTAGACATCAAAATGAAATGATGGTGTTTCACACGGCCCTGCTCCATGCCTTTCATTTAAACAGCTTATCTGAGATCTCCCCTGTGAATGAGAGATTTTGCTCTGAACTGTTGATTTAATTGAAAAGCAACAGGTTGAATATGAAATAATCAGCTTCTTCAGAGTGTGACACCAAACAGCATTTAAAACAGAGCTAAGTGGAATTGCTGCTCTCCCATTTTACTGAATACTAACTGAAATTGATTTAACACAGCAAAGGCCAGCCATTATTTTTTTCTTACTTTGGATGCTTTGCCAAATCCTCCATTGAAGCACATGACAGACAGAAGGAGCATACCCTATAAAATCACACAGGCAGTAGAGGGGCATACATCTATTTATCATGGGAACAGAGGAGTAAGTGCTGAAGAGGACTGGCAAAATTCCAAATACAAAGACCTGAATTTGGGGGGGAAAGATCAGAAATGAACATAAGTTCAAATGACTAGTTCTTACATTACCAAAAATAAACTGATCTAAACCACTAAATGGAACCAGTAACTTATGATGTGAAATTGAACCAATAGATCTGAGCCATTATCAGTTGACCCAAACTAAACTTCCTGATGGTTATGAACCAAACATGGACTGTACCTGTAACCTATGTGCTGGGCCCTTCTGAAACAATGATTAGCCTCCTCACCAAAATCAGTTTTCCTTATCGCCTTGAACCATATCCATATCATACCCATATCCACATGAAACCCAGACTTTCCATCCTAAACTTTTCTCCTTGAACCTGACATTGCCCTATTTAATCTTAACCCAGACTCATAGCTTCTCTGAATTGGCTCTAGCTATGCTGCTAGTAGGGTTGTGTGAATTTTCACCGGCAGTTTCATTTCAATGCTGTTTCAACTCATTTCAGTGAAACAGTGAAATCAAAATGAAACAGAGGGCTTTGAAACAGACTTGAAACAGGCTAGTCAAAACATTTCAAAAGCCTCGAAATGTTTCAAGTTTTGAAGCTGAAGCTGGGCTTGCCTGCAGGGAAACAGAAAGTAAGGAGAGGGAGGGGGAAGAGGGGGGAAGGACTGCTCTCATTATTGACTGTGTAGCTGGCCAGTGACTGTCATCCTTCCCTAAAGTCCCTTCCAATCCCAGTGCTCAGGGGGAGGGATGCAAAAACAGCATAAAAGGCAGCATATTTTGAACTGCCCTGCCTTGCTTTCTGCCTTGGTTTCACTGAGCTGTGTGTTCAACCAGCTCAGCGTCAGACAACTATGACTAGCAATATTTGTAGCAAAACCCCCGTTTTTTCTTTTTTAATTTATTTTAAAATGCATTCCCTCCCCTTCTTCAACCATTTCCAACTTTTTCTCTCCCTCTCTATTCCCTATAGATAAGTATAAGTAAGCTAAGATGTAGGATAAGATTTAACATTTTATTTTAGGTAGTAAGTTTTATTTTTCTCTCCCCTCTTTGCAAATAAGTTTCCTCCTATTTTGATGTCGATACCCACTGTTTTATAAGTGATAATCATTATGTTTGTACTGCTTTTATATTGTGTGATTACTGTTTTAGGCCTATATATGTAAGTTAGCATAAGTCATGTCAAGTCTCCATTTTGTATGTCAAGCCTCTATCTTCTGTCCTCTGCATGGGTATCCCCTGTGTTGCAACTGTATGATTCACGTACCCCTCCCATGTAAATTGGTCCCTGGATGAATGAGAGTGACTGGGAATGATTGAAATACAATGGTAGCAGGCCTCTACTGAATGGCCTGTAATGACCAGGCCATCACCTCTCATTGATTCATCCAAGAACCATAGACCTCACCCAGGAAAACAGACAAGATCCCAGCATTTGAAAGACAAAAAACCCTGCAGAACCAGCAACTCTATCATTGTACACCACCATTACAGACACCCGCAGCTGCACATCCCTGCATGGAGCACACATGCTCAGTACACCAGGGGCTTACCTTTGCCTGGGCCTGCCTCCTGTCACTAGGGTCACATAAGGTCTGCCTCAATAAAAAGGGGCAGTGAAGACAGACCCAGTGGGATGCCCTTTCCATCTAGACCACCACCATGCCACACCACCTATCCACCCAGAGGCCCTGCTGGCAACCCCCACCTCTCGACAACACTTACTGGACAAGGACCCCTTTCCAGCCTGGATAGGTAGCTATCACCCCCCACCCCATCTTCAACCAAGGACGTGGGCTCTGCTTCTCTTCCCTACCTGGATTCCAGCCCTTCCACTGAGTCTCTTTCTCCTGCTGCCATTGTGAGTGCGTGCGTGTGTGTGTGTGAACCAATAACTTCATGGGGCTGTGTAGTGTGTCGTCTGTGTAATAAAACTGTTATTTGGACCCCTAAGATGGGTTTTGCTTTATTATGGTTTGGCCCTGTTCCAGTCTCTGCTCCTCACCCCTCTAACTTCTGTCTCATTTCTCCCTCTCCTGCTTCTGGCTCACTGGCACCTCCAACACCTGTCCTGAGCTCCTCTCTGCCTCCAAAGCCCCTGTTTCTTTGCCACTGTCTTATCCCCACTGCCTTTTCCTTTTTTCCTGAGCAACCAGTTTTCTGCCTCAGTTTCTTTCCTGGCTGTCTCCTTGCCACCACTTATCTGCTCCCCACCCCGCACCCCCAATATCTCAGCTGTCTGCCTCAGTTTCCAGCCCCAGTCTACCTTATGTAAACCCAAGCCTCAGTTCCTCAGCCAGCTTCTCTGTAGTCCACCAGTTCTGGCAACTTTTACTCCCTACACTTTAACTCTCTCTCTCACCTGAACCTTTCCCCAAGTATCCCAGGTACCCCAAGCACACACATACAAACTGTACCATCCAACTTAGGAACTTACCTGTGTGTATGTGTAGGTGGGTTGTATATGTGTGAACTGGTGAGTGTGTGTGTGTGTGTGTGTGTGAGTGTATCTGGAGTTACTTCCACGTCACAGCAGCATGAATGAGAGGTGACTGGGGCTTCAAGAATTTAGAAAAATGAATTTCCTTTTTGTCTAGTTCAGAAGTTTTTCAAACTATGTTCCACAGAACCCTGGGGTTCCATGACAGGTCATCGGGGGTTCTTCAGAGATTGGGTGTAATGGCAGATTAGGAGGGGGCTGGTCACCTGGCTTTGTGTCAGCTTAAACAGCCTGCAAAGCTAGGACTAAGGGTTCTGTGGCAGTGGTAATGTGAAAGAATTCCATGATTTTAGGAAGTTTGAAAACTTGGAGACTTGTTTCACGATAGCTTCGTGCTTCACTCCATATGTTACTACTGTACAGTAGTAACAAGCTACTTAACAGTTAGCATCTTGTTTAAACGTAGCTCTTGTGTCTACTTCAATTTGTCTGGTATTAACTCATATCCATTGCTTTTCATTATTTTCAGATTTGACAGGACATTTGTAATCATTACTATTGTTATGAAGAGCTGTCTTGAAAAACACAAAAAAAAAACTTACTTTTTCTGAGTAGCTGATGATCCTGGCTCATAACAAACATAATGGAATAAAAGGACATTTTACCTGCCAACGGCTGCATTCAGGGGCTGCATTTCCAATGCCAGAGCACAACTTACTGGTGCTGGAGCCTCTACATATGGTAGTGTGTCCCAATGAGATCTGCTCCTCCCCTACAGCCTCAGTACGGTACACATTAAATAACAACAGGTAATACACTGCAGCACAGTAATATCAGCAGCATCTCAAGCAGCCAAACTGTCACAGACTAGAGCTGTTTTTGACCTCTCCTGCAGGATCTTCTTCTCCAGCAGCTGCCAGAGAACTCTGTCTGCCAGCCCCAGCCCTGGGGCTTAGATATGCCCATTGCCCAGCGCCCTGTGTCCTTCCAGCCAGCTGATGAGGGACAGGTGCTAGGGGTGTTGGTCGAAGGATATGGCACTGGCAGACAAAGTCCCTTGGGTTAATCTGGTATCTGTTAGTAGACCAACTGAATAGTTAAGAGACAGCCAAGACAGTGAGCTGTTGTGTTTTGATTTTATGGAGAGGGGTTTTCCTTGATTGTCCAATGGGGCTAATTGGCTTATTTTTATTGAAATTAGAATTTTTATAAAATAATTGAATGGAAAAAATAAACATGTTGTTTTGGATATATAAATGATGTGTTACTTGTGGTGTGTGATGGGTTCTGTTGTGTTTTGAGTTTATATATATATATATATATATATATATATATAAAAAGAATAGTTAGAGAACTATACCTTATGAAACTTTCAGGTTATAAAACCCTTTCTCAAGCTGAAGAAGCAGCTGCAGTTGGTATGTCTGTGTGCTGTTCCTGGATGGAAGGAATAGTAAAGAAGCTAGAGGCTGGCATACAATACAAGCAAGAAAGCCAGTCAGTGAAAATGGAAATGGAGGCATCAGGGGGCGAGGGACAGGCTGGGGTGGGGTGGGGTGGGGACAGGATGTAGCAGTGAAGGTTAAAGTGGACAGATACCTGAGGAGTCATATGCCTGGCAGTTTTCAACCCACTGCACCTTAACACACACACAGTGTAACCCATGTCACAAGTTTTGCTTTGCAGAAGCTTGGGGATGCAGTATCCCAGTAACCCCTGCACCTATCTCCTTGAAACTCGGCAGGCTATTGGTCTCAGTGGGGGCTACCATCCCTGCAGTTTTCACCCCCACGTACCTTCACACTTACAAGAGAAATGAGTTTTGCTTTCAAAACTTTGAGGTGAAGTTCCCAGAAACCCCTGCACCTATCTTCTTGAAATTTGGCATACTTCATGGCCTGAGATGAGGCTACTACTCCTGAAAGGTTCATATGAATATGGCAAGAAATTACAATGTTATAGCAGTTTCATTCTTCCCCATTATAACCTATAGAGAAAACATCGAACAGAATCAAAACAGTTTTTTACGAAACAATGTGGAACAGCAATTTTGAAATGAAATGAAACTCAAAATGAAACACTTCCATTGAAACATCAAAATGGAAGTCAAAATGGAAAGGTGCCATTTTGCACAGCCCTAATAATTATAAAATTGAAAAGAACATAATAATAAAATAGCCTCTGGAAGAAAGAAAAAGTTATTCTGGAATCCTTGCTAGGCTAAACTGCTGGAACTGACCCCAACTGCTCAGTAACTGACCCCAAAGCAGAAAGCAGGCCAGTTCAACCCTCTCCTTACTTTCTGTTTCCCTACAGGCAAGTCCAGCTTCAGCTTCGATACTCACAATGTTTTGAAACTTTCCAAATGTTTTGACTGCCCTCATTTTGTTTCTAGGCTGTTTTGAAGCCCTCCATTTCAGTTCAATTTTGCTGTTTTGAGCTCAAAATAAGTCAAAACAGCTTTGAAACAAAACAGCCCATGAAATTTCATGCAACCCTATCCCATAGGATAGCTACCCATTAGGGGCCTCTGCAGCATGATAGTACATTTCTGTATCAGGAATACAAAGACAGTGTGGTTAAGATTTTATAGATTTCATAGACATTAGGGCTGGAAGGGACCTTGGAAGATCATCAAATCCAGCCCCCCTTCCCCAGGGGCAGGAAGTCAGCTGGGGTCACAGGATCCCAGCAAGATAAACATCCAATTTTCTCTTGAAGGCGTTCAGAGTAGGTTCTTGAACCACCTCTGACGGCAGGCTATTCCAGACCTTGGGAGCTCAGACAGTAAAGAAATTCTTCCTTATGTCCATCCTGAAATGGTCTTGCAGGAGTTTATAACCATTTGACCTTGTCATCCCTTGGGGGGCTCTGGTGAACAATCGTTCCCCCAGGTCCTGGTGAACACTCCTAATAAACTTATAGATGGTCATCAGATCGCCCCTGAGCCTGCTCTTTTCTAGGCTGAAGAGTCCCATGGCTCTCAGCCTGTCTTCATATCATCTGCTTTCCTGACCTCTGATCATGCATGTGGCTCTTCTCTGGACTCTGTCAAATTTCTCCACATCCTTTTTGAATTGTGGAGTCCAAAACTGGACGCAGTACTCCAGCTGCGGCCTCACCAAGGCCAAGTACAATGGGAGAATGACGTCCTGGGATTTGCTTGAGAAGGATCTATGGATGCAAGCCAACATTCTGCTCGCTTTACTAGGTGCAGCATCACATTGCAGGCTCATGTTCATCTTGTGGTCAAGCATGACCCCCAAATCCCTTTCATCTGTAGTGCTGACCAGCTTAGCACTGCCAAGCTTATAAGGATACCGCAGGTTTTTCCTGCTAAGGTGGAGAATCTTGCATTTTTCGGTGTTAAACACCATCAAGTTCTCATCCTGACTCTGGATCACCCTCCTGTCCTCAGGTGTGGATGCTTTACCCCAGAGTTTGGTATCATTAGCAAACTTGGCCAGTCTGCTTCTGACTCCAATGTCCACATTATTAATGAGGATATGGAACACTATAGGCCCAAGGACAGAGCCTTGAAGGACCTCAATGGTCATAGAGCACCTTGATGGTTGACTTCCATCAACCACCACCCTCTGGTTCTGACCATGGAGCCAATTGCCCAGCCACTAGATCATGGTGCACCCGAGGCCGCAGTTGGCCAGTTTTGCCAAGAGGTGATCATGGGATACCAGAACAAAGGCTTTTTTTAAGTCGAGATATACAACATCAATATCCTCTCCCTTGTCCAGGTGACAGTTCACCTGGTTGCAAAAGGAAATAAGATTGGTCAAACAAGACCTACCCATAACAAACCCATGCTGGCTATCCCTCAGGATGTTGTCATCAGCCAGTCTGTTAAGAATGGCCTCTTTGATGATTTTTTCTAAGACCTTCCCTGGGATAGAGGTCAGGTTGATGGGCCTGTAGTTTGACAGATCCACTTTCCTCCCCTTTTTGAAGAGAGGCAACACATTGGCCTTCTTTCAATCTTTGGGCACTTCACCAGAGTGCCAGGAGTTCTCAAAGATCTGTGCTAGGGGCAGAGCTATGATGCTAGCCAGCTCCTTGAGTACCCTGGGGTCTAGATTGTCTAGGCCAGCTGACTTGAAGGTGTCCAGCCTCTCCAGCTGTTCCTTCACAAGGTCAGCATTCATGGAGGGCAAGGAATCTCTCTCACCCGGGCCTTCCTGTCCCATAATGGGCAGGGGCATCCCGTGGGACTGATGAAAGACTGATGCAAAGTACCCATTTAGTAGGTTGACTTTTTCCTGGGCATCGGTTGTTAGTTGTCCCTTCTGATTTAGCAGGGGTCCAATGGAGTTCAGTCACAGCGTTGGCTTTCCATGTTTGCTCCCTGCAGGTCCAGACAACTGTGGAGTATTCCTCCTTGGAGGTGGATCCTGTCTTCCATCCTTTGTAGATCTTTCTTTTTAGCTGGAGGAGATCCACTAGTACCCTGGAGAGCCAAGGAGCTGCTCTGCCGTTTTCATATATTTCATAGATTTCATAGACATCAGGGCTGGAAGGGACCTCGGCAGATCATTGAGTCCAGCCCCCTGCCCAAAGTGCAGGAAGTCAGCTGGGGTCATAGGATCCCAGCAAGATAAGCATCCAATTTACTCTTGAAAGTGTTCAATGTAGGTGCTTGAACCACCTCCGCTGGCAGACTGTTCCAGACCTTGGGGGCTCAGACAGTAAAGAAATTCTTCCTTATGTCCAGCCTGAAACGGTCTTGCAGGAGTTTGTGACCGTTTGACCTAGTCATCCCTTGGGACGCTCTGGTGAACAAACATTCCCCCAGATCCTGGTGGTCACCCTTTATAAACTTACAGGTGGCCATCAGATCACCTCTGAGCCTGCGCTTTTCCAGGCTAAAGAGTCCCATGTCTCTCAGCCTACCATCGTAAGATCTGTTTTCCTGACCTCTGATCATGCGCGTGGCTCTCCTCTGGACTCCCTCAAGCTTCTCCACATCTTTTTTGAATTGTGGAGCCCAAAACTGGACACAGTACTCCAGCTGCGGCCTCACCAAGGCCGAGTACAAGGGGAGAATGACGTCCCGGGATTTGCTCAAGAAGCATCTATGGATGCAAGCCAGTGTTTTGGTCGCTTTATTAGCCGCAACATCGCATTGCAGGCTCATGTTCATCTTGTGGTCAATGATGACCCCCAAGTCTCTTTCTTCTGTAGTGCTATCCAACGTAGCACTGCCGAGCCTATAAGGGTGCTGCAGGTTTTTCCTCCCAAGGTGGAGAACCTTGCATTTTTCGGTGTTAAACACCATCAGGTTCTCGTCTGCCCATTTGCTGAGCTTGTCCAGGTCAGCCTGGATCACCCGCCTATCTTCTGGCATGGATGCTTTGCCCCAAAGTTTGGTGTCATTGGCAAACTTGGCCAGTCCACTCCTGACTCCAATGTTCACATCATTAATGAAGATGTTGAACAGTATGGGTCCAAGGACAGAGCCTTGAGGGACCCCACTGGTCACAGGGCACCACGATGAGTGACTGCCATCAATTACAACCCTCTGGGTCCAACCACGGAACCAATTTCCCAGCCAGCGGATCGTGGTGGAGCCAAGGCTGCAACTGGCCAGTTTGGCCAAGAGGTGATCATGGGATACCAGATCAAAAGCTTTTTTGAAGTCAAGATATATGACATCAATCTCTTCGCCCTAGTTCAGGTGATAGGTCACCCGGTCATAGAAGGAAATGCAATTGGTCAAACAAGACCTACCTGCAACAAACCCATGCTGGCTATCCCCTAGAATGTTAGCCTGGGCCAGTCCATCAAGGATGGCCTCCTTAATAAAATTTTTCAAGATCTTCCCGAGGATAGAAGTCAGGCTAATGGGCCTGTAGTTAGCCGGATCCACTCTTCTCCCTTTCTTGAAAGTCGGCACCACATTGGCCTTCTTCCAGTCTTCGGGCACTACACCAGAGCGCCAGGAGTTTTCAAAGATCCGTGCCAGGGGCTGGGCTATAACGCTCACCAGCTCCTTGAGTACCCTGGGGTACAGATTGTCAGGGCCAGCTGACTTGAAGGTATCCAGCTTCTCAAGATGTTCCTTCATGAGGTCAGCATTTATGGAGGGTAGGGGATCCCCCTCACCTGGATTTCCCTGTCCCATAGCAGGCATGGGCATCCCGTGTGACTGACGAAAGACTGACGCAAAGTATCTATTTAATACGTTGGCTTTTTCCTGGGCGTCAGTTGTCAGTTGCCCCATCTGGTTTAGCAGGGGTCCAACATTGCCCTTGCTTTTCCTCCGGCTCCCCACATATCTGAAAAAGGACTTTTTGTTGTCCTTGATGCTTGAAGCTAGTTGGAGTTCAGTTGCAGCCTTGGCTTTCCTGGCTTGCTCCCTGCAGGACTGGACCAGTGCAGAATAATTCTCCTTGGAGGTGAATCCCATCCTCCATCCTTTGTAGGCTTTCCTTTTTAGCCACAGGAGGTCCGCTAGGTCCCTGGAGAGCCAGGAGGGCTGCTGTGCCTTCTTGCTGCCTTTCCTCCGTGTTGGAATAGATTTAGCTTGTGCATTGAGGATCGCTTCCTTGAGAAGCAACCACTCTTCTCGAACTCCCATCTCCCTGGGGTCATGGTCCCTAAGGGCCTGACCGACAAGCCTCTTGAGCTTGTCAAAGTCAGCTTTTCTGAAGTCAAGGACTTCTGTGTTGCTGACTGACTTGCCAGCTTTACAGTGGATGGTGAAGGTGATCAGCTCGTGGTCGCTGTCACCCAGCTTCCCATCGATCACTAGGTTGCTGATTAGGTCATCCCCCGTAGCCAGTACCAGGTTGAGCAGCGCTTTGCCTCTCGTTGGCCCATAGACTTCTTGAGTCAGGTAGAGGTCATCCATGCACGAGAGAAAGCTTTGCGACTGCTCAGATTTTGCTGAGTGATCTTCCCACGAGATGTCCGGGTAATTGAAGTCACCCATGACAACTAAGGTCCTGGAGC
Source organism: Crocodylus siamensis (assembly GCF_052110815.1). Lineage (NCBI taxonomy): Eukaryota > Metazoa > Chordata > Crocodylia > Crocodylidae > Crocodylus > Crocodylus siamensis. The sequence goes on from NC_143404.1 coordinate 48,413,847, forward strand.
AAACGGCCTCAGTCAGTTCCCAGGCGAACTCCTGGTCAAGCTCAGGACTTTGAGTGGGAGGTCTGTAGTAGACTCCCACCGTTGTGTCCCCTGTGCCGTATTCCCCACGAATTTTTACCCACAGGGTCTCTAGCTGTCCATGCTGGTCACCAACATCAGCTTGCAGGGACATGTAGCTTTTCTTCACATAGAGAGATACACCCCCGCCCCTTTTGTCAACACGATCCCTCCTGTACAGGGTATAGCCCTCTATACCCGTGGTCCAGTCATGGGTGGAGTCCCACCAGGTCTCCGTTATCCCAATGACGTCATAATTCTTTGCACTGAGCAGGAGGATGAGCTCCTCCTGCTTGTTGCCCAGGCTCCTGGCATTAGTGTACAGGCAGGCAAGTGTGCCCTTGGGGGCTCTTGCCTTGCCCACAGATTGTGCTAGGGCTGGGGCAGGGGTGAGCTCCCTTAAGTGCCCCCTTAAGTGCCTTGGTCCGCTGGCTTTGCAAGGGCCGTTCAGCAGGCCAGCAGTGGCAGTAGTCCCCCCATCCCCCAGCGGGCTTAGTTTAAAGCCTGGTGGAGCAGGTCAGCCAGCCTGGCTGAGAAGAGCCTCCTCCCCAGGGGGGAGAGGTGGAGGCCATCGCTTCCCAGCTCACTGCCTCTCTCACCAAAGAGCGGGTTGTGGGCATGGAAGCCAAAGCCTTACCGATGACACCAGCTCCGCAGTCTTTGGTTCACTGCGTGGATCCTCCTCTCCCTCCTCAGCCCATAGCCAGAGACTGGGAGGATCAACGAAAACACCACCTGAGGTCCCAGACCCCTAAGCCCCGCTCCCAAATCCCTGTAGCACCTCATGACCTGGCTGGGGGTGCTCCGAGCCCTGTCATTGGTGCCCACGTGAATAAGGAGCATGGGGTAGTGGTCTGTGCTTCCTTTCCTCCAAGATGGAATAGCTTGTGCATCAAGGATTGCTCCCTTGCGGAGCAACCACTCTTCCTGATCTCCCCTCCCCTTTGGGTCATGGTCCCTTATGGCCTCACTGACAAGCCTCCTGAGCTTGTCAAAGTCTGCTTTCCTGAAGTTGAGAACTTCTGTATCACTGACTTTCTTGCCAACTTTACAGCAGATGGTGAAGTTGATCAGCTCATGGTCGCTGTCACCCAGCTTCCCCTCAATTGTTAGGTTGCCGATTAGGTCATCCCCAGTTGCCAGTACCAGGTTGAGCAGCACTTTACATATCATTGGCTGTGACTTCTTGTGTCAGTTAGAGGTCATCCACGCATGAGTGGAAGCTTTGTGAATGCTCGGATTTAGCCAAGAGGTCTTCCCACAAGACATCTGGGTAGTTGAAGTCTCCCATGACAACCATGGACTGGGAGCATGCAGTCTCAGCCAATTCCCTGACGAGCTCCTTTTCAAGCTCCTGACTTTGGCTGGGAAGTCTGTAGTAGTCTCCCACCATTGTGTCCCCTGTGCCGTGTTCCCCATGGATTTTAACCCAGAAAGTCTCCAGTCATCCACCCTGGTCACCAATATCAGCTTGCAGGGATGTGTAGCTCTCCTTGACATAGAGAGCTACACCCTTGCCCCTTTTGTCCACTCAATCTCTCCTGTACAGGATATAGCCATTTATACCCGTGGTCCAGTCATGGGTGGACTTGCTCCAGGTCTCTGTTATCCCTATGACATCCTAATTATTTGTGTTAAGCAGGAAGACAAGTTCCTCCTGTTTATTCCCCAAGCTCCTGGCATTCATGTACAGGCAGGCAGGTGTCCCCTTGGGGGCCCCAGCCTTGCCTGCAGATTGTTACAGGGCTGGGGCAAGATGATTAAGTATAGACCCAGATGTGTCTAGTGAGTTTTAACCTCACTCTCAACTCATGCCAAAGGCAACTTCTAACTCACCCTGTTATAAATAGGTATCTGGATAACCAGGCTTGAGCATCCGAAAAGGTAGTTGAATGTGATGCTAACCACATCACTTTCACATGTTGCTGGCTACAAACTTCTTAATCATGCCAGCCTGATGGACCAATCTAAGCAGGTTTTGACCTTGGTATTTTGATACCTCTGTATAAATCTAATGTCTAGGACAGAACAATATTTTCAGCAAGTTCTTCATGTCCAGTATAAAATAAGAGGAGGAAGAAAGAAAACCTGAATGCTGTCTTGTCTTAGTTAGCTAATGCTTAATCACTAAATAATGAGGATGCACAGTACTTCACAGTCTGATCCTGTTCCCACAAGAGAGAGTTCAGAATCATTTAACATTGATGAGAGCAGGATGATGTCTCAGGGAAAAGGACAGAACCTTAAACTCAGCAGTAGAACTTCATGAAGAACCAACATTTTGATTCATTGGCAGGTCTGGGGAAAAAATGGTATTTTGTGTGTGTGAACATGAAATATATATGTATTTTTAATTTTATGGCAAAACAGTTATGTGAAAATTCATTTCAGGTCAAACAAAATGTTTGATTTCATTTTCAAAGTTGTTTAACAATTTAAATTGCCTTAATAAAATTGAAGTATATTTCAAGATTAAATATATGTTCAGATTTTAAAAATAAAAAAAAAATTGAAGTGTGGAAATGCTTTGATTTTGTTTTTTCAGAAGAAGGGGAAGGTACCAAACCATTAACTGAAATCAGCATGAATGATCAAATATTTTAATTAACAGAAAAATAGATTTCTTAGAGAAAAAAAGTTTTGGTCAAAATATGTTGCCTACGTGTAATTAACAGGTAAATATCTTTCAATTCCATTTCATTTCACTAACTAATGGATAGGCAGAAAACAGAGCATGGAGACACCTTACAGACTAACTAATTCAGAGAGGCAAAACTTCCATAAACAACAGCTTGTTTTGTTGGATGCTACAACCCTTTAGGTAACTTCATTTAAATACAAAATACAGAATCATAGGACATTTGTACATGTGATGGTCATCATGATGTACATGTGATGAAAATGTCATTTGTATGGTTTAATGGCATCCTGCATTACATGTGTGCCAGTTTGGGGGATTTAGATGGGTTTGCATTTTTGCAAACTAAACTACATCTGGATGTAGTTTAGTTTGCAACAATGCATTGCAGCTGTCAGCTTGCCTCCTGACCCTGGTAGAGGCTGGCAGGCTCTGCAGAAAAAAAGGATTGGGCCCCTCACCACTTCTGCTTTTAGCATGTGCCAGCTGAAGGCAGAAACAGCAAGGGTCCCGATCCTTTCTTCTTTTTTTTTTCAAGGGAGCCTGCTTGCCTCTCCCACAGCCAGGGGATGAGCTACCAGTAGGCTGAGTGGTCCCTGAGCTGTGGGGGGCTCCTGTCCTTCCCTCCACAGTAGCTGTGTCCCCCAGGGACTGGCTGGGAAGGCTGCTAGCAGGCTGGGTGCTGCCCCGGCTTGGAAGCAGAACCTGGCCCAATGCAACTGTTCCCTGAGCCCCCCTGCTGGAAGCCCACCTGTCCTTGCTCCCCGGGCAAGCTTGGGTAACAGTTGGATCAGGCTGGATGCTACATCCGAACTGGAGCAGCACCTGACCTCTAGCAACCAGCCCAGCTGGGCCCAGGGGAGTTCCGCCACTATGGAGGGAAGGACTGGGACCCCCTGCAGCTCAGGAGCTGCTCAGCCTACCGGCAGCTCACCCCCCAGCCAGAGGCTGGTCCAACTTTGACCAAAATAAAAAAGATAAGGCCCCTTTCCATAATGTGATGAAAAAATTGATATGGTGGGTTTCAACTAAAAATACACAGTTTCAATTTAGGGAGCATAGAATAAAACCATGAGGGAGAAACCCCTGTCATGTATACAAGTGCCCACAGAATCACAGAAAAATAGGGCTGGAAGGGACTTCATGGGGGTCATCTAGTTCAATCCCTGGCCTGAGACAGAACCATCCCTATCCAAACCATCCCAAGAAGATCCTTGTCTAATCTATTACTAAAACTACACAGGCAACCCTGTCATAACCACAGCGCATAGCACCTGAGCCTACTGCAGATAAAGCAGGGGGATAATGGTAACCAATGTCCTGCTGATGCAGAGGTTATCAAAATATGCTTGAGTGATCCATGGAAAGTTATGCCCGCTGCTACAGAGGAAGACAAAACACCCCATAATTTATACCAATCAACATGGGATAAAACTCCTTCCTGAACCCAAATGTGGCAACTGTTCAGATCTTTAGCTAAGGAGCAAACTCTATTAGTCAGTAACCCTACCAGATTTTAGTCTCAGTAGAAGCACTGGCACACCCCAGTCAAAAATCCCCAGCTTTGGCTGTACCCAACATCCAGTGTCTCTAAAGAAGACAAAAATACCCCACTGACAGGTGTAACAAGATGGGGGTGAGGGGGAGGGTAGAATTCTTCTTGGCCCATATGGCACCCAGCAAAGCCCAGAAGATATTTCTCAAGAGGCCAAATTCATCTCAAGGTAGATGATTTATTTAGCTGGATAAATGGCTTTAAACAAAAGAAAGCATCACTGATTTAGGATCTTGAGAAATTTCTTAAATTATTTACTTTGTTATTGTTGTTTTTAAAGAAAAAGCCATTCAATTCCCCTGCAAGGGTGTTTGATCCATGGCAGTATATATTTTTAAAAATGTCACATTGTTCAATAAATCATGGAAATCTAGCATTTAGATTAGAGCATTATGGACAAGCTTATAAATGATTAACCACTCATTTGCAAGAGGGGAAAGAAAATATTCAATTCCAGCCAAACAGGCAGAAATTTGATCATTTTACCTGATGAGAGAAACAAGGATGGGTCTTGAAATTTGTAACACTGTGTGAGTCTGCACCTTGCTGTTCACTAGTCTGAAGAGGAAAGATAGATTTTTTTAAGGCACTGATTTAAGAACGAAAATAACTGCAGTGCTTTGAACTGTGTATCCTTAAACAAGTCACTCTGTGCATCAGTTTGTCATCCATGAAATGAGGACGATAATAAATCTTCCCTAGCACTAAAGAGTCATGAGCATCAGGCCATTAGCAATTCTGTGGTTCTGTGCCATAATGCTCACTACAAGTAGACAGTCTCATGTCTAAAGATTGCAGTATGAGTCAGGAAATGTAAATTTTGTTACTGACTCTACTGCAAACTGAAAGTACTTGGGTAAGACCACGTGCCTCTGCTTTTAAATGGCCATGTGGTAGGTACCCACTGGGCACATCTACACATGCACATTTACTGCATAGTAACCTAAAGTACTGCACAGTAACCAAAAATTACTGCCCAGTACGGGCAGGTGTCTACATGTGCACGCCCATACTGCTGACATGGGCATGTGACTTATGCTGACATGGGCATAAATTTATGCCCACTTAGTTACTGTGCATTTACACATGTGTAGATCCATTCATGTACAGTAATGAGGGAAGTTCCTGGCTGAGCCTGTCCAGCCACTAGGAGGCCAGCCAGAGCCCAGCCCCAGGGCTTCTGCCTGGCCCCCTCTCCTACTTCTGGGCTGAGCTGGACTGGGCTGCTCTCTGGCAGCCTCTAGCTTCAGGTTATAAAAGCCTGTAGCCATTTTGTGCCTTGGGGCACACATTCTAGAGAGCTGGCAGGAGCTGCTTGCGGCTGCAGCACCCCAGCAGGCTCCATGTGTCCCCCTAGACAGTGAACAGGATCTGTTTGATGGGTCTGTCCCCCTCCAGAGCTGCTGCCTAGCCACAAGTGAGTGCTGCAAAGGCCTGCTGTTTGCTGCACCCCTTGCCCAGCCCTGTGATCCAACCAGGGCCAGCACTGCTGCTCACCCCCCACTTCTCTCTCTTTGCAGAACCATGGTGAAGCACCTTGGTTGCGCAGCTGTGACTCCCTGGCCATGCCTTCATGGAGGTACTGCTCACAGGCCTCCAGGGCCAGCATCACAGGGCCAGCCATGCAGGGACCCAGTCAACTGGTATGGGGCATGACATCCTCCTCCTCCTCCCCCATGTCCAGCCCCAACCCTGTCCATCTGCAACTGCCTGTCCAAAATCCAGGGGTCCAAATGGACCTGGGAAGAGGTATGTGCCCTTGTGACACTGTGGGAGAGGAGGATGTCCTGAGGCAGTTCACCCAGGGTGACGCTCAAGTGCCCACATTTATGAGGCTCTGGCAGCTGGAATGCATGCATGGGGCCCCTCCTGGTCAGCATGGCAGTGCTACATTAAGGTCAAGTACCTGCAGGCCCAGTGGGTAGCTGTGACCAGCCATAACAAGTGGGGCTTCCAGGACCACATCCTTCAGGTAGGAGCTAACCTGCATTCTGGTGCCCTAGGAGATGGGCCTGTGCCCCACCCTGACACCTCCAGTGACGCATTACCAGAGAAGGGGACCTCGAGTCTTCAGCACTCCACCCTGAACTCCTCCCCAGCTGCTGCACCAACTGGCAGCCCTGGCCAGCACCTGCCATGGCCTCAGCCCTGCCCCGGCCTCAGCCCTGCCCCGCAGCTGCCCATGAGGAGAGACCAGCACACCACTTACAGCTGACAGCATTGATCCTGGCAGTGACCTCCACCTGCACAAACAGCCCATTGTACACCACCCATGGCACATGCAGCAGAGGCATGCTTGGGGTGCAGTGGCAGCGTGGCAGGAGGTCAGCCCTAGGGGGCCTCCTCAGAGAGGTCCCCAGTGGGGAGGGAAGAGGCACAGCCAGCCCCTCACCTCAGTTGTCTTGGATCCCTGCATGCCCCAAGCCTGGGTGCCAGGGGCTGGGCAGCAGTGCATCACAGCAGTGGACCTGCAGGGGTAGGGAGGGGAGTCAGTGGAGGCTGGAGCCACAGCAGCAGATGCTGTGAGCAGCCTGGCCTGGCCTGGCTTTGGAAGAGGACAGGGGAAGCAGGTAGCCTGTAGCCAGCCCCCAGGAATAAAGTGAGGATGGGGGACTCAGGCAGCACCCACCTGGACCCAGGCCTGCCCAGACAGCTTTTCATGGTTGCAGGGCATCTGCACATGGACAACCTCCAATCTGAGGCCATGCAGCACAGGGTCCCTGGAACACAGCATTTTAACTTTCAAATGTTGCAAACTCACAAAAGCCTTCTGTCCCTGGCCTCCTGTCTCAGCCCCACAGGGCCCTTGGGTCCCACCCGCCACCCCACAGCAGGCTTCTGGCTTCACCCTGGATCAGGTCCCACAGCAGGTCCTGCAGCACCTGCCAGCTACAAGCATCCCCAGCCTTTACTGTGACTCCCAGTCCCATGAGTGAGCTGTCTGGGGTAATGGCTGCTTACTGCTGGGCTCTCCACCCTGGTTAGCCCCACCCCTCAGACCCTCACAGATGGACTTGGGGATGGGGTCAGACACATCACATGTCTTTCAAGTTTGGGGAAAGAGGGGTTTAATTGGTGGGTGGAGAGGGTGGTGGAGGGACACTGTGTGTTGCGGGGGCTGTGTTCATTGAGGAGGGAAGGAGGGAGGAAAGATTGGTTGGGTTTGTTGTATTAATAAAATTTGTACTTTTGACCTATATGTGTGTCCTGGAGTGGAGCTCAAGGCAAGCAAGGGGTCAGCAGTGCGTGGGCAGTGGGGCAGGCAGGCTGAAGTGTGGAGTGCAGGAAAAGGGGGCCAGACAGAGCCTCCCACAGCTGGTTCCCTGGGCCCAGCTGGCAGGCACATGGCTGTCCTGGGACCTGGGCAAAGGGGGCCTGGTAGGGCCAGCAGCATGGCCAGCAGCAGTTCAGGGCTTTGGTTGTTGGCAGGTGCCAGGCTGGAGCAACAGGCACCGCTGGCAGGGGCACAGGCAGGAACTGGAGCAGCCATGGTGTACAGAGGCAGGGTGGGCAGGGAGGGAGCTGCCACGTGCTGCCCCTGAACTGAGCATGCAGCTTCTAGGATGGGAAGGGTCAGGGCAGGGACCATAGGGCTGGGGTGTTCTTTTAAGATGGTTGCCAAGTGCTGGCAGCTGCCTCTGGCCTCAGCATGGCTGCCAAGTCCTGGCAGCCATGTAACCAGCATCTGGAGCTCCCCCCAGTGGCCACAGGGGCACATGGCAGGATGCTTTGACTTGGGACTAAATCAAGTCCCAGGTCAACTGCACGTATAGCTGCTGAACCTATTCTTGCTTACTGTGCAGTAAATTACTGCACAGTAACTTTAATGCACAGTAAGTGCATGTGTAGATATGCCCAGTATCTCATGGGAACCAGGATTAATCAATGGGTGTGAAATCCTCTAAGATCCCTAGAAACAAAGTGCAAAAATTAAAATATTCAAGAGTGCAAGGAGTAAAGATAATTTCCCTAAAGTGGGAGTGAGAGGAAATGTACCATGTGTTTACATCATATCTGTGGTGCTCTCAGGGATAGACACTCTCAAGCACATGCCATCCAGTTGCTCCTGCTCCCATGCCCCAAACTGAGAAATAAGCAAGTGCGTCCCTCTGCAGGGATTCAAGCATATCAGAGAGGGGGATCTTAATAGTGGTCATGGGGGGAGCAGTGTACCCCCTGACATACATAGCCCTAGGTGCCTAAGTCCAAAACTGGAATTCTGATAACTCCTGCTCAGCTGCTACTCAACCCCAGAGGTGTCTGAACTCCCCAGAGGGCTTCCTTCTTGATTTTTAACTTTCCTAGTACTAAGTTCTGAACATGACCAAAAGTGCCCTAGTGAAAATCCACTAATTAGGAATCCTTCTGTCTAAGCCTCCTGGGTGGACTGATCCAGTAGACATGTATATGTCTAATACATATCAACAGAATCTAGCACCACAGAAAACACAATGGTAACTGCTGTTTTACAAAACAAGCCAGAGGAGCAGTCCTCTTTAATGCAGTGATAAGAGCATTCAGGCAGGAGATAGGATACTTAGGGTCAATGCTTTCCCAGCCTGAGGTAAAAATCAATTCTCTCCTCCTCCTGGGAAAATGCCCTAACCACTAGGACACAGGCTATTCTGGTAGGCAGCACTACATTGAAACTATGCCATAATGTAAAAAATTATTAAAGATTTCCTGGGCCAGAAAGAAAACCTAGAAGATGAACCCTGACTCTGTTCTAGTAGTTAGGATATTCACCAGGGAGGAGGGGGACTTGGGCATGCCAAAAGCTATGTCTGTATTTGACATTAAATAGTAACTTGATTAAATGCATAAGGAATATTCCAGACCCAGATCTCCCCCCTCCCAGGAGAATGTCCAAACCACTAGCCTAGAAACTCAAGCATGGTTTTGACATAATGAATTTAGAATTGTTTTCTACACAATTACATGGTTTCTACAGGAGGGATGGAAAGTACCTCAATGTACACAAATCAGCCTCATATATAACCTGATAGGGAAGACCTTTTCCAAGGAGGGCAAATTTGACAACCCCTCCCCCCCACTTCCCTTAGGCTAAAGAGGGCAGAGAACCTAGTTTAATATCCTAAGTACTTGACTACTGTATAAAAAGATGGTCACCATTACAGCCCCATATGTTTTGAGTGGAAGTGGCTGACACTGCTGTGTTTTGTGCAGAGCCCAGTCCTGTAGGCATAAGTGAAGCATGTTCTGAACATGCTGACCAGATTGGACCCCTCAAGTGTTTTCAGTGGGAGATTAATCCGTTTGAGGAATCTGATTGGGCTTGGGCATGAAATAGACGCTAGTCAGCTCAACTCTGTCAACATGGTGGCAGTGATAGGCATGAACAGAAAATAAACATCAGGTAGCTAAGGAATTTTATTATCAGAAACAGAGATATCTACAAACTTTAAGTGGGTGTCTGAAGGAAATTAATCTTGAGCTTATGCACTTTAGTCATCTTGTGAATCTATACCTGGCATGTTTTCCTGCATGATTTGGCCATGGTAGTCTTGGGCTTATTTGGAAAGTCATTAACTATTATTCTTTTGTAACTTATGCCAGGTGTTTAATGGCAGCAACAGAGGCTGAGTTCAAATAGAACAGTGATAAATCTGGGGAAACACAATAGAATGCATGTGCAAATAATGAGTAAAATATACCCTCCCTCTTCCAGTAACTCTGCCAGCTCTCTATCTAATTCTTCCACCCACCAGCAAGAATGTCTCACAGGTTACTATACCTACTTCTAGTCTAGAGCAGTAAGTAGGTATAAATGAAGATTCATTTTCCAATGCTGTTCCAAGTCCCAAAGCAGTTATCTGTCCAGTCTCATGGGGAAGTACAACCACTTAAACTCAGTTTAGTGACTCTACTTTATTTAGATTCTGAACAAGCCACACTAGATTATGTTCACTTCTTCTGTTGTCCTCAGCAATTGCCCTCAAAGTACTCTTATTTGCTGAAGCTTACAAGGGAGTCCCTACAGAAGGGACACTGGAACATTTAGAATACTTAAATAATCCCCTAGCTACTCATAAATTAAGATCTTTCCTTACCCAACCTTCAAAAACCAAAGTTTATATGTTTAAAGTTACTCTCAATTTTTGCTACAGAATTGTGACTAAATAGGCAATGCAAATGAAGCTTCTAGGACAGTAGTTCCCCCTTTTTCTGATAGAGATAGTAAAGATGTTTTTGCCCTCAAAAGCTTCTAACCAAGTTTTCTTCTTTTCCCTCTTTTAGTGGTTTGCAGCCCTGGCATACAGGTCATATCCTTCAGGATATCCTGGTAGAAGTGGTCTTTCTTTTGAAAGTGTGGTTTTTGAAGTGTGCCTTCCCCATGCAGGCTTTGTCTAACCCCATCTAAACACATTCGAATTAAATAACATTTTAAAGTTGCTAGCTTTGCAGTTAAATAGCAGTGATGTTCTTTATCTGTGGCCATCTGTGAGTGGGCAGGTTTACCTGCTGCTCTTAATCTCATTGGAATTACAGGGACCTCTACCTCATCTTCTCTCCCACTCACCTGCTACATCTTTGATGTCAAGTAATTCTTCCAGAGTATAGATGGTATCTTAGGTGATTGTAAGATGAGGTCAGTCTTCCACAGGGCTCTACCACCCCTACACCCTTCTCCTTTCCTCTTGGGTGATGAGTCATCTCTTCCTATCGGCACTAAATGCAAGTTGCTGGTTCTTGGTTCCTTTCCAGCCCAGCTTGGCTTTGGCCTTCACAAGTGGTTGATGGCTGTAACCTCCAAATGGAATTTTCCTTATTGGATTAGAGGATGCACCCAGAGAGTGGTGGTGGATGGGTCAATATCAACCTGTTAAGATGTGGCAGTGGAATTCCACAAGGCTTGGTCCTTGGACCAGTGCTACTCAATGTCTTCATCAGTGACTTGGACAAGGGCATAAAGAGCACGCTGTCCAAGTTTACAGATGATACCAAATTATGGGGCAAAGTTAACACACCAGAGGGTAGGAAACAGATCCAGGTGGATCTGGACAGGTTGGAAAAATGCACAGAAAGAAATAGGATGCAGTTCAACAAAGACAAGTGCAAAGTGCTGCACCTGGGCAAAAAGAACCACCAACATACTAACAGGCTGGGGGATGACCTTCTCAGCAGCACAGCAGCAGAAAGGGATCTTGGAGTCATAGTTGACTTGAAGTTGGAGTCAACTATGACTCCAAGTCATAGTTAACTTCATCACTGTGATGTAGTGATCAACAAGGCTAACCACAATTTAGCAGATGCATGACAAACACATCCAGGGAAGTGATGCTTCCTCTCTAACCACCACTGGTCAGGCCACAGCTGGACTACACTTTTGGGTACTGTGCTTCAAGAGATATGCGGAGAATCTTGAGAGAATTCAGAGAAGAGCCACTCATGTGGTCAGGGACCTGCAGAAAAGGCCCTCTGAGGAGAGACTGAGGGACCTCGATCTCTTCAGCCTTTACAGGAGAAGGCTGAAAGGTGCTCTTGTGGCTGCCTATAAATTCATCAGGGGAGGGCAGCAGGGAATAGAACATGCTGTATTTGTTAAGGCACCCCCTGGAGTAACTAAGAACAATGGCCACAAATAGACAGAAAGCAGATTTAGGTTGGACATTAGAAAGAACGTCTTCATAGTAAGGGTTGCCAGAATCTGCAATGGGTTTCCAAGGGAGGTGGTGCTCTCCCCTACCTTAGGGGTCTTCAAGAGCAGACTGAACAAGCATTCTTTCCTGCTCAGGGCAAGGGGTCGGATTTGATGACCTACTGAGGTCTGTTCCAACCCTAACAACTATGAATCTATCCCTCTGAGTGTTTCACCCAGCTTGTGGTAACCTTCCTTCTCTCTGGGATCTGTGGATCCTGAGGACATGGGGTCTCTGCCTGCCAATCCCAGGGTTCCCATTCCAATGTCTCACCAGGTCTCAGGTGTTGACCCTCTAGCTTGATTAATCAAAACTCAGGTGTGCAAGGCAAAATGGAACAGCTGATTCAAATCAAAATGAAATTCAAAATGGAATGTTGTTCCATCGAAACCTTGAAACTCAAGGCAAAATGGAATGGTGCTGTTTCGCACATCCCTATTATCTAGTAATCCCAGGCTAGGAAAATATGCCAGGGAAGTCAGTTCCTTAATCAAAACAGTGAGGGTGTTTTGACACTGTTCCAATGTTTCACTATGTTTTGACACTGTTCCAATATTTCACCAGGGGAGATGCCTTCTTGGACCTGGTGCTGGCCACGGGTGACAACCTGGTGAGAGGGCTGTGGGTGCTCGACCACCTGGGCAACAGTGATCATTGCCTGCTGGAATTCACCATCCAGCGCAAGGTGGCAAAGGCCTACAGCAAGGCAGCAGCCCTAGATTTCAGGAGGGCAGACTTCAATGAGCTAAGGAGAATAGTTGGGGAAGCACTGAGGTTCCAGAGGGGAGGGGAGTCGGGTGTCCAAGAAGAGTGGTCGCTCCTTAAGGAGACAATCCTCCAAGCCCAAAGGGAGGTTATCCCAACACAGATCAAAGGGAGAAGGAGGGCGCAAAAGCCCCCATGGCTCACCAAAAGCATCTGGAAATGTCTTCTAGCTAAAAGGGAGGAGTACACCCAATGGAAAGGAGGGGCCTTCACCAGGGAGGACTATACTGCGGTTGCTCAGGGATGCAGGGGGGCAGTCAGGAAGGCCAAGGCACAGATGGAACTCGGACTAGCTACCCGGATCAAGGACAACAAGAAGTCCTTTTTTAAATACATAGGGGGCAAAAAGAAGGCACCGGGTAATGTGGGGCCCCTGCAAGACACGCTAGGAAATTTGGTCATCACACGAGACGACAAAGCTAACCTATTTAATGACTCCTTTGCCTCCATCTTCTTAAAGAGGGACCGGATCAGCCCCCCCACTGGGCCCCCCTCAGGCCCCAGGGGAAGCGCACCTAGGCCAAGGGTCAGTGAGAATCTAGTTAGGGAACTTCTGGAGGGACTGGATGTATTTAAATCAGCTGGTCCAGACAATCTCCACTTGTCTGGAATTAGCTGAGGTCGTTGCGGGACCTCTGGCATGGCTTTACAAGCACTTGTGGTGCTCTGGTGTGGTGCCAGAGGACTGGAAGAGGGCCAGTGTTGTTCCCATCTTCAAAAAAGGGAGGAAGGAGGACCCGGGAAACTATAGGCCAGTTAGTCTTACCTTGATACTGGGTAAGCTTTTTGAGAGAATTATTCTGGCACATGTCATCGAGGGGCCAGCAAGGGAAATTATGCTTAGGGGCACCCAACGTGGGTTCATTAGAGGCAGGTCCTGTCAGACCAGCCTGGTGGCCTTCTACAACCAGGTCACTAAATCCTTAGATGCAGGGGTAGCAGTAGACATAGTCTTCCTGGACTTTCAGAAGGCCTTCGACACCATCTCTTACCCCATTCTCATTAAAAAACTATTGGACTGTGGTGTCGATAACTACACAGTCAAATGAGTCATTACCTGGTTGGAGGGCCGCACCCAGAGAGTGGTGGTGGAGGGGTCATTTTCGACCTGGAGGGATGTGGGCAGTGGGGTTCCACAGCGCTCGGTTCTTGGGCCTGCACTGTTCAACACCTTCATCAATGATTTGGATGAGGGGGTAAAAAGCACCCTTTTCAAATTTGCTGATGACACTAAGATGTAGGGGGATGTGGGCACGCTAGAAGGAAGGAATAGGGTACAATCAGACCTAGACAGGTTACAGGGGTGGGCGGATGAGAATAGGATGGGATTCAACACTGACAAGTGCAAGGTGCTGCACCTGGGAAGGAAGAACCAGCAGCATACTGACAGGCTGGGGAACTCCCTTCTCGTCAGTGCAGAGGCAGAAAAAGATCTTGCAGTCATCATTGATGCCAAGATGAACATGGGCCGGCAGTGTGGGGATGCAGTCAGAAAGGCCAACTGTACCTTGTCATGCATCCACAAATGCATCTCAAGCAGGTCCAAAGAGGTGATCCTCCCCCTCTATACGGCATTGGTCAGACTGCAGCTAGAGTACTGTGTCCAGTTCTGGGCATCGCACTTCAAGAGGGGTGTGGACAACATGGAGAGGGTCCAGAGGAGGGCCATTCGCATGATCAGGTGGCAGTAGGGCAGGCCCTATGAGGAGAGGCTACGGAACCTGAACCTATTGAGCCTCCAAATGAGAAGGCTGAGGGGGGATCTAGTGGCCTGTTACAATCTATTCTGAGGGGACCAGCAGGCATTGGGGGAGTCCCTGTTCCCCCAAGCACTCCCAGGAGTGACTAGGAATAAGGGTCACAAGCTGGCAGAAGGTAAATTCAGATTAGACGTCAGGAGGCACTACTTCATTGTCAGGGTGGCTAGGATCTGGAACCAACTTCCAAGCAAAGTGGAACTGACTCCTACCCTGGGGGTCTTTAAGACAAGGCTAGACAATCACCTTGCTGGGGTCATTTGACCCCAGTACTGTCTCCTGCCATGGCAGGGGGTCGGACTTGATGATCTGCTCAGGTCCATTCCAACCCTACTATGAAACTGTAGATCAAGCTTGGGGCTGGGCATCAGCCCAGCTGGGCTGACTCCCTGCCCCTGGCCCGATCTAGCACCAGGGATGAGAAGTCAGTTCAACTAGGCTGATTCCACACTCCTGGCCCAAACTAGCACTGGGGATAGGAAGTCAGCCCAGCTGGATTGACTTCCCATCCCCAGCACTATGGTTGAAATGTTTCAATTTTCAAAACATTTTGACTAGCCTCATTTTGTTTCAAGGCTGTTTTGAAGCCCTTTGTGTCATTTCAATTTTTCTGTTTCGACCTTGAAATGAGTTGAAACAGTGTCAAAATGAAACAGCCAGCAAAATTTCACACAGCCCTACTGGATAACACAACAAAAGAAAATTGAGCCTGTGCTGGGCTCCAGCTCTACTGTCTGTAGCAACTCTGAGCATGTAGGCTCTTTTATTCAATTTCTCTGGGCAAATCCCTCCTTTACTCAAGTTGTCATGGACCTTCTGAGGCTCACTACCTCCAATATTCCCTCTTTTCCTCTTTCTTGAGAATTTAGCACTCATTCCCTTGGTACTTTCTTCCCAGCGTCCCCGTCTCGTCAGCCAGTGGGGCCACCTGTGAACACCCTACCATCCGGTTTCACTTATCTTGATAGTTGGTAGGGTTGGCTCCTCTCTTGGGGTCACAGTCTCTCTGGAGTCCCCTGAGGGTTCAGCTGGCTGGTTTCTGACTGTGGCAGAATCCTCCTCCTGGTCTTACTGCAGTGTCCCCTCCTCCTTCCACACCAAAACCTGAGCCCTTCTCTGTGTTCTCCCTTTAAACTTCCTGGGCTTTTCCCCCAGCCAGTCAGTACAGGCCGTTGAGGCACATGCTCCCTGGTCCAGGTGTGTGACCCCCACTTCCTTTCCCCAGAGCTCCTTTCAGCATGCTGGGGAAGCCCTGTTCATTCAGGACCCTGACAGGTGATTCCTCCTCCCCCCAGTGTCTCAGTCACATCTCAGTCTCTCCAGCCCCTACCAGGCACGTTCCCTTCCCCAGAGCTCCCTTGGAGCACGGGGGCAGTGCCACACTCCGTCTCTGCTGGGTGAGTCCCACACCTCCCAGCGACTTCCCTCAGAGTGCCAGGCAGTAGGCCTGTGCGAATAGGGAACTATTCAATTCGGATCCGGATTTGGCTGATTCAGATGCCAGCAATTTGACTCAGAGCCCTGAATAATTTTTTCACTTTGATTCAGCTTCGAAGCTTTGGACCTGATTCAGAGCTGATTGGGAGATGGCCATAGGGTATAATGGGGAATCAATGAAATATCTATTACTTTGTTGTTTATTGTTTGATTCAAATGAAACATGCAGGAGTGGTAGCATCTTCTGAGGGCATGAAGCCTGCCAAGTTTCAGTATGATAGGTGTAGGAGTTTCTGGGAAACTGCACCTCAAAGTTCTGAAAGCAGAACTTATGTCATGTGTGTGTGTTATGCCACAGAGGGGTGAAAACTGCAGGGATGATATCCCCTGCTGAGGTCACAATGCCTGCTAAGTTTCAAGGAGATAGGTGCAGGGGTTTCTGGTTAACTGAACCTCAAGCTCCTGACAAGCAAAACTGGTGACATAGGTGACACTGTGTGTGTGTATGTGTGTGTGTTAAGGTGCAGCGGGGTGAAAACTGCAGGACTGCTAGGCCTTGCTGTGGCCACAAAGCCTGCCAGGTGTCAAGGAAATAGGTGCAGGGGGAGTCTGGCTTCTGGGGCCCTGCATCTGTGGCTGCTAATAGGCAAAACTCATGACATAGGTGGTTGTGCAATTGTGTCCCTCTTAGGGCACAGGGGAGTGAAAAACACTACTGCAGGCCTGGTAGGCCCTGCCAGGCCACAAAGCCTGCCAGCTGCCAAGGAGATAGGTGCAGGGGGACTTTGGCTTCTGGGGCCCTGCACCTCTGGCTGCTAACAGGCAACACTCGTGATGTGGATAGGTGACACTGTATGTGTGTTAAGGTTCCCTCACTGGTGCTGGGGCCTTTACACAACATGGTAGTGTGCCCCAGGGAGGTCTACTCCTCCCTTACAGCCTCAGTCTGGTCTACACTTTACATGACAATAGGTAAAATAACTTAGTAACTGACTGAGCACTAGCAGTAGCACCAGAAGCATCTCAGGTACCCAAGCTGTCAGAGTTCCCGTCTTTCCTCTCAAGTAAGAGCTGCTTCTTCTGTAGCATGTCTGGTTAAGGTGGCTGTCACTGTGCCCTCTTCTCTGCTGTGATGTATTTATTTTCTATGAATTATTAATGTGAAGTGTGCCTCTGTTGTGTGTTTTATCCCCTCTGTGTTATTCCCTCTGTGTTCCATGTGTGCACTGGACTCTGTTTTGATTATTAATAACTATATATGGTGTCTTCTTCTGTGACATCCTATTAATGTGAATGTGTGACTACTACTGTACTTCTTGTTCTTCT
This sequence comes from Crocodylus siamensis, assembly GCF_052110815.1. NCBI lineage: Eukaryota > Metazoa > Chordata > Crocodylia > Crocodylidae > Crocodylus > Crocodylus siamensis. The sequence continues at coordinate 48,431,043 of NC_143404.1, forward strand.
TCTGTGTTGTAATGTGTACCTAAAATGATGTATCTCCTTTTTCTAAAACCATGAGTTCTGTGTTAATCTCAATCTGAATCTGACTTCTGTGTTGTCATCAGTCTCTATGTCAACTAACTATAATAATATTATTAACTAATAACTACTATATATAATTTGAATCTCTTCTTCTTCTGTATCTGATTTTTCTTCTTCTATGTGCCAGACAGCACAGTACTTTTCTGATGCTGTTGCTCAGACAGAACCAGCTCACAAAAGGCAGAGCAAGCCTGCAGACAGACGCTTTTATGCTGTTTCTATGTCCCTCCCTGCAGACACGTTATTGGAAAGGCAGTCAGAGAGAAATCATGCTCACTGGCCACCTAGACATGTCGGTCTTCCCCCTCTGCTGCCTCTCCCCCCCAATTCTCCCCTCCTCTTCTAAGTTTCTCTTTCCCCATACAGTCAGCCCTCTAAATCTCTGAATTGCCAAACATTTTCCAAATCTTTCCAAATCAATTCAGAAGCTCCAAATGAATTCAGAAAGCCAAAAGCAGCTAGTGATTCAATTTGGACTCATAGATTCAGCCTTCAAATTGCCCGAATCTTTTCCAAATCCAAATCGTGGTCCAAAGCTTCACACAGACCTACTGGGCAGCATAGTATTCCTGGACTTGGCCAGGTAGGTTGTTTGTTTTTTTCTGTAGATCACAGCCAGCATGCCATCACTCGTCCAATTCCTGCCGGGTGTGATTTTCCCTGGCCTGGCCCCTCCTGAGGGGGTCTAGCAGGGGCCACTTTCCAGCCCCTGCTACACCATCTTATGAAGTGTTACAAACCCACTTACCATAAACTTTCAGTGAAAATGTTATACAGTCACCCAGAAGGTAATGCTCATGTTAAAAACAAAAAGCTTGTCCCTTTAGGGTCCGGCTCCAGCAAAAGATGCATGGGGAGAAGCCCATCATACCCTTGTGAACCCAGGAATCCAGGGACCCCCAGCAGACCCCAACCTTAACCCCCAGCACAGCCGGGAGATAAGTAGGGCCTGCAGTTGGTGGAAATTAGACAGCTGTGAGAGGGAACCCATGGTTCTGATCGCCACTCAGATGGGGCCCCTGGCTCTCAGTTGCAGGAACATGGGATCAGGAGCAATGACACCTCCCGTTGTGAGGTTTGCTTCATATTGGAGTCTCTGGAGTGCTGGTCAGGGGAGCTCCAGACTGCAGTGCAGAGGCTGCATGCCATCAGGGATGGTAAAAAGGAGATTGACTCCTACTGCCAGGCTCTTCACCTGAAGAAAGAAGAGCTAAGAGATAGGTTGCCTGCCAAGACAAGGGTGAACAAGAGGAGCTCCCATACTGTCCAGCCAGGGGTTTGGACAAAAGTTGTCTCCAGCTCCTAGGCTTGCTGCACTAGGGTCACCTTCCCCCTGGATCTCTGCAACAGGTACAAATCCCTCAGAGCACCAGTAGAGCCAGCAGAGCTGCCAGCTCCTGCATGTGAGGAAGAAACACAACCATCTACCATCCCTAAGAAGAAATGCAGATTGGTCATTGTGGGAGACTCCTTCTTGAGGTGGACAGAGGGAGCAATCTGCCACCCTGACCCCTTAGCCCATGCGGTCTGCTGCCTCCCAGAGGCCCATATCTAGGATGTAGCTGAGAGGACCCCAAAACTTATCTGGCCCTCTGACCATTATCCCATGCTCCTTATCTATGTGGACACAAATGACATGGCTCAGAGCAATACCAGCTGGGTTATGGATGACTACAGGGCTCTGGGAGCAGAGATCAGAGGGTTGGGGGCGCAGGTGGTTTTCTCCTCAAACCTTCCAGTTACGGGTCATGGACTGAGGGAGAGATGAACTGAAGTAGTGAACAGAAGACTGCAGTGCTGGTGCCATTGTGAAGGCTTCAGCTTCTAGGACCACAGTCCGCCCTTCCTAGAGAGAGGCAGCAGTCTGTTAGGAAGGGATGGCCTCCAACTCACTCCATTGGGGAAGCAGCTCTTCTCAGCCAGAATGGCTGACCTTCTTGACTGGGCTTTAAACTGAGTTCACGGGGAGATGGGCAATAACCACAAGTGTAAACCCACCAAGAGTCAACCACAAAATCAGCAGGTCAGGCTGCTCAAGGGAACCCACTCCTACCCCAGCCCAGAGACAGGGCTTTTCCAGGAATGCAGGGAAGCCTAGGGCCTCCAATAGCAGACTCACTTGCCTGTACACAAATGTCTGGAGCTTTAGGAACAAACAGGAGGAAGTGGTCCTTCTGCTAAACAGTAATGACTATGATCTCATAGGGATAATAGAGACCTAGTGGGATTCCACCTATGACTGGACCACAGGTATAGATGGCTATACCTTGTACAGGAGAGATGGCGTTGAAAGAAAAAGGTGGGGGTGTACTTCCCTACAAGCAGAGATTGGCACCCTTGCAACTCTGGGTTAGAATATGAGAGGAACATGGTGAAGGGGGTATAATGGTCAGAGTCTACTACAGACCTCCAAATCAAGAGGAAGAGCTTGACTACAAATTCACCAGGGAACTGACTGAGGCTGCATGCTCTCGGTGCATGGTTGTCATGGGAGACTTCAGCTACCCAAACATCTCATAGGAATAACAGCCAAATCCAATTGGTCACAAAGCTTCCTCACATGCATGGATGAGCTCTACCTGCCTCAAGAAGTTTACGAGATGACAAGAGGTAAGGTGCTGCTGGACCTGGTACTGACCAAAGGTGATGATCTAGCCAGCAACCTAAGAATCAAAGGGAAGCTGGGAGACAGTGAGCACGAGTTGATCACTTTCACTATGCATTGCAAAGGTGGCAAGTCAGTCAGCAATGCAGAAGTCCTTGAATTTAGGAAAGCTGACTTTCATAAGTTCAAGAAGCTAGTTGTTGAGGCCCTGAGAGGCCATGAGCTGACAAGGAGGGGAGTTCATGATAAGTGCTCGCTCCTAAGGAAGCAATCCTGAAAGCACAAGGGAAGTTCATTCCAGAGTGTAGGAAAAGTAGTAAAAGGGCTCAGCAACCCCCTTGGCTCAATAGGGAACTCATGGATCTCCTGCATCTAAAAGCAGAAGCTTATAAAGGATGGAAGACAGAAAACACAACTAAAGGGGAGTATACTGCACTGGTCCATATCTGTAGGGAGCAAACTAGGAAAGCCAAGTTCCAACTGGCTACTTAAATCAAGAGCAATAATAAAGTCTTCTTCAGATACGTGGGAAGTCAGACAAAAAACCAGGGAAACATTGGATCCCTGCTAAACCAAATGGAGAAGCTGATAACCAACACCCAGGAAAAAGCCAATCTGTCTAGGGATTACTTTGCTTACTGATTTCCCAGGTCTCTGATCATTCCCCCAGATCTTCCTTGGGGGTGCAGGCCCCCAGATCTTCGTGCTGGGTTTCAGCAGGCTGCCACTGCAGGCTGGGGCCAGCAGCAGAACTGCAGTCTTCCTGGCTGCTGCTGGCTCCAGCCTGCAGCAGAAGCATCCTGAAACCCTGGGTGCAGATCTGGGGCCTGCCCATCCCCCAGGAAGAGCTGGGGGAGCGATCAGAGAGCTGGGGGAAGTGATCAGAGAGCTGGGGAATCAAACCGGGAGCTAGATGGCAATATCAGGGCAGTCCTTTCTCCCTCTTCCTCCTCCCTCTCAGTTTCTGTTTAGATGCAAGCAAGCCTGGCTTTGAAACTTGAAACGTTTCAAAACTTTTGAAACATTTCACGTGCCCTCATTTCATTTCAAAGCTGTTTCGAAGCCTTTTGTTTCATTTTGATTTTGCTGTTTTGAGCTCAAAATGTGTCAAAACAGCTTCAAAATGACACACCTGTTGAAATTTCATACAGCCCTAGTATTTACCTTCCTATTTACAAGTCAATAAAATATATATGTACTCTCTCTCACACTTCCTAGGGATAATCACCTGAAAAACATTAATTACAACTTTGAAACTGCCACGCTTGCCTAATATTATATTGGCATCCATTCATTGTTACTAATGAATAGATTAATGGAAACAATTAATGAATGGAAACAATTAATTTTTAGAAATTGAAAATTTCCCATGGAAAAATAAAGCACTCGGAAATTGTCCGCCCCACACCTCTGGTCTGTAGAGCAGTGAAATGGGTTCTTGAACATGCAGAGGGCATTCTCCTAAAACCAGCACATTTTACAAGCAATGTGGCATAGCAAAATGATTCATTTTGATTCAGCTTTCCAGCAGTCTAGGTAATGCACATGAGCTTTACAAGACCATCAATTGATCTATCAAAGAGACTAATCCATGTTTGGTCAAGGATTGGTGGGGGAATGGTTAATGATTTTCTTTTAAGGAAATTTCACAGATTTCATAGACATTAGGGCTGGAAGGGACCTCACAAAATCATTGGATCCAGCACCCTGCCCAAGGGGCAGAAAGTTAGATTGGGTCAAAGGATCTCAACAAGATAGGCATTCAAATGTTTCTTCAAAGTGTCCAGAGTAGGTGCTTGCACCACTTCTGGAGGGAGTCTATTCCAGGCTTCAGGCCTTGGACAGCGAAGAAGTTTTTTCTTATGTCCAGCTGTCGCAGTGTACTCAGGTGCCCTGCACCTGAGAGTGGAGACTGCTCTGGGGAGGCCCCTTGTGGCAGAAAGGGGGAGGCTCAGCTGCCAGTCACCAGGGCTGCACAGGTGCTGGTTGCCAGGGTAACTGGTGAAACCAGCTGACCAGGAAGGGGCAGGGCTTATCCCTTCTTAAGCCCAGATAGGAGGCCAGGAGGGCAATCCCTATCCGGCAGCCATGGGAGTAGGGACTCAGCTCAGACAGACAGAGGGGAGGACTCTGGCCATGAGAGCATACCCTGGTCATTGCTGAGGTTTGTGGAGCCCTTCTTCCCCTTCTCCCTCACTCTCTAGTAGGGAGTAGATTGTTGTTCGACTGGACGGTCTAGTTTTTTTGTTGTAGCCCAGGGGCTTTATGTTTTATGTTTACTGTTTTCACCGGAGGACCAGGTGAGGCTATTAGGGGTGGAGGAGGCCTCAGAGGAGCTCCACGGTAGCGAGAGGGGGCAGTAGGGAGCCCCAGAGCAAGAGGCAGCAGTAGGGAGCCCCAGAGCTAGGGGCAGTAGGGAGCCCCAGAGCTAGGGGGCAGCAAGGAGCCCCAGAGCAAGAGATAGAAGGGGGCAGCAAGGAGCCCCAGAGCGAGTAAGAGAAGGGGGCAGTGAGGAGCCCCGGGAGCAAAGAGGTGGGGCCAGAACACAACAAGGCCCAGGTCAAACCACGTCAACTCCATCTGCGAGGCTTGGGCTGTGGTGTAGGGGAGGAAAAGGAGCCACAGGTAGCGCCCCCTGTCACCTGGGCATGGAAAATGGGCAGCCTCCCGCTGATTACAACCATCTTCTAATCAAATAAGATCAAGGCATGGCAGGAGAGTAAGCAGGCGGTTCGCCCATTACAGGAGGGCGGAGCCACTCCCAGAAAGGCTCCAATATTGATACTCCTGTCACACCAACCTAAAATGGTTTTCCAGGAATCTGTGACCACTGGAGTATGCTAACAATGCAACAAGAATAGAAAAAAAACCCCCGTTTAATAACATGTAGAAACTGTCCTGAAAGAGTACAAGCCATATATAAAAAGATAATACAATGAAGTGGTGGAACAACATCATCTGATAAAAGTCTGTTTCAAGAATCCTATGTAAGAAAACAAATTAATATGTTAAACACCACACAGTATAGACTATACTGTTGTAAAACTATCTATATTGTTGTAAAACATTATAATTTTAAAAGTTGTTAATGCAGCTCTGGACTATTACTTATTTATTTAAAATATTTGTACCCTGCTTTTCTGCTTGCACTAAGCATCCAAAGTGACGTAGGCTTAACAATATATATTTTTAATTCCATAATAGAGAAATAGTTAACTATTTCAACCCAGCAGAGTGAACTTAATCCTCTAGCCAATGGCCTAGGCCTGACTATGCTTCCCTTTGGTTCTGCAGTCCTAGGGCAACTGAGCAACAAGTTGAGGAGCAGAGTGCTCTTTCTGACAAGGAGGTGAAAGCAAGCTCCCGCCACTTTTCCTTCTGATGGATGAGGCCAGACCACAGTAGGCTAAAATAAAAACACTTTCCCCCTTTTGTTGCAGGAACTTGGTAGCTCAAGTGAAATAGCAGATTTGCAAAAAATGGAAAATGAAAACATTGAGCTGTCAGATCTGGGGGAAGAAGAAACAGGATCCTCACTTTCAAGATCACTGTCACCAGATATGCGATCCACCATGATTAGCTGTTTAAGACGGTCACATTTTTTATCAAGCTTCGTGAGCAAAATGTCAAAAGAAGATCAAGAAAAAGCAGATGAGACATCAGCTCAAGTTATATTTACAAGTAGTACACCTCTTTCCATAACTGAAAATCAATACTGGAAGGAACATTACAAACTAATTCACCTATCATATAAGTTACCATCATGTTATTGCTTATCACATTCTCTCTTAGATAGAGAGTATGACAGAGTTCAAACAAGGATTGGTCAAGCAGAATCACTGACACTGATGTCAGAGGGATGGACCAATATACAAGGAAATCCTTTATTGAACATTGTGTTAGCAACACTGGACCAATATTTACATGGGCAACTGGTGCCTCAAGTCGGGGGGGGCACGTGCCCCCCCGACACAAGTCAATGACCTGGGGGAGCTGGGCACCCTAGTGGCCAATCCCACTGATTGAGGAAAGGCAAGGGGGGGTTGCCCCGGTCAATCGCACTCACCAAAATGCAGCCATGCCATTTCTGGAAGTCCCATGGCCTTTTCTGAAAGCAGCATGGCCACTTTTGCTGGTGGCCCTGCTCCCTGGCTGGCACTCACAAGGAAGGCACCAGCATTCCCACCTGCCCCCCTGCCCACCAGCTAAACAGGGAGCGTAGCCTGATAGGGTGTGCACATGTACCCCCGTGCACCCACTATGCATCACCGGTGAATATTCCTGAAAGCAATTGCTACCAAATCTTCTCATCATACAGGTAAATACATAGCCAAATCAGTGAGTGAAGACATTGAAAGTGCAGGTCCCTCCATGGTACAAGTCCTTGTAACTGATAATGCAAGTCAAATGAAAGCTGCATGGCAAATATTAAAGGCAAAGTATCCTCATTTAAAAGTATTTGGCTTTCTTGCTCATGGATTGAATCTTCTGGCAAAGGACATAGTAAATGTGAATACAATGAAGATAGAATTGGCAAACTGCAAAGTTATTGTGAAGTTATTCAACAATCATCATGTTTTTAATCAGACTTTAAGAAATTACAGAAAGGGAAGCAGGGAAAGGAAAGTGCAATTTTATTGCTAGGAGAAACTAGATGGGGCTTGGCTACAAAGTGTTTACATAGTTTGCTGCGCACAAAGAACTGTTTGCAGTGCACTTCAATAGATGACACAGTATCCTAGATTATTCCCATGAACGTTCGGAAGCAGATTCTCGATAATGATGTGTCCTGGTTTTCAGTTCAAGGAGCATTCAATTTGCTACTAGTAGTTTCAGTGGCTATCAAGAAACTTGAAGGAGATACACCAAGCTTTCAAATATTCCAGAGATATTCAAATAACAGAAAGAAAATCTAATTGAGCTTTTGCCTTTACCACCTCTATCCAATAAAAGGAGAAAAAGTCAAATAAATGTTTACTACGAGATCTAAGTTTTGCTCTCTTTCAGTTCATCTGGCAGCAAACCTTTTGGGTACTCAACACAGAGGACAGCATTTATCGGAGGATGAATTATCTACTGCTCTCAATACAATTACAGAAGTAGCTAAGAATGTCCCCAACATTGATGAAATAGCCACGATGACAGACATTGCCTAGTACCACACAAAAAAACCCAAACTTTGGACCCAAGACATTGTTTGGTAGGCAGCAGAGAATATATCTACTCTCACATGATGGAAGGGATACTATAACACCTGACCGTTGTCCAGGATTGCTCTAAGGATCTCAAGCATTCCACCAACAGCAGTTTCTTGTGAGCGGAACTGGAAGGCTTTCAGCTCAATCAAGACAAAAAAAAAAAGAGGAATAGACTAACAAATGAACACACCGGTAATTTCTATTTCTCAAAATCTCTTGCCTCTGTAGAACCAGTCATAAGTACAAGTAGTGAAGAAGATGCAGTGTGATAAGTTGCCCTTTTCCATGGATTCATTGGTAAAACCATCCTTTAGTGACAGAGAATGTGGTTCAAGCAATTCTGAATCAGATTTGCCTCCATCTGATTCTGAAATTGAACTAATAAATAGTGCAAGTGATTCTACATATAGCAACAGTGAAACTGGAGGTGCCACCATGACCTCAGTGGACGAGACTTAAATTCTGTTGAAGTAGATGAGTGGACAATCATGGCATATCTTGAACAGTTCTTTGCATGTGCTAAAATTAGTGTGTCAAGTTTTCAGTGCTTTATTTTTTTTCTTAACTTTGAACAAACAATGTAAGGCAAGTACAGCCCACAGACCACTATCCCATGCTCCTTCTCCATGTGGACACCAATGACACGCCTTGGAGTGCTCCCAGCCAGGTCATGAAGCACTACAGGGATTTGGGAGCAGGGCTAAGGGGTCTGGGAGCACAGGTGATGTTCTTGTTGATCCTCCCAGTCTCAGGCTATGAGCTGAGGAGGGAGAGGAGGATCCACGTAGTCAACCAAAGACTGCAGCACTAGTGTCATCGGGAAGGCTTTGGCTTCCATGACCACAGTCCGCTCTTGGGCGAGAGAGGCAGTGAGCTGCTGGGAAGAGATGGTCTCCACCTCTCTCCCCTGGGGAGGAGGCTCTTCTCAGCCAGGCTGGCTGACCTGCTCCACCGGGCTTTAAAATAAGCCTGCTGGGGGATGGAGGGACTACTGCCACTGCTGGCCCACTGAGCAACCCTTGCAAAGCCAGCATCCCAAGGCACTTAAGGGAGCTCACCCTTGCCCCAGCCATGGTACAATCAGTGGGCAAGGCAAGAGCCCCCAAGGGGACACCTGCCTGCATGTACACAAATGCCAGGAGCCTGGGGAACAAGCAGGAGGAGCTCATCCTCCTGCTCAATGCAAATAATTATGATGTCATTGGGATAACAGACACCTGGTGGGACTCCACCCATGCCTGAACCTTGGGTATAGATAGCTATTCCCTGTACAGGAAGGATCGTGTAAATAAAAGGGGTGGGGGTGTAGCTCTCTATGTTAAGGAAAGCTACATGTCCCTGCAAGCTGATATTGGCAACCAGGGTGGATGGGTAGAGACCCTCTGGGTTAAAATTCATGGGGAACATGGCACAGGGGACAACGGTGGGAGTCTACTACAGACCTCTGACCCAAAGTCCTGAGCTGGACTAGGACTTCACCTGGGAATTGACTAAGACCACATTCTCCAGGACCATGGATGTCATGGGTGACTTCAATTACCCGGACATCTCGTGGGAGGATCACTCAGCAAAATCTGAGCGGTTGCAAAGCTTCCTCTCGTGCATGGATGACCTCTACCTGACTCAAGAAGTCTATGGGCCAACGAAAGGCAAAGCGCTGCTGGACCTGGTACTGGCTACAGGGGAAGACCTAATCGGTGACCTAGTGATCAATGGGAAGCTGGGTGACAGCAACCATGAGCTGATCACCTTCACCATCCACCATAAAGCTGGCAAGTCAGTCAGTAACATGGAAGTCCTTGACTTCAGAAAAACCAACTCTGACAAGCTCAGGAGGCTTGTCAGTTAGGCCCTAAGGGACTATAACCCCAGGAAGAGAGGAGTTCAAAAAGGGTGGTTGCTCCTCAAGGAAGCGATCCTCAATGCACAAGCTAAGTCTATTTTATCTCGAAGGAAAGGCAGCAAGAGGGCACAGCAGCCCCCTTGGCTCTCCAGGGACCTAGCAGACCTCCTAAGGCTAAAAAGAAAGGCCTACAAAGGATGAAGGATGGGATTCATCTCCAAGGAGGTTTATTCTGCACTGGTTCCGGGTTTGCAGGGAGCAAACCAGGAAAGCCAAAGCTGCAACTGAACTCCAACTACCGTCATGCATCACGGACAAAAAAAGTCCTTTTTCAGATATGTGAGGAGCTGAAGGGGAAGCAAGGGCAACATAGGACCCCTGATGAACCAGATGGGGCAACTCATAACTGACGCCCAGGAAAAAGTCAACCTATTAAATGGGTACTTTGCGTCGGTCTTTCATCAGTCCCATGAGATGCCCATGCCTGCCATGGGACAGGGAGTTCTGGGTGGGGGATATCCCCTGCCCTCCATAAATGCTGATCTCATGAAGGAATATCTTAAGAAGCCGGATACGTTCATGTCAGCCAGCCCTGACAATCTACAATCCGGAGTACTCAAGGAGCTGGCAAGCATCATAGCCCAGCCCCTGGCACAGATCTTTGAAAACTTCTGGCACTCTGGTGTAGTGCCCAAAGACTGGAAGAAGGCCAATGTGGTGCCTATCTTCAAGAAAGGGAGGAAAGTGGATCCAGCTAACTATAGGCCCATTAGCCTGACTTCTATCCCGGGGAAGATCTTAGAAAAGTTTATTAAAGAGGCCATCCTTAAATGGACAGGCCGACGCCAGCGTCCTAAGGGATAGCCAGCACGGGTTTGCTGTGGGTAAGTCTTGCCTGACGAATCTCATTTCCTTCTGGGTGACCTATCACCTGGACAAGGGAGAAGAGATTGATGTCATATATCTTGACTTCAAAAAAGCCTTCAATTTGGTATACCACGTTCACCTCTTGGCGAAACTGGCCAACTATGGACTTGGGTCCACCATGATCCGCTGGCTGGGAAACTGGCTCTGTGGTCAGACCCAGAGGGTTGTAATTGATGGCAGTCACTCATCATGGTGTCCTGTGACCAGTGGGGTCCCTCAAGGCTCTGTCCTTGGACCCATATTGTTCAACATCTTCATTAATGATGTGGACATTGGAGTCAGAAGTGGACTGGCCAGGTTTGCCGATGACACCAAACTTTGGGGCAAAGCATCCATGCCAGAAGACAGGCGGGAGATCCAGGCTGACCTGGACAGGTTCAGCAAATGGGCAGACGAGAACCTGATGGTGTTTAACACTGAAAAATGCAAGGTTCTCCACCTTGGGAAGAAAACCCTGCAGCATCCTTATAGGCTCGGCAGTGCTATGCTGGCTAACACTACGGAAAAAAGAGACTTGGGGGCCATCATTGACCACAAGATGAACATGAGCCTGCAATGTGATGCTGCGGCTACTAAAGCAACCAAAACACTGGCTTGCATCCATAAATACATCTCAAGGAAATCCTGGGACATCATTCTCCCCTTGTACTTGGCCTTGGTGAGGCCTCAGCTGGAGTACTGTGTCCAGTTTTGGGCTCCACAATTCAAAAAGGATGTGGAGAAGCTTGAGAGAGTCCAGAGAAGAGCCATGCACATGATCAGAGGTTAGGAAAACAGACCTTACGACAACAGGCTGAGAGCCATGGGGCTCTTTAGCCTGGAAAAGCGCAGGCTCAGGGGTGATCTGATGGCCACCTATAAGTTTATCAGGGGTGACCACCAGGATCTGGGGGAACGTTTGTTCACCAGAGCACCCCAAGGGATGATGAGATCGAACAGTCATAAACTACTATGAGACAGTTTCAGGCTGGACATAAGGAAGAATTTCTTTACTGTCCGAGCCCCCAAGGTCTGGAACAGACTGCCATCGGAGGTGGTTCAAGCACCTACATTAAACACCTTCAAAAGTAAATTGAATGCTTATCTTGCTGGGATCCTATGACCTCAGCTGACTTCCTGCCCTTTGGGCAGCGGCTGGACTCGATGATCTCCCGAGGTCCCTTCCAGCCCTAATGTCTATGAAATCTACATGCTCTTGTGTATTATCTTTACATTTTACAGGTATTCCAATAAAAATAATTTATTTCCACATCAAGCTTTGAATTTGTTTGAATATAACATTTAAACCACATTAAGTGTGCTGTGTTTAATTTTTTCCCTAATCAAATATTTCAATTCAAATACTTGTGGCTACTGGGACATTAAATTAACATGGGGTACTTTTTTAGTTTATGTTTACAAAATGTAAGTCAAATAAATATGCTAAATCAGATTGCTCTCTATTTCCAATTACAAATTTTCTGGAAAACCAACATCTTTGCTACAGACACATCTATGAGATTGCCTCTGCCTTTGTTTCCCTTCTCTATAAGAAGCTACCTCACCCACTTAAATATGCTTTTCCCATGCCTTGGTAGTATCTAGAAATTCAAACATTATTATTAAGCAAAGTGACTTTGCCCATAGAAATACAGCAAATCTCTGGCAAGGCCAAAAATAAATCTAGATCAGCTGATGCCCAGGCTTGTACTTGAACCACGCCTTCCACTTCTCTGGCAGTCATCAGTATAGTAATGGAGCAATACACAAACACTAATACATTCATCCTCACAACTTCTGAGATGACAATATTAGTAGTTCCTTATCTAACCTCAAGCACTTGACAAAGGAGGTCAGAATAATTTCCCCCCATTTTACACACAGGGAAAATGAAACACAGAGATGAAATAACTTGCACAAGGTCATCCAGGGAGCTCGTGGTAAAGCCAGATACTGAATCAGTATCTCTGTAGTCACATTCCATTGTATTCACTTCCAAGACATCTCTACTTGACAATGAAGTCCTGCAGTAAAATGCAGAAAAAGGCCTTTACAAAAGAAGCTTTTTTATAACTATATTGTCTCCACCCAACTCTACAGTTTGCCACCAAAAAATGAGCTCATCCTACAACAAACCTGATAATGGAACATCTCAACAGACAAAGACCTTGAGATCAGCAGAGGGTACCTGGAATCTCTTCATTGCCTCTGGTTGGGCTTGGAGCATGGAGTGGAGGAGCAGGAATAGGTGAGCAAGGTTTATTTTTCAGTGGCAGCCTTGAGAACAGTGGTTAAGTAAACTTTGCCACATAGAGAAATTTGAGAAAGCCAAGCTGTTACTTATTCAATGCATTTCTGTGAACCTTTTGACAGTGTCAGCACAGGCTTCCTGCCTACCACCTTCCTTTCTTCTGTCTGTTCCTACAATGGAGGTAAATCCCAATTAGTCGTTTCACAGTTTGTTTCTGTGGAAAGCTATGTGCTCAAAATTAGCACTATGGAGATTTTACTGTATGATCCAGTGTATGGGTGAGATGGACTTGGGAAGGAGGAAAAAAACTGGCATTTACCATTATTTTCAGGGAAAATAAGGGCTAACAAGATGAGTAGACTGTAATAGCTGCTGCGATTCTCCTGTCTGTTCCAGGGGACTGTAGGTAGTCAGGCCCTAAGGGCAGCTGTGTTGCCCCCTAATGGCCATCTTGATCCTTCGTGACTGGCATCTCAGGCTTCCACCCCACCATCTCACCTGCCATGTCTTGATGTAAAAGGAAAGCGGGGAGAATGTCCTCAGAGGCCAGTGAGCTTTGTATGCTCTTCCTACCTTGGTTGCACATCACCAGGGCTCCAGTCCCACTGCCTTAATTGCTTCAAGGGCTAGAATCATGGCCTCTGTCCTCCCTTATAACCACACTCATGACTTTCAGGTAGCGCTTAGCATAGATTCAGAGGGAACCCTCAACACAGCACTTGGCCCTTCAGGCCTTAAAACTTTGTCTGGGCTTTGACCTTCCAATTTTGTGTCTCTTCTGGCTGGGGCCTTCAGCCCCAGTCCACTGTTCTGGACATTGGCTCCTGGGCCCTCCCTGGTATTGCCCTCTTGGGCTCCAGGCCTGCTTACTTAGTCTTTTTAGCTGTAGGCTCTGATCCCCAGTTTACAGTCTCGTCCATTAGAAACAGCAGTAGCAGTGCTGCAGGCACTCCCTGCAGCCTCCAAGCCTCCCCTTACAGCCACTACCAGTCATGCAGTGTAAACTTAAACATGGGCATAAACTGACTGATATCAAACTAAAATTCACAGACCCAGCCTGGGTCTGTCACACCACAGATATCATGAATGAACATATAACAAAAAGAACTTGGCTTCAATGACTGGTGCTGTTGCACTTCCTTCAGCTGTCCTGTGGTTGGGAGCTCCTTTGCTATGGCACGTCAGAGCCAGTGTGAGGTCTCAATGATGGTCCTGGATTTATAAAGCCTGTAGCCACATCCCACTGGGTCCTGACCCACCACTTCCTCACCAGACTGGTTAATCGTAGCCTTGCTTGTGCTTTCTGCACCAGGGTGAGCCATTTTTTTGAAACACCTCTCCATTCCTGACAGTAATGTGATAGGGGCCCCATTACAGGGACTGGCATAAGTGAATCACTGGAAAGCATACACACCCCATGGAATCAGGAAAGAGTAGCTACTACCAGCTGTGCTACAGTTGCACTGACATCTGGGACCTGGAATGTGGGTCAAAAAACAATGTCATAGCATGAACACCTTTTCCTTCTCAAAAGATTCTCCCCTCCTACCTCCAGCCCGCTTATGCCAAGGAAAATCTGGATTAAGGAGGAGGAATTCTTGTAGCATTTTTTGTTACTGCTTGTTGAGTAAAGCCATAGAACAGAGCAACAATGAAAGTATTACATAACAGAGCTATCACCTAGGACAACAGGCTGAGTTTCACATTGCATTCTGAACTTTGATGTTGGGGGCTGTAGAATCAAAAAGATACCTCTGGAAAAATAGGGAATCAAGCATAGCTAAGTTCAGCTGCATCACTCCCAACAAGAATTGCTCAGCTAAATCCTTGCATCTGGCTTTGAAAATTTCAGGATACGTGCTGTACTGAGGTATCAAAGCCTCGTCCTTGATGAATATACCTTTGATCAGAGCTGAGAGAAATGTTTGCAACCATGTGAAACTTGATTTTGAGTTTCATTACACACTTGAAACCCAGACCATTTTCATCAAAGGCTTTGCTAAAGTTCGCCAACCTTTTGACAGAACCTTTGATGGTTTATGGTTTTGCACTTTGTGTGAAAATCACAGTTTTGCTGGGTTTTTGATGTGAAAGCAGTTTTGATTGAATGGTGAAAGTTTGGGATCAGACAAAACTCAGCTGGCCAGATTCTTTACCAAGTTAATATTCCTTTATGTTGCAATCTGGCTGCAGAGGAGGATTCTGTTGGAAGCAAGTGTTCTGGGCTTGCATCTCTGGGTTTGTGCCTCTGCCTGGGTCAGTGGTGGGAGGGAGAATCTGTTGTGGCTGGGGAAGGAAGCAGCAAAGCTTTTTTCCCCAGTGGGGTCTGATAAAGACCCTGGATCAGTTATAGAACTTGAAGCTGCCTGTCGACCACACTGATCTGCATCAGTGCTGGGGCTCCCTGATGTTCTCCCTCCATCTTTTTCAACTGGTGGCAGAAAGAATCATGTTAAGAGGGGACAATGACTAGAGACCTACCAAATACACAAGTTCATGGAAATTGTGTAATTGGCAGTCTCCTGTGAAATAGCTGGTTCCTCATGAAAAAGCATAGGGAACCACCCACGTTCAAAAAGCTGGCAAAGAGCTTGCAAAAAACTGTTTCCTAGAAGACAAGGGAAGGGAGCAAAGAGCAGGAAAAGCGTGATAATCACTGAATTAACAAGCCAGGCAACTCCAGCTAGGGCTTTCAATCAATGCCTGGGAGGGGTGGGACTTGTGTTACCCCTCAGCCAATCAGAGGTGTGTGTGTGTTGCGGGGGATGCTTTGCTCCACCTTCAAAATGACAGAACCAGCTGTGATATGGCTGTGAAATCAGGGGCCCGGGCCATGTTACAGCCATGTCATTGACCTCTGGGGCCCATGAATTTGGTAGGTCACAGGTCAAATGAATGGAGACCATAGGTGGCCACCCTGGTTTTATTAAGGCAATTCCTAATATGCTCAGGAGAGCCCTGTGGGCTTCCCACAAAGCCCATCATCCTGGTTCCCTTCCCCAACTGTTAAGAAGGCAGAAATTACCCCCAGAAGCTAATTCTGTGCTTAGCTACATTACAATTTAGAAGGAAAGGGCCACACCCTTGATGGCAAAACGGGTCATTCAAAATCCCACTGGAGAGCCATACATACCACCCTGCATCCCAGCAACAGCACAATGTACTGAATTACCAGTTCCTGTATAGACAGAAGAATCCTTTTTAACCCCAGTAAGAGTCCAGACTGCCCCCAGTCCCTGCTTTCAGTCCCAACAAGGTACCTTCTGCCTATGCTATGGCTCTGTGCTGCTTGGATATGATGTAAGGATGCAAATATGAAACCAAGTCTCTACTGTGCCACCCAAAATCCCTCCTCAACATCAGAAGTCTTCAGTTAAGTCTAAGATTTGGTCCCACACTGGGTGCCTCTGTGTATCAGTCATGCTGTCTGGGCTGATACCCTAGCTCCAAGTTTTGACCTACTCCCTCAAACAAAACACGTGGTCAGGCCTCATACTGTGTCTTCTCTCTAACCCTTCCCCTGAAATCAATCCTGTGTCTCACTTGTGCAGGGTTCCACTCCTGCCCTGGAGTGACATTTCTCCTCTTCAGGGAGAGCAAGTCTGGCATCAGGAAATCAGGGATGAAATTTGCTCCCATTTCTGTTCTCTGTTATATCCTTGATAGTCAGGGCAGGTAGGAGTAAAACTATTTCCTTCACACTGGCTGTGTCTACATGAGATGCTGACTGCACAGTAGCCCAATACTACTGTGCAACAACCATGATGCAATGCTACTGTGCAGTAGGATTAGGCTACCATGCAGTAGCATCACAAAAAAGATGTTTGTCAGAGCTAGCTAATGTGCAGTAACTTGGGTTACTGTGCAGTCAGCATCTCACGTAGACGTGACTACTTGTGTGGATCAGTGAGGTAGGGACTCCATTCATGAAGGGAAATGCTCTGTCCAGTTGTTCCACCCAGTAATACTTTTGTAAGGCTGCTTTCTTGTTGTGTTTTCAATACATTTTTTGTAGTAATAAAGAATAGAGAAATAGAAGAGTATTCCTGGTTATCACAAGAGACTGCTATGTTTGCACAATTAAGTTCCAACCCAAATCTCACTGACTTCAAAAGAAGTAGAGATGCAGTCAGCTGTATCAGTTTGAAGAAAGGCAAAAGGCAGGATGCATTTGTATTTTATAGATTAAGTAAATCAGAGATATATAGCATAAGCTTTCGTGGGCCTGAGCCATGAATGGAGTTCTAGCATCCAACAAATTATGCTCTCAACTATGAGAACTGATGCCTCTCCAGAACAGTTAGTCTTTAAAGTGCCACCATGCCCTGCCTTTTTTTTACTTCAGTAAGCCCTAGAGTGCGGCTCTTTGCATGCATAGGTACAGTGCTATATGCACACATGGTCATTTGTATAGGCAATTACCACTCTCTCACATGAATATTAGACATGCAAGTGCACATAATCCTTTCTAAAAACCTGAGCTTATGTTCAGAGAGTAATAAGCAATTACAATGGTTCCTCTACTTGGTACCACTTACAAGTCATTCTTGTTTGATTTGTTTCATTTTAATCTTCTGCTTTCAAGCTTTTAAAATGTTTCACCGCTGAGGGTGCAATTTTTCACATGTGGTTTTTGCCTGAAGGTAAATTCCTATGGAATGTTTGAACTACATCAATTTCATCTCTTTTTGAATAACAGAAGAAAAGAAAAAATACACTTTCTCTATTTAAATTCTTCTGACCTTTCCTGAACATTCTTACAGCTGAAAAGGCTGGAACCTGAAAGGGTAATAGTGCATGGAAATGCCCTAACCAGCATTTACAAGTTCAGATGAAAAATGGGTTTGATTTGTCATATTCTGAGCCTTTGAAAATCATACATCTATATCTCCACAGTGATAACATCACATACTCAGTGGGAAATTCCTATCAAAATAGGAATTTTCTACAGGAAAATTTCTACTTTGCAAAAACAAACAAAAAACCAAAAAACCAAAAAAATAAAAAAACCAAACAAAATAATTTTTTTTCTTCCATTGAGAAAATCTAAACAAAATGTTTCAGTCTCAATTGATTTGACCTGAATCAAATCACTATGGTTTTTGAACCAATCTGAAATATATTTTGTTTAAAGTCAGATGAGCAATTTACTGAACAATTTGGAGTTGCTGCATGGGCTTTGTAATTCAAATCCCAGCAATATAAGAGCCCATAGCCAAAATACATCTCCCATGATGCACCATGGCTTCACCTCTGACTGAACTGTGTGATGCTGCTGAGTCATAAGAATGAAATGTATGCTGGAAGTAGTAATGTGGATAATAGGGCTGTGTGAAGCTTCGGATGCTGATTCAATTCAGAGGAGATTCGGCATGATTCAGTGGCTGAATCTCCAAATCTGAATTGAATCGAGACCAATAAAAAGGTCCAAATCAATTAGAAGCATTCTGAATCTTTGGAAAAGATTCGGGGAGCTTCGATGATTTGGACAGTCCCCACATGCTGCAGCAGACAGCTGCAGCCAGACTCAGAGCTGGTAAGTCAGGAGCAGGGGAGGGGGGCAAACCATGGGATTACCCATGACAGCTACCATATGCTGCCTACTCCCCCTGACCCCTGCCTGCTCCCACAACCCCCCACCTCCATGGCTGCCCCACTCGGCCCAGCTCCCAGTGCTTTAAAAAAAAGCCCCACTCACTGGGTGCTGCCGGGCAGGGGGGTGATCCCTGCTGCCCCACACTGCATGGGGGACTAAGCCATGAGCCCCCCAACCCCTCCTTTACTCCCCCCATGGCTGCCCCACCTGCCCCATCTCCAGCCGTTTAAGGAAAAAAAACTGAGAAAAACCCGGGGACTCACCACTCCTGTGTAGCAAAACCCACAGTTTTTCTTTTTTTATTTATTTTAAAATACATTCCCTTCCCTTCCCCAATTATGTCTGGCTTTTCTTTCTCTCCCTCTCTATTCCCTATAGACAAGCATAAGCAAGCTCAAACTTAGGATAAGTTTTAACATTATTATTTTGGTAGCAAGTTTTTGGTTTTATATTGTATTATTATTAGGTTTGTATTGATTTTTACTGTCATATATTGTATTATCATTTTTGTATTGATTTTTATTGATTCATATGGATATTGTATGGTTTAGGCCTGTATTTGTAAGTGAACCAAAGTCATGTCAAATTTCCATTTTGTATGTCAAGCCTCCATTGTGTGTCCTCTGCCTGGGCATTCCATGTTGCAACTGTATGATTCATTGTACCTCTCCCATGTAAACTGGTTCCCGGATGAATGCGAGTGATTGGGAATGATTGAAATACAATAGTAGCCAGCCTCTACTGAATGGCCTGTAATGACCAGGCCATCACCTCGCATTGATTCATCCAGGAACCACGGACCTCACCCAGGAACAGAGACAAGAACCCAGCATTTGAAAGACAAAAGACCCTCCAGAACCAGCAACTATACCACACCATTACAGACACCTGAAACTGAACATCCCTGCATAGCACTAGCACTAGCTATCTGCAGTGATCTGCAGCCGAGGGACAGCTGCAGCGACAAGGAAGTAAGCTGGGGGAAGGGAGCAAGTGGGGCTAGGTGCAGGCGACGAGGCACGGGACTCTTTCCCCGCCTGACCCCATTTAGCTGCGCTGGGTGGGAGCCGCATTCCCGAGCCATGTGAACAGGGAGCGCAAACAGGCACTTTCTTTAGAGGCATGCCGGGGTTCACGCAGGGAGGAACGTGAGAGGCCGCAGGCAGTGGAAGAGCCAACGGCGGCAGCAGCAGCAGTCATCTCCAGGTAAAGTGAGTGGGGGTGAGAGCATGGGAGTTGTCATGCGGAGTGCAGCCAGGGCTCCTGCCCCACGGCTGCCTCCTGGCCCAGGGACCGGTGAGGCTTCTACATGGGTGGGGCCACCTGCCTGTGGGGGCTGCCTGACTTGGTCCCTGGGGCCGGGGGAGGACACAGCTGCGGGGGCTTCTTTCACCTGTCCCACCTGTGCCAGGATTGTGGCACTGGAGGGGCAGGTGAGAGAGCTCCAGGCAGAGGTGAGAAGGCTGTGGGGGATCAGGGCCATGGAGGACAAGATTGACGGGTACTTTCTCTCTCTGCAGGGCCCATCCACTCAGGCTGTCACCACCCAGGAGTCTGCAGGAGGCGAATGGAGGACGGTCACCTCCAGGGCCAGGCGGCGTCATAGGCAGTGCATAGCTGCATCAACTGTCACCACAGTACAACTGAGGAACAGGTATGAGGCCCTGGAAGCACTGGAGGAGACTGGACATGAGGAAGGAGGAAGGGAGGAAGCCACGCTTTCATCCAGCAAGCCAGCATCTGTACCGACTGAGCATCATCCAGTGACCCAGAGGAAGACACAGCGGGTCATCATCATAGGGGACTCCTTCCTCAGAGGAACGGAGGGACTCATCTGCCGCACAGACCCCAATGTGAGAGAAGTGTACTGTCTCCCAGGAGCCAAGATTGGGGATGTCACAGGGAAGATCACTGACCTCATCTGACCTTCCAACTACTATCCTATGGTCCTCATCCATGGGGGAACCAATGATGCGGCCCGGAATAGTCCAGACCACATCATGGATGACTACATGGTTCTGGGGGCCAAGCTTAGAGAGTTGGGGGCCCAGGTGGTCTTTTTGTCCCTCCTCCTGGTTAGTGGAGGCCATCAGTGGCAGAGCACCTGCATCCGTGAGGTGAACTGGCGCCTCCGGAGTTGGTGTCGTAACGCTGGATTTGGCTTCCTGGACCACAACTTGCGCTTCAGAGCAGAGGGCATCCTGGGGTGTGATGGTCTCCATCTCTCCCCCAAAGGTAAGAGCTTGTTTTCTTACAGGCTAGTTGACCTCTGGTGGACTTTAAACTAAGTTCGTCGGGGGATGGGGATCCACAGGAGCAAGAGAAAACCCAACCAGGTATAGGACCTGCCCAGCTAAGAGCTTAGGTATATACCAAGGGAACAGTTGTCTCTCAGGAAGGGGGGTGCCCAGAGCTCTCTCAGGGGATTAAGGTGTCTCTTCACTAATGCATGGGGAACAAGCAGGAGGAGCTTGCTCTCCTGCTTGCAAGTATTAAAATCGACCTGGTTGGCCTAGTGGAGATATGGTGGGATGAAACTTTTGACTGGGCAGTAGACATAGAGGGCTATGGGTTGTTTAGAAGAAATAGGAAGGGGAAAAAAGGTGGGGGGGTTCCGCTCTATGCTAGGGAATAGTATACCAGTTTTACCTTCCAAATGGGACCAGAGGAAGGCTTAACTGAGACCCTGTGGTGGTAGGGATTTACTACAGGCCACCACATCAGGAGGAAGGGCTGGATCTGGAATTTTCCAGGCTGCTTGGGGAGGCCATGCGTGCAAAGGATGTTGTGGTCATAGGTGATATGAATTACCCTGATATCAACTGGAAGGAGCAGTCGGCCAGGTCTAGCCACTCACGAAGGTTCCTGACATGCAAAGAGGACCTACACCTCATGCAAGAAGTACTCATCCCCACTAGGGAAAACACCATAGTGGACCTGGTGTTAGCCTCTGGGGATGACCTGGTGGGGGAGGCGCTAGCACAAGGGAGGCTAGGGGACAGTGATCATGAAATGATCCAGTTTGCTATTCAGAGAAAGGTGGGGAGGGTAACTAGCACAGCGCAAATGCTTGACTTTAGGAAAGCCAACTTGGATGTGCTCAGGGCAGTAGTCAGGGAGGCACTCAGAGCCCAGGGGGTAGCCAGTATGGGGGTCCAGGAAAGATAATCCTTCCTCAAGGAGGCTATCCTTGGGGCACAGCAGGATGCAATTCCTCTGCACAGGAAGGTGGGAAAAGAGTCCAAGAAACCTTCATGGCTGAGCACGGATATCCAGGCTGGCCTGAGGGCAAAGAAAAAAGCATACTGGTGGTGGAAGCAGGGGGCAGGGACAAAGGAGGAGTACACCTCCCTGACCCAAGCTTGTAGGGATTTGGTAAGGAAGGCTAAAGCAGCACTGGAGCTTAGATTAGCTTCTGGGATTAAGGATAACAAAAAGGAAGAAGTCTCAGGGTAGCATTGGCCCCTACGGGGCAGGGCAGGGCAGGGCAGTTCGTGATGGACACGCGAGAGAAGGCAGAACTCTTCAACAAGTTCTTTGCCTCCGTGTTCCTGTCTGCTGACAATGGCGTGCTCTCGAGTGATAGCGTAGAGAGGCCCAGGAAGGATGCGAATGCCCCGACTGTTAGTTCAGACCTAGTTAAGGACTACCTGGAGGACTTAGATGTCTCCAAGTCGGCGGGCCCGGATGACCTTCATCCACGGGTGCTGAGGAAGTTGGCTGGTGTCATTGCAAAGCCATTGGCACGGCTGTTTGAGGACTCCTGGTGCTTGGACCAAGTCCCTGAGGACTGGAAAAGGGCCAATGTGGTCCCAATTTTCAAGAAGGGGAGGAAGGAAGAGCCTGGCAACTACAGGCCAGTCAGCCTCACTTCTATCCTGGGGAAGGTCTTTGAAAAAATTATCAAGGGCCACATTTGTGAGAGCCCTGCAGGGGAAGTGATGTTGAGGGGTAACCAGCATGGGTTCGTGCCAGGCCGATCCTTCCTGACTAACCTGGTCTCTTTCTATGACGAGGTAACAAAGAGCTTAGATATGAAGGAGGAAGTCGATGTCGTCTTCTTGGATTTCCAGAAGGCCTTCGACACAGTGTCCCACCCAATTCTGGTGGGCAAGCTGAGGGACTGCGGCATCGATGAATGCACAGTCACACGGGTGGCAAACTGGCTCCAGAGGCACACCCAGAGGGTGGTGGTGGATGGGTTAATGTCGACCTGGAAGGGCGTGGGCAGCGGAGTCCCCCAGGGCTCGGTCCTTGGGCCGGTGCTGTTCAACATCTTCATTAGCAACCTGGATGAGGGTGTGGAGAGCACCCTGCTCAAGTTCGCTGATGACACCCAGCTGTGGGGTAAAGTGACTACACTGGCAGGCAGGGACTGCATCCAGGCAAACCAGGATACGTTAGAGAAGTGGGCGGATCTGAACAAGATGTGGTTCAACAAGGACAAGTGCAGAGTGCTGCACCTGGGGAGAGGGAACCAGCATTATGGTTGTAGGTTAGGGGCTGACCCTCTCGGCAGCACAGAGGCAGAGCGGGATCTTGGAGTCATGATTGACTCCAGGATGAATATGAGTCGCCAATGCGATGAAGCAATAGGCAGAGCCAACTGCACCCTGTCATGCATCAACAGGGGCATCACTAACAGGTCCAGAGAGGTCTTGCTCTCCCTCTATGCGGCACTGGTCAGGCCTCAGCTGGAGTACTGTGTCCAGTTCTGGGTGCCGCACTTCAAGAGGGACGTGGAGAACCTGGAGCGAGTCCAGAGGAGGCCACTCGTATGGTTGAAGGCCTCTGTGGCCATCCCTATGAGGAGAGGCTGAGGGACCTGAATCTCTTCAGTCTCCGCAAGAGGAGACTGAGGGGGGATCTTGTGGCTGCCTACAACCTTTTCAGGGGCCAGCAGCAGGGACTCGGGGAAAGTCTGTTCACCAGGGCCCCCCTTGGGGTCACCAGGTACAATGGCCACAAGCTGAGGGAGGAGAGGTTTAGGTTAGATATTAGGGAGAACTACTTCATGGTAAGGGTGGCCAGAGCCTGGAATAGGCGTCCCAGAGAGGTGGTGCTCTCATCTTCCCTGGAAATCTTCAAGAGGAGACTGGATAGGCACCTGGCTGAGGTCTTATGACCCCTGCCACCCCCAGTGCTCATTCCTGCCCATGGCAGGGGGTCGGACTAGATGATCTGTCTAGGTCCCTTCCCACTCATTGATTCTATCTGCCCCCCGGCCAGTATCTCAGCTATCTGCCTCAGTTTCCAGCCCCAGTCTACCTTATGTAAACCCAAGCCTCAGTTCCTCAGCCAGCTTCTCTGTAGTCCACTGGTTCTAATCCCAGTTCTGGCAACTTTCACTCCCTTCACTTTAACTCTCTCTCTCTCACCTGAACCTTCCCCCAAGTATCCCAGGTACCCCAAACACACACATTACCATCCAAGTTAGGAACTTACCTGTGTGTATGTGTAGGTGGGTTGTGTGTGTGTGTATATATATGGCACTTGTGTGCATGATATGAATTAGTGATCTGAGTGAATTGGTGACAGGTACGCATGTGCCTAGGCTGGTTTGGATGTGTATGTACCTGAGCTGGTAGTGTTTGTATGTACCTAATTGATTTGTGTGTTTGTATATGTGCAATTGTGTCACACCCTCCTGTCTAACAGTGCAATATTGAGATCCTGAGAGTTGGCCTCACCCCACAGGGCAACACCTGCAGTGCCCTCTGGGCTTTGTGGGTCTCATGTAGAACCCCTCACATAGCATACAGCAGTGGAGGACAGCATGGATTACCCCCCACCAGGCAGGAAATGGTGAGTTGGAGGGGTTTCTCAGGGTTTTTTTCCTTAAAGGGCCAGAGCTGGGGCAGGCAGAGCAACCATGGGGGGGACTGGGGGAGTGAGGGACATTTAGAGGGCTAATGCAGATCCACCCACACAGCGTGAGGCAGTGGGGATCACGCCCTGGTAGCAGCACCTGCTGAGTCAGGGCTTTTTCTTCTCCAAGTGCCAGGAGCTGGAATGGGTGGGGCAGCTATTGCCAGGCTGAGACAGCAGGTGGGGGATGTGCCTGGTCTTGGTGATTGGGGACAGTCACCGAATTGAGTCACTGTCCCCCCAAATCAGCTGAATCTAAATCCAAAGCAAATACTAGACCTCTTGCACAGGCCTACAGGATAGGGAGTCCATTCTACAGGGAAGAATTAGGCAGTCAAACTAGAACTCTCCTGAGATACTACAGGATCATAGGCAGATGCAGTTTAATGTCAAATAGCCTGAAACACTTGGATCCATGAATGGCAAGAGATCATACCATACAGAATGTGTGGAACTTTGTTCAGCAGAAAAAGCATTGATATTGAGCATGTGTACGCATGATTCTTAAGCAGGTTTAGCCTAAAATTGCCATTTTTAAGGCATGTTAGTGGTGTGTGCCTACACGTGCACACACTTAATGTACCTTAAAAATGGTGATTTAAAGCTATGTGACCCTAAATTTGATACCTGCATAAAGCAGTTTAGGTGTGAATAGCTAAGTTGCATTAGCACACATGTAGATGCACTAATGCGCATTAACAGTGTGAACCAATGGATACACATCACGTTAATTGCCTTAGTGCATCTACATGTGCACTAATGCAACTTAGCTTTTTACACCAAAATTTAATGTGCCTTAATGTTCATTAGTGCTGCCACATATAGAAGTGCACCTAAATCGACTTAATGCACTTAAGCAAAGGTGCATTAAGTTTAGGCACATGAAAATGTGTGTGTAGACATGCCCACTGAGACCACTTTTCCTGATTTTAGGGGAAAACAAATGTTAAATAAAGGCAGAAATTCCCATTTCTTACTGCACTTTTTTCATAGCAGTGTGACTTCTGTGAGGAGTTCCTGCTCCAAGCACAGTCTGCTAGGTGTATTTTCCCCTAGGAAAGCAATTCTACCCCACAAATGCTATATATTCTCAGATGTAATACAGTACTTTGAAACCCACCAAGGGAGGGACATGAATTCTCTGGCATAGACAAGAAGGTGCATCAGTATGAACAATATATGAGTCTAACATAAATCCTTAAGGGCCATGTAAAAGTCTGAGGCTCTCATAGAAAATGTGTTGCAGCCAATCCATCCAAGGATTTGCTAACCCTCTTCTGTACTCAGCTGCCATTCTCTTGGTGTTAAAGAAAACCAACAGGGAAAATAAATATTGGGAGGTAGATTTTCCTGGTTCTCACTGCAGTACAGAAGACTACCTCGCTTCGTCACAGGGCTCCTCTGTTCCCATACCCTGCCTTTACCACACCAGCTGTTCTGAGGTGCAATTCTTTGGCTAGGGCCTTTGCTTAGTGCACTGATGCAATCTCATGAGTTCTTTCAGATTGTCAAGCGCCTGCGGCACTGAACATACTCTTTAAATTGAGCTGATGTCCTCACAGGCCCCCTAATTCTGATCCAACCTTAATCCTACTCGCTGCTTGTGATTCAGAGTAAATCATAAACTCAAGTTTATCCCATGCAGTCATTATTCAGTTAAGCACCAGAGATCCAGTGCTACTCCACATTAACATACAGAGGACCAATCATAAACCATAACCAGGCTAATGCAATCCCCCTGGCTCAGTACCTGTATTGTATCCCCTTGGAGGGGAAAACCGCACTTTCTCGGGGCAACTCCGCTTTGCCAAATGTCTGCTTCTTCTTCCCATTCTAGGTAATGCTCACAAAACACGGCACTTACCAGGCTGGATCCCTGCCAGTCTTGCATGTGATGCTTTCACACTGGACTTGATTTCAGGTAAGTCTCGGCTTTCAATTCTTCTCTGCGTTATCCACTGACCCTTGATTGGGGTCAGGTAATCACTTCACCTCTGTGCAGCTCCATGATCCTCTGCTTCTGCCAGTTTCCCCTCTTTTGGGAGACAAACTCACCCAACCCCTGGGCCTTTTACTTCCAGGTCAACTGCTAGACCCTATCAAGGCAGCTCTCTGTTGACCCATTCTCGCATCAGAGCACTGGCAGGAATGAAAAGGCTGATTCTGCTAATTAACTAGCTTTATTATCTTCCTTCCTCCTGCAGGTAAGACATCCTCTTCCCTGCTGTCCATCTGCCTTTTCCAATCATGGCAGGGCATGACCGCTGCCCTGTCACAGGCCAGGTCAGGGCAGTTAATTACTGGTGCACGGTGGGGGCAATAAGAGATGCCCAGACATCATTGAAGCAGTAGGACACGCTATGGACTAAATCCTATTTCACATGAATATCTAAATGGTAGCTGCATAACAGCAGTTTTTGGCATTTCACAGAGTTTGAGATTCAGCATTACCTACACCTCCAGCTTAATAGGTCTGGGTATCTACAGAGGTAAATAAAAATGCACAGGTAAATGTGTAAGTTAATTGAGTAAAGTCTACAAGTAGCAGGTATTAGACAGAAAAGGAAGAGGACAATAGCCTTCCCAATCCTTAGGCCAGTAGCCTAAACAGTTAGAGTACTTACCATGCCCCAAGCCTCGCAGATGGTATTTAAACATTGTCCCTCTGAGGCGTTAGTCTAGCTTGGCCTCCTGTCATCACCTGACTCTCTGCAACCCTGCCTCTGCACCCTCTGGTGCTGGGCTCTCTACAGCCCCTTTGTCACTGCATCCCCTGGCGCTGCACTCACTGGCACTGGGTTCTCCACACTTTAGTATGGCCCCAATGAGGTCTCCTCCTCCCCAAAAGCCTTGGCTTAGTCCACTGGTTTATAAACAGCAACCAAAATATGAACCCCTGGGCTATAACATAATACAACCAGTTCAGAGTACACTCTGTCCCTTTAAAAGGGTCAAACTTCCCCCCAAACCTTAAGTGCCTTTTAGCCCAGGGCATCTGGTGAGCTCCTGGAGCCCCATTAGTCCTATAAGCAGCATATCAGATGGCCACAGCGTCTCTGGGCAATTCTTCTTTGCAGGCTCCTTCCCCTGGCTGCTGCCAGAGAACTAACCCCTGCTGGCCTCAGACTAGCTGACTGGGTGCGGGTGCAGGCTAATTCCCTTGTTAGCCTACTGCCATAGTAACCTATACCTGTGGGGATTCTGCCTGGCTCCTCTCCCTGGGTAGTTTCTACTTTTAAAGGAGCAGGCACTTTCTTGTGCCGTGCAACAATCTTATTAATTTCTTTTTCTATCAAGGTGTGGCAGAAAAGAGCTGGGCAGGCTGCCCAGAGCACTGGGGTGGGACACACCCCTGTTACAACAGTGCAGAGGGTAGCATCATTTCCTTAGTGGTAGGAAAGGCTCCAGCTAAAGCCTAGTGCCCCTCCTTTCTAGCCCAGTCACTACACCACTGAGCCACACACCCTTTGGGTAGCTCCTTTCTTCCTGGCCCTAAATATCTCCCGCAGACATCTCTCCCATGGCTGCCCTGGAGGTTTCCAGCTTCAAAAAGAATGCCAGCTGGTGTTTCAGAAGTTGTGCAGAGAAGCCAGAGAGACCCAGACTCTAAACCCCGTGCCTGAGAAGGGCCAGAATCTAAGTTCTCTGCCTTCTCAGATGAGTATGCTAGCCATGCAGCTATGTGGGAGAAAAAAATGGGAAGTCTCTTTCATGCTTTTTTGCCAGTGTATATGCCCAGTGCGGACACATATTATGTAGTTACAGATAGGTGTTTATGAGCTCAGTAATAAAATGCCATACTTCGCAAAAGTGGCATTCTGGGTACTTATATGACCATATAGATAACAGATCTGGATTCCTATATTACCAGGAAAATAGAGACTATCATCCAAACTGTACAATGGACACAAAAGAAATTCTTTGTAGTCTTGTTTTGGGCATGAGGAAGAAAGTTAAGAGAATAGAAAGCCAAAAAAAGAACAGCTTATAGTAAAGAGCATCTCTACACAGTACAATGCAAATATGATGATAGAATAGATAGTACAATGCAAACTTGGTGACAGAATAGGCAGCCCAATGGAGCTACCATTTCACTCACCAGGGTAACAACATTAGAGGAGACATGACATGGGCTTCAGCATAAGCTAACAATCCAAGTACAAGCCTTTTGGAGACCCTGGGCATATCTACATGTTCTTTAATCTTTCATGTGCTGTAGTTCCAGCAGATTAAATTTGGTACTTGTATAACCAAGTACTAAATCAATGCACAGTAACCAGTGTTACTGCACAGGAGTGCCAGTGCAGGCCTTTTTAGTGATGCTACTGTGCAGTATCCTAATAATACTGCACAGTTGCGTATTGGTACTGTTTCTGCCATGTGATATTACTGTGCAGTATTATTAAGCTACTGCACATTTAGCATCTTGTGTAGACACACTGCCTGGGTACATGTGTTACCTGTCAGCTCCATGTTCTTGGGGAACCCTGACACAGGACGCAGACTGTCTGACTCACAAAGAATCCCCCCCCACCTAAACAGAAACTGATTAAGATGCAGTGAGAGACACACCTAAAACCCTCCAGATAAGGGTGACAAAAGTGAAACAACTGCCCTAGGTCTCATTTGCATCCGAGATGGAACCAGATGACCATTCATTTACATGAGAGATGGAGAACAGAAAGCCTGAAGCAGACACTGCAGTGAATTCTGGGATCAGCAAAGCAGGGAAGCACTGCATGATGGGTAATCTGTGCTCCAAATGCTAATGAATTCTCACACCCAGCTCAGCACTTATCAGACCAGTTCTAATCTGGATTTACAAAGGACTTTTCCTTCCCCTCCCCCTCCCCACACCTCTAAGCAAAAGTAAGTTTATTGAGCATCTCGAGCCATACATTCCCCGGTCCCACTATGGGAGGCCTATGTAAACTTAATTGGCTACAACTCGGTTGCCGGGTTAGGGAATGCTGAGGCAATAGACCGAGTCAGAGGGGGTATGGGCAACATTTGAACAATGGTACAGGGTTCATCACAGCGTCCAGCCTGTTGGAGCCCTGTCCACAAGTGTTGTCATACTTTTCCTGAGACGACTGGTGGAAGTCCTCTCCACAACAGGTTATGAACACTCCAAGAATTGCCTTAAGTCTGTTAAAAGACTGTAGTAAGATCTGGAAAAGTCATGCTAAGCTGAGGCTTGTTCACAGCAAGTAAAAATCCAAAACCCTGATGCTGCAATCTATTGTTTCTGGAGACACCAGGAGATATCCCACCAAGTATACCTGCTTTCCATAGGAATGTCAAGCTGGCTCCCAAGTAGGTGTTTCCTGAGTATCAATCAGTTTCCTGAGATGTTCCAATCAGATAACCCCTTGTCAATAGAAAAGACAATTTGAGAATGCTTGAAAGAAGCTGAACTTGGGGTATAAAAATCTGTCAAAGCAGAAGCAGCAGTGTGTGCTGACACCACTGGCTTTCTTCTGGAGAGGCTGCAGGAGGAAGATCATCTCCCTTCAAGGATCGTGCTGAGAACTTTGACCTGTCAGCTTTGCAACCTGAGTGCCTTGGACTGGTGAGATCCCAGCTCTTTCTCTTTTCTCTTCTCTTTCTCTAAGCATAGATTTCTGAACTTGAACTGTATGAGTTATGCTTGAGCTAAGTTTTCCCAAATACTTAGGGAAATACTTACTTTCCCAAATGTTTGTTTTTCCTTTGCATGTCTATTACTACTAGTGTCAATATATATTTCATCTACTTAGCAATAAATAACTTTTATAGTCAAACTGGTGGTAATTGGGTATATTTTGCCTTCTTTACTTCTCCTTCCCCACTTGCGCTGCAGCAACACCCCTTTTACCTAAGCTAAAGATCCCTGTGAAGCCCAGAAATATTGTGGGGTCTGCTCATCAAGAGGCTAAAAGATTGGGATGTGCTGAGGTTGAAACACATAAGGGGATCAGCTTGTACAGGCTGATTGACCCAGTTTGGCTCAGACGTCCCCTAATGAACTGAATGCTGGCCCATGAGGGTGTCATCTGGACACCCAACCAGATTCAGAGGTATTCTGTTTAACTGTGTGCTTGTCTGACTGTGGTTATTGTTGCTCTGATGAACTGATTCTTGGCATATGAGGGTGTCAGCCTGTCCACGCTGATCAACCCGGCCAGGTCAGGTGTGTCACGTTAATCTGTGTGTGTTTGTGTGTATGACTGATTTGGGGACTGGAGGAACCCAGCCCCACTGAACTGAGTCCTGCAAGATAGCTTCATTGGGGGTGAGGACTTGCAGAAGGGAGAGATACAGCTCCGTATAGAAACACGAGTAACACAAGCAGCACATTGATAGAATTACCAAGACCCTACCCCTAATAAATGAGCACACCCCAAAGTAGCGGGCAAATCTGGTAACACACGCTTCACTACTAACATTACCTGTGCTGCCTACATTAAAGCTAGCAGGACCATGGCTACATATACTTCAATTACACCGTTACTTTTCTGAGATAAAGTATAGCTGAGTGTGGGGTAGTGTCTTAGAAGTAGGGTAGGGGAAGGAGGACAACACTTAGAGAATCTATAGTGAAACCAACAAGAGTAGAAAGAGCCTTGATATAGTGGAGAAAGAAATAGAGAGTTCAAAAAGAGAACCAAGCTTACAAGCTCGAACGATAGAAATGATAGTGAGTTTAAGAAGTTAGTGACTCACAACTTGGGCCACAGAAAGAGGATTTGGGAGCGAATTTAGTAAACCTGATTTTGTTAACTCTTTGGTGGAATTTATACACCACAGTAGATGTGTTTGAGAATAATGAAGTGTGTTTGCAGTACCATATATACCTGTGAGGGTAAGTAGTGTAACCCTGATATTCTGCATGCCTTGGCTACAAAAATGAAGATTAATAGTGAGGACTGCCATCCATTTGTCAACCATTTCTAGCAAACACCACAACATATTGCAGTTTAGAATAGTCCAGTGTGTAAGGGTATACCTGGACAGTGCAGCACATAGCAGTCTGTATTTGGGAGCATACAGCATATGTGCATGTGTGTAAACTAGTAATTTTGTGTCTATATATACCTTAATCCATGCTTGTCAGGGTGCAGGGATGTCTACAAATAACATGTGTGTGAGTCATTGTGTGCATTTATTTAAAGAAGAGTAAAAGAAAGCACTACACACAACTATACAGAGTTTACCTGTTTCCCCAGAATAACGGATAAAATCAAAATGATCCAAGGATGGAACAAGTTATTAAGATATTAAGCGTCTCATATTTGGTGATTAAACAGAAGCTCAACAGATCTAAATTGCTCATGCCATGACCAACTTCATTTACTTTAATCATTCAACACGTGTTCCCAGCTCCTATTATTAGAAATCCAAATTTCCTCTGGCAGGGCAAGAAACTGAGAAAGAGCTTTTTAGTCTTGTGTAAGTTAATTACAGTACACATGTTAAAAGCTTAGTCAATCTAGTTGATTATTGCAGTGCTTTATTTTTAGTTTCCATCAAGGTGAGGGCTGACACTAATATAAATGGAGGGTTTTCCACAGATGTTGCTCCACTAAGTGCTCTCCAAAATCAGCCATGGCAGGACTTTAATAACAACTTTTTTCCTTGAGACATGTTGCCTGTGAGCTGGTTTAGATGAAGAACTGAGCAAGGTGAGGCGAGAAGAATCATTGAAACACTTTCACTGTAAGCTACAGGAAAGACAGCCACTCCCTTTGCAACAGTGAGACAACGGCATCAGACATCATGGTATTCCTTTAGCTAGTCTCATCAGTACACATCCATTCTAAGTTCCTCTTACTGACCTAATGGAATGTTTTTGATTAATTCATCAGACTGTTTCCTTCCACCTATATTTTCCCTATACCGTAGTCTTCTCCCTACCATCTATCTTATAGTATTTAACTTTTTGCATGGGTTCCCAGCCTGCATAGGTCAGTGTCATTTCACTGAAATTAGTAGAACAGTGTCAGGTTTATATTAGATAAGCACCTGTCACTAAGAATCTAATGAGCCTTTAATTGCACAAGTCAGTGTTTGGGGGACAAGGTACCAGTAGAAAAGAAGGAAACGTACTACACTGTATTTCAAGTACTGTGAAAAGATCACAGCGTGGCCCACCTGATGCAGAAATTGCAAGGCAAATTTGGCACACATCTAACCCACGAGTTCCTAAAGCCTGGACTCATCACACAATAGAATCCTCTTCACTGGCACAAACCCAAGTAGAGACAGAAGGACACCCATGTAGGAATGATCAAAAGTCTCAGAGGCCCCGTGGGAACACCAGTGTTTCCTGTTCAGCCACATATACAGTCCAATCAAAAGCATCCATCATTCACAATATTGGAATAAATATATAAACAAGCAAGCTACAAATTTGGAGCAGAATATCCAGTCTTGAGTCTAGATATTAAATTAGCAACTGAGTTAGATAACAGCTCATGCTGAATAAATGACTCATGACCCAGCATGTGTAAATGAAACCTTTGCTTTGATGGCAGCTAAGTTCTGCAATGATGTTTATCCTGGACTAGGTGTTCTTTCTGTATTCTCTCTTGAACTCAGGGAGTTTTGTGATATAAGCAGGAAAATCCTGTCAAATTGTGTTCCATTATTTTGTTTCTCTACCCCAATAAACTGAGGGATGCGTTCTCATGCAAGCTGCTCTAAGTATAAATTAACAAAACACCTCTAGATTTACCAGAGCTTCACTAGCTTACACTACATGAGACACTGGCCTTTTATTTCTTGGCCTCTTAGGGTGCATCCAGATGAGCTCAGCTGTGTGGTATGTGGCGCCACATCTGCAGTGCCACATACCACACAGTCCAGTGTTCTCAGTGTTGTAAGGGTGTGCTGCCCATGCATGCTCTGCTTCAGGGCGAGGGTTTCATGGGTTTTTTTGACCCCTGGATATAAAATAAACCACAGCAGCACATGTTTGCGCAGCACACGCTGCTAAAAAGCAATCAGGCCACCTGGAGCTATGCTGCGACTTCCAGTCAGGCTCTGCCCAGCAAGATCACTGCAGCTACAGCCCTGGGAAGCCCCCAGAACTCCCTGTGCTGGCCTCAGCTTTCCCTATCACCCTCAGGGTAACTTGCTGCACAGCAAAGCACATGTGGCATGGGCATTCCCCAGGGACAAGTAGTGGCAGTGCAAAGTGTGCCACTGCCACTTGTTCCCAGGGAACAAACATGCATGCTTGTCTGGATGCACCCTTAGGCTTTTATTGACATGGATTTTTGCACCTAATAATTAATCTATCTTTGGAAATGGTAATTCAGTGCTAATAACCTAGGTGCTGGCTTTGAATGACATTTGTGTAGTATTTGGTGCAACTGGCCTGGTGGATATTTGCTGGAACAAAGTTAAATCCTGTCACACTGTTGACTTTGCGCCTCATTTGGCAGGTTGGTAGGATAAACACTGAATATAACTGAGATTGAATTTACTTGGTCTTTTGTACAGAAAGTGTATAGCACAAGTTGCCTTCTTTGTTTTAACCTTTCTCTTTTGCTTTGTGTTGCTTGTATAGGTGCTTGTTAGATGTAGAAAAATAAGCTAGAAAATAAATTGTGTGTGCTATTCTTTACAACATTAAGGTACCTACATCTGGTGTATGATCTTCAAAGCTTGGTTACCTCACTTCAGAAATAATACAGCACAGACTGTAAAGGTCCAAAGAATGAGAAGGGACCCACAAGGGGCAGAAAGTCTTTAGGTTAAATATAACTACTCTAATTCTCAGATATGGCTGAGGGACTCAGCACAGTTCAAGAGGGTAAGTGACTAAAGAACTCCCCAGATACTGCACCCAGCTTTATACCATTCCAGTTCCCTAGTTTAACTTAGAGCAGCTTGCATGTATGCCAGCTGCCACCAAGTCACAAAGGTCATCACAGCAGCCTTGAATCAACAGGACCTCTAACCATCTCTTTTAAGCCGTAATTGTCTGGTTACAGATTAAAGAGTGACACCAAAGGCACAGGAGGGGGCCGCAGGAAGATGAGGAGACACCACCCGAGTAAGACAGGTAGCAAATGCTATGATTGCCCAGGTAAGAAACAGGAGTCCAGACAGTCTCCCAAATCGGGGGTGGCACACGCAGCTAGGCAGGGCCTTAAATGCCCATATACCAATGCTTATAGTATGGGGAATAAGCAGGAGGAACTTGCCCTCAGAATAGCCAGTTCAGACCCAGACATAATAGGGCTTACAGAAATGTGGTGGGATTCATCCCACAACTGGGCAGTTAGCATTAGGGGCTATAGGCTTTATAGGCGGGATAGAGAAGGAAGGAAAGGAGGGGGTGTGGCGCTCCATGTCAAGGAGCAATACATATCCTCTGCCAGCAAAATGAGGTCAGAGGAGGGACAAGCTGAAGTGCTCTGGGTCAAGATACAAGGGGGCCAGAGGGAGAGGGTTTTAACGGTGGGAGTCTACCACAGTCCCCTCAACCAAGGGGTTGCACTAAACGACTACGACTTAGTGGGGCTGACGGAAACCTGGTGGGATTCATCCCACGACTGGGCAGTACATGTTGAGGGCTATAGATTGTACAGAAAGGACAGAGTGGGGAAAAGGGGGGGAGGGGTTGCGCTCTATGTTAAGGAGCAATATACATCAACCCTCATCAAGACAGAATCAAAGGATGAGGAAGTAGAAGGACTGTGGGTTAGGCTACATGGGGGGCAAGGAGAAAAGGATTTGGTGGTAGGGGTCTGCTACAGACCCCCACATCAAGGGGATGAAATAGATTTGGGGCTCCTGAGGCAACTCTCGGAGACCATAAAAGCTAAACAGGCGGTGGTCATAGGGGATCTAAACTACCCGGACATCTGCTGGGAGACACAGACAGCAAAGTCCCACTGCTCACGCAGGTTTCTAACCTGTGTACAGGACCTCCACCTGACGCAGGAGGTACATGGTCCCACTAGGGGGAATGCCTTACTGGATCTGGTATTGGCAACGGGGGATGACATAGTAGGGGACCTACAGATCGGTAGCCATCTGGGGGACAGTGATCACCTAAAAATACAATTCAACATAAGGCGTCGAGTGGGTAAGGTAACTAGTAGGGTGAACGTGCTGGACTTTAGGAAAGCTGATTTCAGTGAACTCAGGCGATTAGTGAAGGACGCACTGCAGAGTAGTAGTTTTGAAATGATGGGAGCCCAAGAAGGGTGGCTGTGCCTTAAGGAAGCTATCCTTCGAGCACAAAGCGAGGCGATCCCTGTGCGAGGTAAAAGAGGGAAAGGGGCCAGGAGGCTTCCCTGGCTGACCAGAGAAATCCAGGGCAGACTAAGGGCCAAAAGGGGAGCACATAAAAAGTGGAAACAGGGAGAGATCACCAAAGAGGAATATACCTCTTCTGCTCGTGCTTGTAGGGAGGCAGTTAGACAGGCCAAAGCTACCATGGAGCTGAGGATGGCAACCCAAGTAAAAGACAATAAGAAATTGTTTTTTAGATATATAGGGAGTAAAAGGAAGGCCCAGGGAGGAATAGGACCCCTGCTAAATGGGCAGAAACAATTGGTGACGGACAGAGGGGACAAGGCTGAACTCCTCAACGAGTTCTTCGCCTCAGTGTTCCTAAGCGAGAGGCATGACAAGTCTCTCACTGGGAGTGTAGGGAGGCAGCAGCAAGGCACCAGACTTCCATGCGTGGACCCTGAGGTGGTGCAGGGTCACTTGGAAGAACTGGATGCCTTTAAGTCGGCAGGCCCGGATGAGCTCCATCTGAGGGTACTGAAGGCACTGGCCGACATCATTGCAGAGCCACTGGCGGGAATATTTGAACGCTCATGGTGCACGGGTCAAGTCCTGGAGGACTGGAAAAGGGCCAATGTGGTTCCCATTTTCAAGAAGGGGAGGAAGGAGGACCCGGGTAACTATAGGCCAGTCAGTCTCACCTCCATCCTTGGCAAAATCTTTGAAAAAATCATCAAGGCTCACATTTGTGAGACCCCGGCAGGACAAATTATGCTGAGGGGAAACCAGCATGGGTTCGTGGCAGGCAGATCGTGCCTGACCAATCTAGTCTCTTTTTATGACCAGGTCACAAAACGCCTCGACGCAGGAGGAGGGGTGGATGTCATATACTTGGACTTCAGGAAGGCCTTTGATACGGTATCCCACCCCATACTGGTGAACAAGTTAAGGGGCTGTGACCTGGATGACTGCACAGTCCAGTGGGTGGAGAATTGGCTGGAGGGTCGCACCCAGAGAGTCGTGGTGGATGGGTCGGTTTCGACCTGGAAGGGTGTGGGCAGTGGGGTCCCGCAGGGCTCGGTGCTTGGACCGATACTCTTTAATGTCTTCATCAGCAACTTGGATGAGGGGGTGAAATGTACTCTGTCCAAGTTTGCAGATGACACTAAGCTATGGGGCGAGATGGACACACCGGAGGGCAGGGAACAGCTGCAAGCAGACCTGGACAGGTTAGACAAGTGGGCAGAAAACAACAGAATGCAGTTCAACAAGGAGAAATGCAAAGTGCTGCATCTGGGGAGGAAAAATGTCCAGCACACCTACAGCCTAGGAAATGACCTGCTAGGTGGCACGGAAGTGGAAAGGGATCTTGGAGTCCTAGTGGACTCCAAGATGAACATGAGTCGGCAGTGTGACAAAACCATCAGAAAAGCCAATGGCACTTTATCGTGCATCAGCAGATGCATGACAAATAGGTCCAAGGAGGTG
Source organism: Crocodylus siamensis (assembly GCF_052110815.1). Classification (NCBI taxonomy): domain Eukaryota; kingdom Metazoa; phylum Chordata; order Crocodylia; family Crocodylidae; genus Crocodylus; species Crocodylus siamensis. The sequence goes on from NC_143404.1 coordinate 48,468,105, forward strand.
ATACTTCCCCTCTATCGGGCGCTGGTCAGACTGCAGCTGGAGTACTGCGTGCAGTTCTGGGCGCCGCATTTCAAGAAGGATGCGGATAACCTGGAGAGGGTTCAGAGAAGGGCCACTCGTATGGTTAAGGGCCTGCAGGCCAAGCCCTATGAGGAGAGACTAGAGAAACTGGACCTTTTCAGCCTCCGCAAGAGAAGGTTGAGAGGCGACCTGGTGGCTGCCTATAAGTTCGTCAGGGGGGCACAGAAGGGAATTGGTGAGTATTTATTCACCAAGGCGCCCCCAGGGGTTACAAGAAATAATGGCCACAAGCTAGAAGAGAGCAGATTTAGATTGGATATTAGGAGGAACTTCTTCACAGTTCGAGTGGCCAAGGTCTGGAACGGGCTCCCAAGGGAGGTGGTGCTCTCCCCTACCCTGGGGGTATTCAAAAGAAGGTTGGATGTGTATCTAGCTGGGGTAATGTAGGCCCAGCACTCTTTCCTGCTTATGCAGGGGGTTGGACTCGATGATCTATTGAGGTCCCTTCCGACCCTAGCATCTATGAATCTATGAATCTATGAATAAGGGGAGGAGCTGGACCCCGGTGCTCTTTCCTGCTAAGGCAGGGGGTCGGACTAGATGATCTACCTAGGTCCCTTCCGACTCTAGCTACTATGAAACTATGAAACTATGGACCGGGAATTTTCGGGCCAGCTTGCACAGGCACTTAAGGCAAGGGATGTAGTTGTCATGGGTGACTTCAATTACCTGGACATCTCCTGGGAGGAACAGTCAGCCAGGTCGGACTGTTCCAGGAGGTTCCTGGCTGAGATACAGGACCTCCAATTAATTCAGGCGGTGCACAGTCCCACCAGAGGAAATGCCCTGTTAGACCTGGTCCTCGCCACAGGCAACGACCTGGTAAGGGGCCTCCAGGTCCTTGACCACCTGGGTGATAGCGATCATCGCTTGCTGGAGTTTACCATCCAGCGCAGGGTGTCAAGGGCCAGCAGCAAGGCAGTAGCCCTAGATTTCAAGAGGACCAACTCCAACGAGTTGAGGAGATTAGTGGGAGAGGCACTGGGGTTCTCAAGGGCAGGGGAGCTCAGTGCCCAAGATGAGTGGTCGTTCCTTAAGGAGACAATACTCAGGGCCCAAGGGGTGACCATCCCAACAAAAACAAGGGGGGCAGGAGTGCCCGAAAGCCCCGCTGGCTCACCAAGGGCGTCCGGGAATGCCTGATCGCCAAAAAGGCGGCGTACACCCGGTGAAAGCGGGGTGCTATCTCCAAAGAGGAGTATACCTCCTCTGCTTGAGCCTGTAGGGGGCTGTCAGGAAAGCTAAGCTGGACATAGAGCTAGGACTTGCATCCAAAATCAAAGATAACAAAAAGTCCTTTTTCAAATATATAGGGCAGATGAAGAAAGCACCAGGAAATGTGGAGCCCCTGCAAGATCCTCTGGGCAATCTGGTGGTTGTGCCAGAGGAGAAAGCAGACCTCTTTAACCAATTCTTCACCTCTGTTTTCTTCTGCAGGGACCGGGACTTCCCCACCATGATGCAAGACAGACTTGAGGGGAACGCCTCCAGACCTCAAGTTGGGGAGGACCAGGTTAGAGAGTTTCTGGAGGGGCTGGACGTGTTCAAATCAGAGGGTCCAGATGCTCTCCACCGCAGGATGTTGAGGGAGCTAGCAGAGGTTATTGCAGGGCCCTTGGCATGGCTTTATGAGCACTCGTGGTGCTCGGGCCAGGTGCTGCATGATTGGAAGGTAGCCAGCGTGGTCCCCATCTTTAAAAAAGGGAGGAGGGAGGACCCGGGCAACTATAGGCCCCTCAGTCTTACCTCTATCCTAGGGAAACTCTTTGAGAAGATCATCATGGAGCACCTCTGCGATGGGCTGGCCTCAAAGATGATGCTCAAGGGCAACCTGCATGGTTTCATTAGGGGCAGGTCATGTCAGACCAACCTGATTGCCTTTTATGATCAGGTCACAAAAGCCTTCGATGCAGGTGTTGCCATGAATGAAGTCTTTCTGGACTTCAGCAAGGACTTTGACACCATCTCCCACCCCATCCTCATTAAGAAACTGGGCGACTGTGGCATTGATGCCTACACAGTCAGATGGATTGCAGATTGGCTGAAGGGTCACACTCAGAGGTTGGTGGTGGATGGGTCATATTCAACCTGGGGAGAAGTGGGCAGCGGAGTCCCCCAGGGCTCGGTCCTTGGGCCCATGCTGTTCAGTCTCTTTATCAGCAATTTGGACGATGAGGTGAAAAGCAACCTGTTTAAATTCACTTGTTGGTGTCACTGGGCATAACCCTAGGTAACTCAGAGCGATGGAAGACCACGAGTGTCGATGAAGCCCCTCTGCTGTAGGCCCAGGCGAGCCAGGCCCCCCCCCCACCCGAACCTTTGTAACCCTTTCTTTGAACTTTTGTAACCTCCTGTAATTCTGGAAAACAGGATGAGTAGCAAGCAACCTGAAACTCCCTAAAAACTGTCATCTGTGGAATGCAAGGGCACCGCTCAGAGAGAGAAGGGAGGAGGGAAAGGGGAGGAGGGGGCAGCTAGTGGAAAACTACTGCAGAAAATGACCAGGGTATAAATACACACTGTTGCAGGGCTAAGCGCGCAGGATTTGAGACCATACAGTCTCCCTACGCCTTTTACTTGAGCTCAAATAAACTCTGTCTACTTCTCCCCCCAGTGTGTTTTTTGGCGCGACGCACACCGGGCAACGAACCCAATTGTTGCCTCCCTCGGGCACCTTGTGCTGGCAACACACTGATGATACCAAAATTTGGGCTGAGGTGAGCACACTAGTAGGGAGGGAAAGACTGCAGCAAGCCTTGGATAGGTTACAGGGGTGGGCTAGCAAAAACAGGATGTGCTTCAACACTGACAAGTGCAGGGTGCTGCACTTAGGCAGTAGTAACCAGCAGCACACTTATAGAATGGGAAACTCCCTTCTTGAGAGCACGGAGGCAGAAAGGGATCTTGGAGTCATTATTGACTCCAAGATGAACATGGGCCGACAATGTGAGGTCACGGTTGGCAGGGCTAACCCCACCTTGTCGTGCATCCACAGGTGCATCTCTAGCAGGGCCAAGGAGATGATCCTCCCCCTCTGTGCAACACTGGTCAGGCCACAGCTGGAGTACTGTGTCCAGTTCTGTGTGCCGCACTTCAGGAGGGATGTGGACAACATTGAGAGGGTCCAGAGGAGGGCCACCCAAATGAGGCAGACCCTACAATGAGAGACTGTGGGACCTGAACCTGTTCAGCTTTCACAAGAGCAGGCAGAGGGGGGACCTGGTGATAGTCTTCAAACTCACTATAGGGGACCAGAATGGTTTGGGAGAGACCTTGTTTTCCCTAGCGCCCCCTGGCATAACAAGGAATAATGGCCACAAGTTGTTGGAGAGTAGGTTTAGATTAGACATCCATAAGAACTACTTCACAGTTAGGGCGGCTAGGATCTGGAACCAACTTCCAAGAGAAGTGGTGCTGGCTCCTACCCTGGGGGTCTTTAAGAGGAGGCTTAATGCCTACCTAGCTGGGATCATTTGAGCCCAGTTTTTTTTCTCCTGCCCAGGCAGGGAGTCAGACTTGAAGATCTATACGGTCCCTTCCGACACTACTCCTATGATTCTATGATGAAAGCCTCTATTCTAGCTATTCACTAGGCCTGTGCAAAATGGCAAGTATTTGCTTCAGATTCAGATTTGGCTGAATCAGGGGACAGTAATTCGATTTGGTGATTTGACTCAATATACCAAATTGATTTGGCCAAATCTGATTCAGAGATTTGGCAGGAGCCCAGCTCCTACCAAATCTCCAAATCACACAGACTCATCCACCACTCGCTCTCCCAACCCAACAATGGCTGCCCCATCCACCCCAGCTCCCGGCACTGCCCACCCTGCACTCATCATTCCTGCTGGCAGGGGATGATTCCCGCTGCCTCCGCCGCCCCATGCCACGTGGGGGGCTCTGCATGAGCCCCCCAGAGCCCTGAAGCCACTGCAGGAGCAGTGAATCCAGGGTTTTTCTTAAAGAACCAGAGCCGCATCAGGTGAGGCTGCTTTAGGGGGGCTGGGGGAGTGAGGGGGGGTTGGGGTCTCATGCAGAGTCCCCATGCAGCATGGGGCAGTGGGGAATCACCCCCTGCCCAGCAGCACCCAGTGAGTACGAAGGCTTTTCTTTAAAAGGCTGGGAGCTGGGGCAGGCAAGGCAGCCATAGGGGGGCCTGGGGGCATGGGTGGGGATCAGGGGGCTGACAAGGATTCCCCCCATGGTCCCCTCCTTCCTTTCCCAGGCTCCCCTCCCCCACCTCCTTACTTACCAGCCCGGAGTTGGCTGCAGCTCCCTGCTGCAGCCACTGGGGACTGCCCAAATCATCAAAGCTCTCTGAATGTTCTCCTAAGATTTGGAGAGCTTTGAATCAATTCAGACCTATTCTATTGGTCCCTTGATTTGATTCAGATTTGGAGATTCAGCCACCAAATCGGGCCGAGTCTCCTCTGAATCATATCAGCACCCAAAGGTTCGCACAGCCCTACTATTCACCACCTGAGAATCATTATTCACTGGACCAATTCTTCCCTGGCCAGTTGTGCTAGCACCATGCAGCCCAAACTCAAATGAAGATAAGGAATGGGAAAACTGCAAATGCTGGATTTATTTCATATGAGTTAGAATGGGATTTGTTGCAGAGAACATATGGAAAAAGTCAGTTCTTAATCACACTTTACCAAGATGAGATACAAGAGGAATCTTTATGGAATTAAAGTGAAGGACATTTGGAATCAATGAAAGGAAACACCCCGAATTCTGCTCCATGCCTGATACTGGGGCACAGACAGATGTTACAATTTTCACCTCATCTGGGCACAGAAAGCAGTCTATAGCTGTAACTGCACTTCTGTCTGCACTTGGTCTCTGGATATGTTGCTGTAAGTTAGAGATGAACTGGGAAAGATCTTTCAAACTCATAAGTGAAGAGTATCAATGAGTGCCATGTGGTGTGGCCCAGCTTACCTAAGCACAACAGCTCAGGTGGCTGAACCGCAACCGGAACAGCTGCTGTTCCATGGACGAAGGGCCAGCAGCTGCACATTGAAAAATAACCCAGAGGCTGCAAGCTGGGGTGGGGAAGAATCTGGGCACCAAAACCAGAACCGGACACACTCCCCACTGCCAGCTGGTGAACCTGGGGAAACTGCAGCTGCAACTGAGGGTCACACATGTGCCAGCCAGGAGACAACCACAGAAGATCTGGATGCAGCTCTGGCAAACAGTTCAGGCCCGCACCCATATTCTGCACAAAGGCAACCTGGACTAAACCAGCAAGGCCTGCTGACCTGAGGCCCGGAGGCAACACTGAGCCTCTGGACACTGCTTGCTGACAGCCCGGCATTCCAAAACGGTTGCTTTCCATTGCAACAGGAGGACTTCCCAAACCACTGAAGGTTAGACAGAGATGGGAGAGGGTGGCCCAGTGGGCCTAGAGGGCACCCAACAAAGGTGAGCCCTAGAGAGACAGCATGCAATGCCCGTACATACCAGCAGCGCAGCCACATACCTGAAGCGTGCCGATGGGGGATATCGATTAGGGCTGTGAGAAACGGCACTGTTCCCTTTTGACTTGCACTTTGACATTTCAATGGAACAGTGTTTCATTTAGAATTTCATTTTGATTTGAAACCGCTGTTCCGTTTCGTTTTGTTGAAAAAGTTTCTCTGTTTTGATGTTTTGCCCATAGGCTATAATGGGGAAGCTCAAAACAGCCTATAACTTTGTCATTCATGGCCTTATTTGGATGAAACAAGCTGAAATCATAGCCCCTTCTGGGAGCATTAAGCCTGCCAAGTTTCAAGGAGATAGGTGCAGAGATTTTGGGGAAACTGCACCAAGATGCAGACAAGCAAAACTTGTGACATGGGTGACACTGTGTGTATGTTAAGGCACAGCAGGGTGAAAGCTGCAGGGATGGTAGCCCCTGATGAGGCCACAAAACCTGCCGGCTTGCAAGGAGATATGTGCAGAGGTTTTAAGGAAACTGCACCTCAAAGTCTTGAAAGCAAAACTCATGTCACATGTATGTGTTAAGTCACAAGGGTCAAACCTGCAGGTGTGATAGCCCCTTCTGAGGCCATGAAGCCTGGCAGATTTCAAGGATATAGGTGCAGGGGCTTCTGGGTTTGGGGGCCCTGCACTTCTGGCTGCTGACTGACAAAACTCATGACATGGGTGCTTGTGGGACTGTGTCTGTCTTGGGGCACAGGGGGTGAAAACTGCAGGCCTGCTAGGTCCTGCTGAGACCATAAAGCCTGCCAGCTGTCAAGAAGACAGGTGCAGGGGATGTCTGAGTTCTGGGGCCCTGCACCTCCAGCTGCTGACAGGCAAAACAATACTGCTTTTAATGCAGTTTTTCCATCCTTCCCCCAGAGCACTGGGATTGGAAGGGACCTCAGGGAAGGATGACAGTCACTGGCCAGCTTCACGGTCAGTAATGAGAGCACTCCTTCCCACTCTCTTTCACTCTCTTCCTCCTCCCTCTCCTTACTTTAGTTTCTGTTTCCCTGAAGGCAAGCCCAGCTTGCTCTTTGAAACTCAAAATGTTTTGAAAATTTCAAAACACTTTGACTTGCCCCATTTCATTTTGAGGCTGTTTCAAAACTCTCTGTTTCATTTCAATTTCAGTTTTCAGCTCAAAATGAGTTGAAACAGCACCAAAATGAAACTGCAAGTGAAATTTTGCACAGCCCTACTGCCTCTGCTTTGCGGGGACAGGGGCTTTGGAGCTAGTGGGGGACTTCCCTTTGGGCATGCTCACAGTAGTGCCAGGCTGAGCAGAAAGAAGGGCAAGGGCGTGCTGCCTCCTGAGATGCAGCAGCATCGCTGTGGTGGTGAAGTGTTTCACCTCCTTAATCTGGCTGATCTGCAGATTGCAAACCTGGGATCATCTGCCAGCTCAAAATGCTTCCAGACTACTTGCCCGCTTCTGGGGTGAGGGTGGGGATGCTGCCTTATCCCCTTCCTTAGCAAGCTGAGGTACAACAGCAGGAGGAGCTGCCTCAGCTGAACTTGCCTGAGCCTCAACAACCTCAACCTCCTCTGAGGTGCTGCTTTCCTGAGAAGGAGTCTAGGGGAACTTTGAGGGGCGTGGAGCACAAACTCTGATTCCCCCTCAGGCCCCAGAATTGCTTGATCCAGGGCACTCAGGTCCCCTGGTTCCAGCTCCAGCTCCTCTGGCAGTGGGATGCTCATGCTGGGAGATGACACTGGGGTGAAGGAGACCGATTCTGCTGCTGGTGCCTGTTTCTGGAGTTAGGGGAGGTGCTGCAGGTGCAGGGACCTCAGGTACTGCACCAACCTCCTTGCTTCCACTGGCAACAGAAGCCTCAGGGCTGCTTGGAAAGAGGATGCATCTATGTTTGGGGGATGGGGGGACTTGCAGCTCTAGGTCTCTCCCTACCCCCTCTAGCCCCTCTCCCTCCCCTGCCAGAAGACCTGGCACCTGCATTTCCAGCACACTTCATATTAATGTTTCCTTTGCTGGAAAAGGTGTGTGTCTGTTGTGTTCTTCTTTGATCTGGTCTTGTTCTGAACCTGAATGTGTGGTGGGCTGTCAGTGGCAAGTTCTTCTGTTCGTGAGTGCTGTGTGATTTGTTGAGTGGTCTGAATGATTATTAATTATTAATACCCATCAATATATATGTGGTGCATTTGTGTTACTGTTGTGTTCTTCGGCTGTCAGTGACAAGTACTTTTGTTTGTGAGTGCGGTCTGACTGATTATTGATTATTAATACATATATATATATTTATAATCTCGTGTGTTGTGTTCTTTGCTCTGGTCTGAATCTGAATGTGTGGCTGGCTGACTAATTCTTTTGTTCTTCTGTGTTTTCTCTAGCCTGTATGTAAACTATTAAAACTAAATATAAGTAATAATATTAATAACTAATGTAATAACTATACAAACTCTTCTATGAATATGTGGTCTTTCTTTTTCTATGTGTGTGAGTGCTTGTGTGCAATGCATGCTTCCCTGCACAGTAATGTTGACAGGGAAAACACTGAGCTTTCTTTTTTTAAAGTATTGCAAAAAAAAAAAAGAGAGAGAGAACAAATATAAATTGAAAGAAATAATTTGGATAGGGATAAGTAAAGTAGAGGGATTCTAGTTAGTAAGCTAAGCTAAGCTTTATCGTATCCAATCCTTTCTAAGAATAAAAAGGAGCAGGCAACTGACTAACTAGGAAGCAAGCCAGGCAGTTCAGTACCTTTCTGATGCTGTTGCTCACTCAGAACCAGCTCACAAAGGCACAGCAAGCCTGCAGACAGAGGCTTTTATGTTGTTTCTATGTCCCTTCCCCAGACACTGTGATTGGAAGGGCAGTCAGAGACAAATCACACTCACTGACCAGCTAGGGATGTCAGTCCTTCCCCCCCTGCTTCCCCTCCCCCCTGTGCTCCCCCACTCTCTTCTAAATTTCTGTTTTCCCATAAAGACTGCCTTCCAAATCTCTGAATCACCAAATCTTTTCCGATTCTTTTATGAATTGATTTGGAGGCTCCAAATCAATGTAGAAAATTTTAAGTTTCTAGTGATTCGATTGGGATTCAGAAATTCGGCCTCCGAATTGGGCCAAATCTTCTCCAAATTGAAGTGTGAACTGAAGCTATAATAGTAAGAGCTTTGTTAATAGCAAGAGTTTTGCATGCTAATTCCATAGTAGGCCGGTGAAGCAGCATGTAGCCTCCTGTTCTGTGGGCGTAACCAAATCATACACTTAAATAGTAAAATGTTGTAATACAGTGGAATGTAATAAACACCAAGTGTGTTAAATCACAACTCATCCCCAAATTCCTAGCTTGAAATAACCAAATCCTTAGCTCAAAATAATGATGTTTACTCCAAACTATATAAGCTGTACATTCTTAAGTTACAATAGGTTCCTCAGCTCTGGCAAAAGTTCCAACTTGCTCGGAGCCCCAGCACAAGCTATCAGATTCCCAGAATCAAAACACTCCCGGGCCAGGGGAACCATGCGGGGTGGCAGCTGCCACCTAAAACCAATGTGAAGTAACCGTCCTCTCTGCTCTGTTCTATCACCTGCCTCTGCGAGTATCCTTAAATAAAGCTTTGCAAAAGTAAAAACAACCATAAGTACATCCTTTATTCAAGCACAAAAAATCCTCTAAACCCAGTAATTCATCCTAAAACAGAAGCTTTGCATTGTCCTAAAGCTAATAGAGAGAGAAAAGTAGGGTCAAGATGGGATGGATGTAATTCAGCTGGCTGAATGAGAGATGGGGAGCAAGGAGCAGGAATAGAATATGTGAGCACATCCAGTAGCTCCCCAGGCTTACCCAGATTCCCCCACCCTGCAAATTCCCACAGAATCCCATCTGCCCTAGAATAACTCATACCCTCATGCTTACATCAATGCCACCCTCTAGCCCTACAGCCCTCTGATACCTCCAATTATCACTAGCTTTCCCAAAACCCTCCTTACCTACTGTAACCTTCCTAACCCTGTTACTAGGAAGGAGAATAGCCTGCTTAACACCAGAGTCTTCAGAGCACAGCCTGCCAGCACGGCAGGGATTAAAGGGTTGTCCTGGAGGCTGGTCCACTGACTGAAACAGTCACAAGACTGTGGGAGAGCTCAGCACCAATCTCTTTGACAGCTGGCAGGCTTTGTGGCCACATCAGGGCCTAGCAGGCCAGCAGTTTTCACCCCTCTGTGCCCCAAGACAGACACAGTCCCACAAGCACCCATGTCATGAGTTTTGCCTGTCAGCAGCCAGAGATGCAGGGGCCCAAAACCCAGAAGCCTCTGCACCTATTCCCTTGAAATCTGGCAGGCTTTCTGGCCTCAACAGGGGGCTACCATCCCTTCATCTTTCACCCTGCTGCACCTTAACACACACACAGTGTCACCCATGTCAGGAATTTTGCTTGTCTGCAGCTTGAGGTGAAGTTAGGAGGGGCTAACAAGCCTGCAGGTTTGACCCCTGTGACTTAACACGTATATGTGATATGACTTTGAAATGCAGTTTCCCCAAAACCTCTGCACCTACCTCCTTGAAAGCTGGCAGGTTTTGTGGTCTCATCAGGGGCTACCATCCCTCCAGCTTTCACCCTGCTGTGCCTTAACATACACACAGTGTCACCCATGTCACAAGTTTTGCTTGTCTGCAGCTTGAGGTGCAGTTTCCCTAAAACCTCTGCACCTATCTCCTTGAAACTTGGCAGGCTTAATGCTCTCAGAAGGGGCTATGATTCCAGCTTGTTTCATCCAAATAAGGCCATGAATGACAAAGTTATAGGCTGTTTTGAGCTTCCCCATTATAGCCTATGGGTGAAACATCAAAACAGCATCAAAACAGTTTCGCTGTTTCAACAAAATGAAATGGAACAGCAGGTTCTAATCAAAATGAAAATTGAAATGAAATGCTGTTCTGTTATAATGTCAAAATGCAAGTCAAAATGGAACAGTGCCATTTCACACATCCCTAAGAGGCAGGCCACCCAGGAACTGTGGGGGAAGGTGCAGCCAAAGGGAGGCACATTCCCAAGGTAAGCCAGTTAACCCGGAGCATTGGGGAGATGCTTGCTCTGAATAGCCAACACTTCTCCCTAGTTGAGCGGCCAGGGTTCAGGTGGCTCATGGCACTTGTGGCCCTATCTTACCAAGTGCCCGTATGCACTACCTTTAGCAGGATGGTGGTGCCCTCCCTCTATGAGGCATGCAGGGAGTACTTGAGGGAGGAGCTGCACAAGGCAGCTCAAGGACAAGGACAAGATGTCCTTGGACATCTGGAGCAGGTGTCACCCCTGCCTCTCCCTCACAGGGCACTGGTGAGATCTGTCAGGTCATCAGTGGGCTCTCCTCCAGGCAGAGGTGCTGAATGAGTCCCACGCGGCAAAGGAGATCATGGTGGCATTGAACTGAATGGTGCAGGGATGGCTCATTGGGCAGGCCAAGCTCACTAACATGGTCAGCAACCATGGCTCATTGTCACCAACCATGACTCATGGTCACTGACAACAGGGCCAATATAGTCAAGGCTGTCCATGATGCCAACTTTGTTGGCATCCACTGTATGGCATGCAGGCTGCACCTCATAGTCAGGGATGCCTTGGAGGAGAACAGGGCTGCCGGTGATGGCGCTGCCACCACTACTGCTACAAGCCAGCTGATATCAAAGTGCAGAAAGGTGGCAGGTCACATCCACCACAGCATCAAGGGGAGCAAGATGCTGCAGGAGAAACAGGCAGCGCTGAACATCCCACAGCACAAAATCATGCAGGATGTGGAGACTCCACATACCTGATACTCGAAAGGCTGGTGGAGCAACGGAAGGCCGTCCATGAGATGGCCTTGATGGGAAGATTGGGATCAGTGCCCCCCTGAACAGAGCTGAGTGGGGTACCATCTCCCAGATCTTGGCGGTCCTCAAGCCCTTCCTCAAGGCCACTGAGACCCTTTGTGCTGGCAATGCCCTCCTCAGCCAGGTGATCCCCATAGGAAGGGAACTTGAGGACCAAATGGAGAGCTTCCAGGGGGTCAATTTTCCTGGCCAGGGCAGGCCACTGTCACCAGATGTGTAGGCACTGGTGAGGCAGCAGAAGGAGGGCATCATGAGATGGCTGGATCCCTTTTGGTCCATTACAGTCCACATGCTGGCAGGCATGTGCAACCCAAAGGTGAAGGGGAGCATGTGCACTGGCAGCACCAAAACCCTTGATCACTGGGCACAGGTCCTGATCAACAAAGTCAGGATGGCCAAAGGGTAGAGGCGAGGGGATGTGAAGAGGGGGATCCACTTTCCCATGCCAGCACTCCCAGCACCAGCACCCCCACTGGCACCAACACCAGCATCAGCACCAGCCAGTCTCCTTCATGCGAGTCACTGCCAATGTGGGCCAAGGGCATGGCTTCAATGCTGGGGTCCAAATGCACCAGACCCCAGCCTCAGGCAGGTAGTACCGAGGCTTTGGTGGCTATCTGTCTCGCTGAGGATATGGAGCCACTGGACTGTGACCCCTTGGCCTAATGGGAAGGCTGCAGCCATATGTGGCAGGATCTGGCCACAGTTGCCGAGCAACACCTGTCCTGTCCACCAACCAGTGTTCCAAGTGAGAGGGTGTTTAGCATTGCTGGGGATATTGTGACACCCCACTGCACCTGCTTGGATCTTGGTTTGGTGTAGCAGATGGTGTTCTTGAAAGTGAACTTCCTGCTGCTGGGGTTCCCCAAATTCCACTTGCAGACAGACTGAGTGCCACCCTCCTCACTCCACCTGCACCAATTTCTGTTTTTCATTTTTTAAAAAAACAGTTAATGCCCCACTCTCAGCTGGAGGGGCAACTCTCTGCATCACCAGCCAGAAGGGGAAGAACATGTCCTGCTGAGATCATCTCCTGTCGGGATGAATTTGGAGGTACGGACTGGGGCTGTGGGGAAGGAGGAGGTCTCAGGTCCTGGGCATGACCACTGCATCCTGCCAGTGTAGGGAGGCCTGGTGGAACTGCTGGTGGTGTGGCAATGCCATAAATGCCAGAGCCAATGATCCCGTGGTAAAAATCAGGTAGGAGGCACCATAACCTCCAGATAGCACAAGCACGCACACAGTCCTGGCCGGGGAAAGCCCAGACCTGTCACATCTTTGACAGACCTGAGGCTTGCTGGTTGCAGTGTAGTTGTGAGGTTCATGGTGAGCTCAGCTTAGCTGCCTGGGATGCCAACTTTTGTGTTGAAAAACCCTTTGGCAGGCTGAGGAAGTATCTGCAATTGGTGTGTCTCCTGGTCCTGGATGGAAGGAATAGTAAAGAAGCAAGAGGCTGGCCTGGCATACAATGCAGGCAAGAAAGCCAGTCAGTGAAAATGGAACAGGAGGTGTCAGGGGGTGAGGAACAGGCTCGGGTGGGGGTTGGGGGGAAAAGCAGGATGTAGCAGCACAGGTAAAAGTGCAGGGGTACCTGGAGAGTAAGATGTCCAGCAGGTTGCAATGTGTTGCAATATATTTATCTAACTATTCCGGTTTTTTTCATAATAAAACATATAAACGTAAAAACACAAGATAAGCCATCACACACCATGAGTAATAATATATATCCAACACAACATCTTTACTTCTTGCTTTGAATTCCTTTATAAAAAGAAAGGCTCTGTGACAGTTCAGTTTGGCTACCTTAAATGCTGCTGGTGCTATTGGTGCGGAGCCACCTACGTTATTTTTACCTGCTGCCATTTATAGGGGCCTGAGTAATGGGTCAGGACAGCCCTATAAGAGAGGTGTTGCATGCAAGGGCCTAGGGAAGAGCAAGGCTAGCCTAAGAAATGGGCTTGGAATTTGTGGACCTATTGAGGGGCTAGGCAAGCCCCTAATTAGAACTGGCTGTGAATGAAGCCAGGGACTAAGGTGAGCCCAGTGGAGTAATGGGCTGCTTAATAGAAGATCTCTGGGGCCACCAGGCCATCCCAGTAACAATTATGGCTTTATAGTGGGTCCTAGAGGGGACCCCTCCTGAGTAAGAAGGTTATCTGCTGCTATACTGATGCCAGGGAACTCTGACAGGTCAAAGCAAGGAGGCCAAGGCTGAATCACCTAAGGGCAAGTGAGCCCACCACAAGGGGCAGACCAGGGCTGTGGAGAGCTACTGGCAGCCCAACTGGCCTGGAGGTGGGGCCAGAGCCAGAAACAAGCTGAAGGTCCCTTCAATGGAGGAGACATCACTGCCAAAGGGAGGATAATCTCAGCTGGCCAGCATGCTAAGATGACAGAGGCTGAAGCCCAGGTTCCTAAGGAAAGGAATCCTTTAAAGGTGTCTGAATGAGTTGGGGCCAGTGAGAGGAAGCCATGAGATGGAGGCTGCAACAGAGTGCCCAGGAGCAAGCAGCTCAGGAGGAACATCCAGGAGCCCAGTAAGGGGAAGAAAAACCAGGCCAGGTAGACCTGCAGTTGGTCCTGGGAAATGACCTAAAACTACACCCTGCTGGGGAGGATGGTGTGGTAGGGCTGCCAGTGGTGGGACAGTCCTCAGGAAATGCCACACCAGTGCCTCACTAGTGAATGACAATCATTGGGCTCCAGAAAGCCTCAGCCCCTGCTGCCTTGTGGATGACTCTGTTGAGGGGAAAGGCCAGGGGAGCACACCCTGAGAGCGAAGAAACAGGCTGGGGCATCAGAATGGAGGCCAGGAGAGCTTGAGGCCCAAGGCCTGAGAGGGAGGCTTGGACAAAAGCAGAGGGACCAGGAGGGCCTGAGGCCCAACCCCTGAATGAGTGAGGCCTAGTGGGAGGCCTGAAGGAGAGTGAGGTCCAGGTACATTGACAAACACCTGAGGCCTGAGTGGGCTGGAAGTCAAGAGTGAGGTCCAGGCTCATCAACAGAAAATTAGGATTGGGTATAATAGGTCCCAGATGCAGCTGGGTTCTTCTGGTCTTGGGGGTGGGCAGATGCCTGGGTCTCCTCATGGTCTGAGGTGCCTTGATGCCTGGATTTCCTTTTGGTTTCAGGTCTCCAGATGCCTGGATTCTCTCTGCAGGGCATCCAGATGCCTGGGTTCTCCCATGGTCTGGGTTCCCCGGATGCCTTGGTTCTGTGTCCCTCTCCTCAAGCACTGATGAGCTCCGAGACCCCTGACAGCACTGTGGGGTCCTGGACACCAGGGCTCCCTCCTGGGGGTCAGTGACAGGATGCCTGAGTTCCCAGGACTGATCTGGGGTCATGGATACCTGGGTTCTGTGCTGCAGGACGGAGCCCAGACACCTGGGTTCACTCTGGGGGTGGGAGGGCACACGGCCTAATTAGATGTTAAAAAGAATCTAAAACATACCCCTTTTTCACCCCATTGTTGCCGTTAAAGATATTTGGCTCTTTGAGCACATGCACACATGTATGTGATGTAGCACCAGGTGCTTTTAAAGCACCTGGTGCTACGTCATTTATATAAGCAGCGAAATGTGCATCAGCACTGAGAAAACGGTGGCAGTATACTTTTGAACGAAAATATATTGAACGTCTTTTAGTTCCAAAGTGCACTGCTGCCATTTTCTTACCGCTGACGCTCATTTCACCATTTATACAAATGCATGTGATGCAGTGCCAGGCATGTCAGTTCACATGTTCCACAGACTCGATTAATCAAGTCTGCTCGGCAGCTTTCCCTCTAAGCTGTGTGGTGTGCGCAGCAGCGCAGGTGTGTGCATGCCACACTGCCAGGCGCATCTGCATGGCCGCGCATGCTGCGCAGCTTAGAGGGAACACTGCTGCTCTGATGTGCTGGCTTTTCAGTGCATCAGAGCAGATGAACATATGTGTATAAATGCCCTGTCTTTTCATACGCTAGTTTCCTGTAACGTACGAAATATCTTGATGTAATGAGAGAAAGATGCTCAGCAGTTTGAGGAGACAACCCAGTTTCTTCAGAACAGTAAAAAGGCCCTGCTTTTTGACTGTATTGCAGGCCTTCATCATATTGATGCATTTTTCTCTACACTTTTCTTGCAGTTATGTGACTGAAAATAACATAACAATGGTGAAGTGTCCGGAGTGAAAACTGCATTGACATTCAAGATAGATTCTCTCACCTAGAGATTGCAACTTAGGGAGCATGATGTGAGTAATATTTTTTCCGATGACATTCAACAGGGAGATACCATTATAGCTATCATAGTCACTTCTATCCCCTTTGTTTTTGTATAAATGTATAAACCAAGCATTTTGGGAATATTACAGTACCACTTCCTCTTTCCAGCAGAGCAGGATAATATGACATTTTTGAAGTAATTCATCATTGACACGATTGTAGATTTTAACAGGCAAACACTTGTTGCTGGATGCCTTGTTCCCAGGAATAGATATAATAGCTTTCTGCAAATCTTCTAATGTAGGATCATTGTCCAAATCCATCATAACTTCGAACAGTGCTAATCCTTTTAGTTCTTTGTGTTTGATTTCAGTCTCACTGGAGTATAGAATTCCATAGTGTTCAATTCAATGCTGAAGTTGTTTTTGTTTATCAGTAATGACATTTCTGTTTAAGTCTTTCAGCGAGCTGTTTTCTTCTTGAATGGACCAATTGCTCATTTGATGTCTTTGTACATTCTGTGGCTATCACCTGCATCAGCTGTTTGCTGAATATCATCACAGAGTTTCGGTCAAAAATCTTGGGTACACCTCTTAACCTCCTTTTTCATTTCTCTTTGAACCTTTCTCAGATTTTCCAGGGTTATGCTATTGGGAGATTTCTTATAATTGGTTAGCACTGCCCTTTTGTTCTCAACCAGCGAAAGAAGGATTTCAGAATTCTCTTTAAACCAGCCTGCACCTTTCTTGCATTTTTTGCCAAAAGCTGTTAAATCAGTATTGTGCGCATTGGTTTTTAAGCTTTCTCAAGCCTCCGTGGCCGAGTTGTTAGGTAAACTTGCTTTCACAACTTTTCCATTTAATAGTCTGCATATTTATGTCATTAGCTTAGCTGATGTGACTGAGGACAACTGGTAGTTTTGCTATGGTGGATCTTTTTTACATTGATTCTGACTTTTCAGCAGACTACGGTATGGTCAGTGTCACAATCAGCTCTGTGATAAGACCTCGTATGCAAGATTTCTTTCAGGTGGTTACGCCTGGTCAGTACTAGATCTAATTGGTGCCAGTGCCCCAGTCTTGGATGTTTCCACAATATCCTTCTTGTGATTTTGCCAGCAAAGTAGATTTTGGTACACATACATTTTGACTTGCACAAAGTTCTAACACTTGTTGACCATTTTCATTCATATTACCAATTCTGTGTTTTCCCAGAATACCAGGCTAATTCATAGATTTCTAGGGTTGGAAGGGACCTGACAGATCATCACGTCTGATCCCCTGCTCCAGGCAGGAAAGAGCGCTGGGTTAAGTAACCCCAGCCAGATGCCTATCCAATCTCTTCTTGAACACCTCCAAGGGAGGGGAAAGCACCACCACCCTTGGAAGCCCATTCCATATTTTGGAAACCCTTGCCGTAAAGAATGTCTTCCTTACGTCCAATTTAAATCTATTCTCCTTCAGTTTGTGGCCATTATTTCTGGTAACCCCAAGGGGCTCTCTGGTAAATAAAGTGCCCCCTATTCCCTGCTGGCCCCCTGATGAGTTTGTAGACAGCCACAAGATCACCTCTCAGCCTTCTCTTGCTGAGGCTGAAGAGATTCAGGTCCTTCAGTCTGTCTTCATACGGTTTTACCTGCAGGCCCTCAACCATATGAATAGTCCTCTTTTGGACCCCCTCAGGGTTATCCACATCCCTCTTGAAATGCGGCACACAAAACTGGACACAGTACTCCATCTGTGGCCTCACCAATGCTGCACAGAAGGGAATTATCACTTCCCTAGACCTGCTCATGTTGGCCTGCTGATGGAAGAAAGAGTGTGGTTAGCCTTGCTTATTACCTTGTCATACTGCCAGCTTATGTTCATTTTTGCATCGACCAGGACCCCAAGATCTTTATCCACTGTTGTGGTGCTCAGAATGTTTGGATAGACTCCCCTGTCTATAGGTGTTGGAGATTCTTTCTCCCCAGGTGCAACACCTTGCATTTGTCCTAATTAAATTGCATCCTATTCTGATCCACCCACTTCCCCAGTCTGTCCAAATCTGCCTGAATTCGCTCCCTGCCGCCCAATTCTTAAAACAAAATCCATCTTTTGTATTGAAGTCACCTAGTATTAAAATGGTTTTGTTTCTGTGAGTTTTCTCAATCTCTTCTTCAAGTTGTTTGTAGAAAAATGTAGAAATTGTAGAAACAGAAGAAGAATTGTAGAATTGAATTGTAGAAACATTTGTCAGAAAATTCTTGTCTTCCTCACTACGTTGAAGGGTAGGCACATAGACAATAAACAACATGAACACAATGAAGCCATTCTATGTATGCACTCTGAGCATGAGTCAAACAGATACAGCAAATTAGGCATCCACAGAAGGATAAAAAGTTATATTGAATAGCAAAGCCTACTCCCAGCTCTCTCCTTTCTCCTGCTGGCTTTCCATACCAGAATATAGTATAAACATTCTCTTGGATAGGACCTGTATCTGTGAACTGAGTTTCTCATAATGCAGCAGTGTCAATTCTAAGTCAAACTAATTTATAGTTTAGTAGTGCCTCTTTCTATAAATTAGAGTCTGAATTGAACCCAAGGTTCGGAGTCCAAACATTCCAGCATGTGAGTTGCTTTATCATTTTGGCCACTATAGTTCACACCAAGACCTTCAGCACACAAGCCTAGGCCAAGAGTGTGGAGGATATCTTAGACTTACAACACCCTCTTTAGACCACTGAGATAGAGTCTGAAGGCCAGACTGTGCCCAGTATGATAATTCTGCCTTAAAAATGTATTTCATCCTGGAATGTGGCATGTGACAGGAATAGCTAGAAAACAATTGTGCTGTAAAAAATGTCAAGGTGTTGACATTTGTTTTCATTCTACGTCAGAAAAAATAAGACCTTGTGAAATGTTTTGTTATGAATGTTAGAATGTAGATGATAGAATCACAGTCTTTCCACTCTGTGCCATTCTAAGTTTGTAGGTTGTAAATGATTTCTCCATCTTGTTAGCAAGTTCTGAATAAACTACTTTAATTGGAAAAAAAGAGAGAAGCTGTTTATGTTGATATTAAAGTGACTTTAGGTATAACATCTGTAAGGCAAGACATGTAAGGTTACTACAACAGCACATTAAAGAAATATTCTCTGTAATCCTTGCCTTTGTATATGACAGAAATCGTTCAGATTGCACACTACCCTCTCTCTGAGTTTACACAGGACACGGCAGTAAGATCAGTGTTTCTAAAGAGCTCTGTATGAAGCCCCAGAGACACTCAGCAGGAAAGGAAAGAAAGTGTGAGGTAAAAGCTTAGTCTACAGATCCTGAAGAACAGAAGGGTAAGAATATAGAGGAGGAGATTGTCCTTTTTCCAAAATGGGAAGGATTCTTTACAAGTCATGCTGCAGCCCTAATGGATGCATTCCCACACTGTTGCCTATTCTCATTGCCCTGTGGCACTGCATACTCCTTGATAGGCTGATTTCATAACCCCTTGACTTTCAGGGAAACATTCCCAGAAGTCCCTGCCATGCTGGCACTGGGGTTGGGGGACCTGCAGCCTAGGGGTATAGACCAGGAGTGTCCAACCTTTTTGAATGTGGGGCCAGATCATGAACTTTTTATCACCCAGGGGGCTGGCAGGAGCGGGCGCTCACGTGGCGTGTCAAGTCCAGCCATGGCCTGGGGGTACAGGGGTCAAGGGGTGCTGCCTGACTCCGCCGTGTCCTCTCTGCCACCTGGGTGGCCTCGTGGATGCTCCCACACCTGCGCACCTGGGCTCAGCAGCCAGGGGGACATGTGGGGACCCTACAGGGCAGCCCGAGCCTGACCAGCAGGGCTCCCTCCCTCCCCAGGGCCCACAACTCACCACCCCCAGCGTGATGTCTGTGGATGCGGGGAGGCGGGAGCAGTGCCAGCTTTCCACCGTCACAGCCACAGCCACAGCAGCAGCGGCAGCACCATCTCCCACAGGCCCAGCTGCAGCATCCCCCTGAGCCAGTATCCGTGCTCTGCCCCCTGTGCCCGCCTGCCCACTGCACCGTGACCTGCTCCAGCCCGCATGGCTGGCAGGGACTGGTGCAGGGTGGGGCCAGCATGCAAATGAGGGATGGAGGGACGGGGCTAGGAAGGGACACTGTGAACTGAGGAGGGAGGGGAGGAGCCACACCGCTTTGGCAACGTCAAGCTGACGCGGTGCATGTGGGAACCTTGTCCTTTCCCCAGCCCTTCAGCAGCCATTAGGAAGCTGCTGAGGGGCTGGGGTAGGGACAGGGGGTGGGAACAAAAGTAAACAGTGTTTACTTCCATTTCCCATCGCAGTACCTTGGGCCTTAGAAAACGGCTTGGTGGGCCACATGGTATAGACAGTGCAGAAAGAACTGAAGTGGCAGCCACTCTTCCAGTACTGACTTTAAGCAGATACCTACAACTCTGCAGCCTGGCCACTCTATAGGGAACCTGAGGAGGAGGGGAGAACTGCACTCCAGGGGCACATGGCAAAGTTGGGGGTGGGGGCATACAGAAATGTAGATCTGGCTGTCCGCTGAGATGCTCAGAATGAGGCTATTTATGTGCCCAGCACCTAAGCCAATTCTACTGGTCACTTGGGGGCCATAGCAGAAGTGTTCACATCATGACTTATGTGAGGTAATAACTGGTGACATCTGTGTATTCTGGTAACACTCCAAACCACAGTTTTGACCTTACAAATTGATCAAGTATAACCAATCATAATGCCTTGTGACCAAAGTAGATGTAACCCCCTCCTTAGGGCCAGCATTGATAGTACTGTCTGCAAACCTTAAAGGGTTTTCAATGTTGGGAAAAGAACTGACTATAAATCTATGTAAGGAAGTCCAATGCAATGTCTTGTGCCCCTGGCTCCTGCCTCTGCCCGCCCCAGCTCCGCATGCAGCCCACCTGCACTCCTCTGGCCCCAGCCCCCCTCCACACACACACAAACACACACAGCATGCCAGGAGGTGGGAGACAGTGCAAAACTTTATTAAGCAGACAGCACCCCCGCAGCTAGGTGGGCGTGTGCCTCTCACATGCTGAGGAATGTGTTGATGCTAGCAGCAATATCCTCCTTGGCTGCAAGGGGGCACGGATGTGTAGCATTGCCACAGGTATCCCTTCAGGTGGTGGTAGAGGTTTGGGGGCATCCTGGGCTTGCCCCTTATGCTGTCAAAGCTCATGGTCCCATACCAAATGTGCAGGTGTGCCTCGTGCACCGTGGCCAACAGCAGCAGAATGGCATAGTAGCTCAGGCGCCCCTCCATCCATGCAAACAGCTCCTTGAGCACCACCCACAACACTTATAGCAAGGGCACACTCAGGGTACTGCAACAGCATGGGGGGAAGCTGGCCCTTGAGTGCCTCCCTGGAGAAGCAAGCAGCCCCTGCACTGAAGCACCCTGGTGCCCCAGCCAGTTGGGGCAGCATCCACACATGCACTGCTGTGGAGTTTTTTTATTCCACAGCAGGATAGTACTTGTATTTACTTGTACTATCCTGTTGCAGAGTAAATGAGTTTACTTCAACCCAATAGGGGTGCACATGTAGACACCAAGACATTTACTACGCAGCTATTTATTCAACTGCTCAGTAAACATCTCATGTAGATGTGCTCCCTTGTAGTCAGAAAGTGCCTCCTAATCACCTTCTTAAATTTCCCCTTCTGCAACTTGAGTCTATTGCCTCACCCTTCACCTGAACAAAGGAGACACAAACTATCGCTGTGCTGTTGTTAGCACAAAGATTAATTCAGCCCTCTGGGTCTCATGCAGCAATCTGGGTTGGCCTGTCCAGCCCCAAGCGACACAGAGAGAAATATTCTGTCCCTCTTCCTCGTAACAATCATTTTCCTGATACAGCTACAAATCAAGTAATCGAGTAGCCCTGTGAGTGCAGATGAAATGCTTCACACTCTCTATAGCTGAAGCCATGAGAGAAAGGCTCTTGTCCTCTGGGAACTATATCTCAGTCTTTCCACTCTAATTGGTTTCTGTGGCTAGTGAATTGTTGATGCAGTAGCACAGGAGAACAACCTTTTGGGCAGGCATGCCACAAATTAGCTTCTCACTTTCCCTGAGTGCCACTGATCCTCTTCCTCTGTCTGGTCTTCTGCTTTGCTTTCTGCTCCTTGCTATGTGCTCCCTGTCCAATCTCCTGCTCTGCTTTCTGCTTCATGCCCTATCTGCTGAGGTGCTGCAAACTCCCTCCACGTATGGAGGCTGTCTGTGCTACTTATGGTGCTTGTGGCACAAGTTGGCCATTCCTACAATAGCAGGCCCCTGGCTAGGAATTCCATCAATCCCAGGAACCTGAACACACAGCTGTTACTGGCACAGTCTATGCATACACACAACAGGGATATCAACTTGCTCTTACTGCTGCTGGAAGCTAAGTGGAGTGACTCCAAAAATTATATGGGACAAATGCCTGTGCTTAAGTGTGAACATATGTAATGCCATAGTATAGGGATTAGGCATTCAAGTGCATACCAGCTTTCTCTTTGGTTGAAACTAGCGCTGCTTTCTTTCTCAGATGATTCTAGCCTCTGACTGGATCCTCACACAACCTCCCTCCTGCTGAGCTCCCCATTGGATTGTAATGCAGCCAGGTGAAAGCACATGAAACAATTTACTTATTGGGCGCATCTGCACAAAACTTTTACTGCACAGTTGGATAAATAGATGTGCAATAAGTGTTTCTGTGTCTACACATGTCCTTATTAGGCTGGAGTAACTAATTTACTCTGAAGCAAGATAGTATTTGTAAATACAAGTATCCTGCTATGGATTAAAAAGCTTGGCAACAGTGCACATGCAGATGCTGGAGAGGCTGATTGGTGGACAAGGGTGCTTCAGTGCAGAAGCTGAAGCTCCCTAGTGCCCCAGCCATTGCAGCACATTGAGACAGGGGGAGCAGCAGTAGGCTGTCAGGCTGACCCACAAGGCCTTCTGCCATCCAGAACTACTCTGACCCAGCTCTATGTGCTGTGCTTGAATAAACTTGTAGATCTTATTGCTCTGGAGCTAATTGCTCCTAGGTGTATAGTCAAACAGCAAACCCAGCACTGAAGAATAATAAGCTCTGCAGTTTATCCTTGCACAGTAATAGCACATGTAGATGTGCCATTGGGTAACAAACAATTTCCAAGTCACTTTGGGGAACTTTCAGCATAACTGCTCTCTTTGCTCTCTTTCATGTCTCTTCTTTGTTTAGGGAGGTTGTTAATCCAAGCTCTAAATAAGTATCTGTAGTTGTAAGACATGAACAAATAAAAAAAGGATAATAATATCCATGGGTTTTACAGCACAGGGTGAAAAAGAGAGCCAGACTACAGAGAGAATGTTGAATATCAGCTTGCTTGACTGTTATTACAAAATCCTTGGAAAATGCCTCTGAGCAGTGATTTTTTTCTCAGTAAAGCTTGCAATTAGGTATAAAAGCAGTCCCTGCAAGCTCCTAAAATGCATTAAAGACATTATTATGGAATAATTAAGAAGACTGGAAGAACTCAAGAGCTATTTCCTTGCAGAGTTGGAGAACTTCATGTAAAAGGCAACATAACAATTCCTAAAGCCTCGCAGATCATTTTTCTCTCCCTGTTCTCCTCCCACTCCAGTCCTTTGATATATTAAATGGCAGATGTTATGATTCTGTCTTTTATGTTCTGCATCTTTAAATGTGAAGACATTCCTTCTTATATATTTTGGGGCTAGGTTATTTGAGTTAAGTCACTGTTGCAAACCTCAAAAATTAAAACATTTGAGAATAGCTTAAAAACAGGGGTTTTAAAAAGACATAAAAAGGCTAAATTATTTTAATTACACATGGGTTTTGATAGGATTATATTTCCAAGCTTTCTCTGTCTCTGAGAGCAAGAAAGGTTTGTTTTCCCCAAATTATATCTTCTCCTATAGTCATACGACTCCAGTAGTTGAAGATCTAAGAGAAGGACCAAATATCTCATAACAGTAAAGTATCTCACAGTGGGTACATCTACACATGCATTTACTCCAGCCTAGATTTACTGTGCATTAAGATACTGCACAGTAAGGGTTTTTAGGCAGGTGTCTACACATGCAGAAATTAGGAAGAAAATTTGCTGCTGGGTCCCTGCAACCCTGCAGTGTGCCCCTGCAGCTACCGGGGGTGGAAGAGAGGGGAGCTCCAGGCTAAAGCTGCAGCTGCCAGCACCTGGCAGCCATTTTACAAAGCTAGCCCTGCTCTCTGCTCTCTGGGAAGCCTCTTTGTTTGCTAAGGAGCAGTGTGGTAAGTGCAGAGGCAGCATGTGGTAGCTTTGTCTGTGCCCACTCTGCCTCCCTGAGCTATGACTACTCCAGCTCCTGACCATAATGAACAGCACCCCAAGCTCCTGCTGGTTGCCTTGATCACTCTGCTGGCCTGCTGTGCTGACTGTCACCTGACCCATGGTCATTTTAGCCCACCCATCTCCCCCACAACCAGCGACTGCCTGCCACCCGCAGTGCACCATCCCAGGGCTGCCACTATTGCACAGCTGCTGCCACCAGGGACACTGATGAGGGGCTCCAAGATGCCACTACCAGAGCTGCTGTGACCGTCTTGGGCCTCCAGCTCTGCAGCCCCTGAGCCTGCTGTACGAGCCCACACTGGTGGTTACACCTCGTCCAGCACACCTGAGATGACAAGCAGTGGCTGAATGCTTTATGGTTTTCCTGGACCACCATCTGGGACCTGTTCCACCCCACCTGGGGTGCCAGGACACTGGCATGTGCCTGGCCATCTTCACTGACACCTGGTTGGCACCCATGCTGCTGAAGCTGGCCACAACTGCCAGCCTCCAGTATGTGGAACACCTGTTCATTTGGGCAAGGCCACGGCTGAGGAGACCATTCTGAAGGTGGGCAGGGCCCTCCAGGCATGTTGGGGAACACTGTGCTCTGATGGTGGCAGGGTTCCATGCGCTGGGTATCAGGGCCCTGGATGGGACCCATATCCCCATTACCTGTCCATCCCACAGAGATCACCCCTATTACAGACACAGGGGATTCCACTCCATGGTCCTGCAGGCCGTTGTGGACCACCAGGGCACATCCAGTCATGTGAGCGAGGACTGGGCAGGCACTGCACACAATGCCCAGGATGGTGTCTATGGTCTAGCGATTATCATCTGTGGCCTATGTGACCTGACCCAGGATGTTATTTTGGTCCCACAGGACCTGGAGTCTTTCCTGGGCAATCCTTCTGGGCAATGTCCTCTATCCACCACCCCTCCTAGCTGGCCAGATCCCCCTCCCACCGCCTCTCCTCCTGGGCTAGGTCCTCTTGCCACCAGGCCCATGTGGTTTCTTTCTGCTTCTTGGCTACTGCCATCACCTGCCAAAGGAGGAGGGTCCTGTTCACGGTGCACCTCTAGCACAGATGGTGCATCCAGAGGACAGATAGTGGGCAGTGGCATCCCTGAGCCAGCATATCCACTGGTCACTCTGGCCTCTCCCCCACATCTGTATACTGGGCCTACAGAGCCAGACGCCTTTTGTGAGAGTTTGCAAGATGCTCTGTTCCAGGGGTTGTGTGCTGGCCTCAGGTAGGAAGTCGGCCATGCATGGGTGCCCAGGGACCAGGCTAAGTCAGACTGCACAGACTCTGGCCCAGGTGGCTGCTGGTCAAACGCCCCGTCCCCAGGGCAGGACAGGCCAGGCTCCTGGCAGCACCTGCTGCCACAGCTCCACCCCATTCTCTCCCCCTGTAGGCCACCCACTCTGCTGTGTTGCCACCCAGCTCATAGCACCTGAGTTTGGGGGGTAGGAGCGTGGGCCCAAGGCCCCCGCGGGCAGCCCTGTGTCACCACAGACAGCCACGTGGGGCGGGCCCGGCTCCCCCTGCTACCTGAAAAATTGGAACAAGGGGCTGACCATGCCCCACCCTCCCCACTTGAGGCCTCTCCATAGAGTTGATCCAGGGCCAGCCCCCCACCATGCCACTGCTACACCCCTAGCATGCACCTGCTGCATGTTCCCAGGGTGGTGCACAATGAGCTGTTTGTGCAGGCTCAGGGGTGCACAACCCACTATGCCCTGCTGCTGCTGATCCTCATGGTGCCCCAGGATCACCTGCACTCCTGGTATGGGACAGAGAGTTATGATGGTGCAGGGAACAAGCCTGGGCTGCTCTGCAACCTCTGATGTTTCCTGGAGGGCTATCTGTGCCAGTGCTACATGCTCCTGCCCCCAGCTGATGAGGAAGACATTGCCACTGGCATCAACGCATTCCTTGACATGTGAGAGGCCCATGTCCACCCAACTGCAGGGACACAACAGTACTGCATAAAGGTCAAGGCCTTGCAGGCACAGTAGGTGGCCAGGACCAACCACAATGGTCAGCTGTGCCTGTAAGAACAGGCCCTTTATGCTGCAACTAGGGGGTGTACCAATAGATATTTTTGGGGTTGATAGCTTGCCCTGAGGGGTCAGGCCAATGCTCAGGATCTCAATATTACACAGTTAGACAGGAAGGCATGGTGTACAATTGCACATATACAACACACACAAATCAGTTAGGTGCATACACACACAAACTACCAGCTCAGGCACATACACATTCAAACCAGCCTAGGCACATGCATACCTATTACCAATTCAAGCATATACACTATACACCCCAGAAGTTAGACACAGATCACTAATTCATATATTATGCACACAATGCCATATGCCATATATACACACACACCCTAGCAACTAAAATACACACACATTCAAAATAACTAGTCTAGGTTCATGCACACCTGTCACCAGTTTAAGCCCATATATGCTACACACACCAAATTTAGAGAGAATCAGTTACCAGTTACCAACACCTGCACATCCAATACACATACGTGGATTACTAATTTATATACCCCACACACATACAATGATATCTATATATGTATATGTATGTTTATTCACTAATTTGTATACATACCACCCACCTACACATACACACAGGTGAGTTCCTAAGTTGGGTGTTGTGATGTGTATGTATGTATCTGCTTGGTGTAGTTAGGATACCTGGGGAAAGGTTAAGGTAAGAAAGTAGAAGTGTAAGGAGTTAAAGTTAGCAGGACCAGGGTTAGAACAGGTAGAGTACAGGGGCCTGGGCTGAAGAACTGAGGCTAGGAGGTAACTTTAGGTTAATTGATCTTAATTGTTTAAAAGACAATGCCCAAAGCCTGCAGAACAGGGAACCAATGCTGGCACAGAGGCTGGGACTGGAGCCAGAGCTATGGGGGAGCTGAAAAGGTAGGTAGGGAGAGGGAAAAATGGGACTAAGGGAAAGTGTGGGTGTTAAAGAGGGGCTGTGGATGTGGGGAGCCAGAGGATGGCTCTGGGGCAGCTAGAGAAGTTGCAGGGAGAGGCAGTAGGTGCTGGGAGCTGGAGAAAGCTGCAGGACAGCCACAAGGAGCTGGGAAGCTGCAGGGAGGGTGGGAAGGGATGACTACAGAAGGTGATGGGGAAGCCTGAAAACAGAAGAAAATCACAGGAAAAGTGGCAGGAGGCACTGAAAGGTGGTGGGGCGGTGGGGCAGTGGGGAAGCAGAAAATGGCAGCATAAAGTCACAGGGAAAAGGAAGTAGATGGCAAGGGAGGGTGAAAGGCAGCAGGGGTAGCATGAAGGCAAGGAGAGGCTGAGAGGTAGCAGAAAATGGGAGATGGAATTGGGAGGAAATCAGGAAACTTGCTGTGGGGGGCTGCAGCTGAGAGAGAGAGAGAAAGAGAATGAGGCTGGAATTTAAGATGGGGAAGGGACTGGGATTCAGTAAAACATGACCCAATTTGGGGTTGCAAATAACAGTGGTTTTATTGAACAGGGGAGATGGTGACACAATGTCTTATTGGTTCCCTTACACCCGCCCACCCACCCTCCTACCCACACACACAATAGCAGCAGGGGTTAGACAGGCTCTGTGCAGGGGCTGAAGTCCAGGAGGAGAGAGAGAGAGAGAGAAAGAGAGAGAGAGTCCAAATTGTAGGAGGAGGTATGCAGATAATATCTACCTATCCAGGCTGGAAAGGGGTCCTTGTCCAGGTGTTTTTCAGAGGCGGAGTCATGAGCAGGGCCTCTGGGTGTATAGGTGGTGTGGCATGGTGCTTCAAGATGGAGAGAGCATCCCCCTGGGTCTGTCTTCACTGCCCCTTTTTACACAGGCAGATCTTGTGTGACCCTAGTGACAGAAGGCATGCCCAGGCAAGGGTCAGCCCCGGCATCCTGAGCATATGTGCTCCATGCAGGGATGTGCAGTTTCAGGTGTCTGTAATGGTGAGAGTTGCTGGGTCTTTTGTCTTTCAAATGCTGGTCTTGTCTCTGTTCCTGGGTGAGGTCCATGGTTCCTGGATGAATCAATGTGAGGTGATGGCCCAGTCATTACAGGTCATTCAGTAGAGGCCTGCTACCATTGTATTTCAATCATTCCCAATCACACTCAGTCATCCAGGAACCAATTTACATGGGAGGGATATGTGACTCATACAGTTGCAACACAGGGGATGCCCCGGCAGAGGACACAAGATGGAGACTTGACATATAAAATGGAAACTTGATATGACTTTGGTTCACTTACAAACACAGGCCTAAACCATACAATTTCCATATGAAATAATAAAAATCAATACAAAAAATGATAATAATACAATATACAACAGTGGATATCCAGAACCAAAAACTAGCTACCAAAATAAAAATATTTAAAGCTTATCCTACATGTTAGCTTACTTATACTTATCTATAGGGAATAGAGAGGGAGAGAAAAAGTCAGAAATGGTTGGGGAAGGGGAGCGAATGCAATAAAAAAAAGAAAGAAAAAGAAAAACTGGGGGTTTTGCTACACCAATAGCTGATATTTAAGGAGGCATATCGGCTGATACAGATCCAATTTCCAATACAGCTGCCTTCAGCTGGTAAGTCTGGTGTGGTGGAAGGGAAGGGGGGAGGGCAGGGGAATGGGGGTCAGATCAAGTCCCCCCACAGTGAGGGAGGAGGCAGGGGTAGGGGCAAGCACTGCCCAGGCGGGGTGGGGGGCGGTGGAGCTGCAGCTCATGGTGGGGAGGAAACTCCCACCACTGCTTGCATCCCAGACAGGGGGGTTGTGGCCCCTGGATCTGAATGGGGCGAGGTGGGCTGCAGCTGGGGCCATGCGGGGCTCTTCTCATCTTCTCAGTGGTAATCTGGGATTCCTGGAGAACCAAGCAGATCCATGTCATGGAATGCTTAGTGTCCATTCATAACACTGAATTAATTTCTAACAAACTATTTCACATTGAACCAGTTCAAAATAGTACTTGATTTTCCAGTTATACCTTTGAACTCTTCTAGACAGCTTTAAACCAGTTTAACAGATTTGAAGCTGCAGACAGAAATGCAGTTTCCCAGTCTAACTCATAGCACTTCGCAGAAAGTGCCATGAGTGAGATCAATCCTCCTAAGCCAAAATACATTAGCTCTTGGGTCCAGAGGGTAGAGAATCAGCTCCAATTTGAAGCTGATCCAGAGAAAGAGGGTGTGTCATTGCAGCTTCTCTACCCTAGCTCCATCCTCCCTCTCACAGCTCTGGTGCCGTGTCTGGATGGGAGTGGGGAGAAGGCAGGGGAAGAAGCTTATTCTAGGCCTGAAGTTGGGGAGCCAGGTGGACAGGAGCCCCCACCTCACAGGGGCTCCAGTTTATACAGCCAACCTTCTTCCACTCCCTTTCCCCCCCTTCCCATTCTGGAAACAGCTTGAGGAGCAGAGGTGAGCTTCCATAGCAAAGATCTGCTTCTGGCAAATGTAGACAGAAATTAATGAAGCCTTCATCTGAACCCTTTTGTAATGAGGGTTCAGATTATTGCAGCACTGGTGTTTGTAAGTGTTCTGCAGCAGGGCTCTTCTGTTTGGTCCCTTTCTGGGGCCAGATCAGGCAAATATTGTCAAGTCTGTCTGCACCTTGAATGTTTGCCTGCTTCAGGTTTAAACTGCATTTAAAGTGGTTTAAATGCTATCAGTTTTAATCCCCTAGTGAACCAACACCCCAAAGAGATGAAAAGAGGAGTACAGCCCCTTCCAAGATATCCCTCCAGCATTTGGATCACATATTTTAAAGGGCTTTTTTCCCCCCACTACCATGGGCTTTAGACACTGCTTTAAAAGTGAAAGCTGAGATTCTGGCCTTCTCCTTGTTGCCGGCACAAGGTGCCCGAGGGAGGCAACAATTGGGTTCGTTGCCCGGTGTGCGTCGCGCCAAATAAACACACTGGGGGGGAGAAGCAGACAGAGTTTATTTGAGCTCAAGTAAAAGGCACAGGGAGACTGTATGGTCTCAAATCTTGTGCACTTAACTCTGCAACAGTGGGATCTTTATACCTGGGTCAGTTTTCCTAGTGATTTTCCACCAGCTGGCCCCCCTCTTCCTCCCCTTTCCCTCCTCCCTTCTCTCTCTGAGCGGTGCCCTTGCATTCCACAGATAACAGTTTTAGCTTGCCTGTTTTCCAGAAGGACAGGAGATTGCAGGCGCCATAGAAAGGGTTACAAAGGTTGGGGAAAGGGGGGGTCCTGGCTCGTCTGAGCCCAGAGCAGAAGGACTTCCTCGACACTCGTGGTCTTCCATCCCTCTGAGTTACCTGGGGTTATGCCCAGTGACACCAACAACTCCCCCCTTTGAGAATACTCAACAAAGTTTTTGCTGAGTTTTCTCATATTCTGAAGATAAAAAGTGATTGAGTGTTTGAGGATTGGGATCTTCAATGCAGGGGTATAGTGAAGCGCTTGGGAAGGGAGATGCACAGACTTTGCGCAGGAGGGCATTACAGCACGCAAATAAGAGGAGGGTAATTAAACACAACACAACACCAGTGACCAGGAGGTGAAGGATGCCCGTTCCTAGGCCTCCGAGGATGGGCAACCAGCTCCAGAGAGAATCAAAGACAGTGGGTTCACGTTCCTGATTTTTCCACTGCTCGAAAGCCTGTTTGGCTGACAAAATGTGCTTGTTAATATCTTGGGAATTTTCTGGGATATAAGTACAACATTTGTTCCCAATTAGAGCACATACCCCACCCTGAGATGCTAAAACATAATCTAAAGCCTGACGGTTTTGAAGAGATAATAAACGAAGTTGATAAATCTTGGAGTTAAGGCTCTTTTCAATAGCTAAAGTGTCATTGGCAAATTTTGTAAGAAACGCAGAAAGTTGGCGATACAGCTTGGCTAACCGGCCTACTCCATATGCCGGGAGAAGGATCATGCCAAATCGGACTCCCTCACTAAGAGATGGCGGAGTTGCATAGAGGGATCTTTGGCGTCTTGGGCGGCCAGGTGGGAGGTGGGTTAAAACTCGAAGGGGAGGGGCAAGAAACCCTATGTAGCAACTTCCATACCAGCCATCATGTAGCCATTTGTAGGCCGAGGTACCACAAATCCAAACAGTTTCCCCATTTCCCACCATTCCATTAAGCCCTTCTCGGATTCGACTGGATTGATCTGGAGTAAAGAAAAACAAGCCTTCACTGGTGTCACGACCAGAGCTATTATACAAAGACATGGATATGTTTTGATTAGGAGAGAGATAATATTGGCATGAACTATTGCCGGCGAACCAGGTATGGTTCGTGGTTTCATTTTGAGCATAACAAAGCAGCCCAGGGGGAACTGAACGTAAACGGATAGGCTGGGGGATATAGGAGTCATTCCACTCTGGCTTCCATGAGGAATTAGAGAGACTAAAAGGAGCCTCTTTGGTACAGTTGTTAGCTAAGTGCGGTCACCCAGGAGTGATTCCAGGTATGGAGGGGTATGCTGAGGGGTTAAAGATAGAGTCATGATATTTTGTAGTATTAATAGCTATTTCTTCCTGACAGATATCTGACCAGTTACTAGGAATGGCTCACCATGGAAGTCCTGCAGCGTGATAAGGGATTTGGGAACATATCCAACAGTTAGATAGGTTAAACTCACTGGCAAAAGTAACCTTCAATGCTTCGTAGATGTTTGTAATGAAGTCTGCTGGGTCCCCTCCCCACCCTGCATGTAAAGAGAATGCAATAGAAGGTAACAGGAAAAGAGAGCTTACAGTGAAAAGGGAAAATGCTACAGTAGTCTTGAAACTTAAACTAAAATTCATGCTGTTAATTTTAAACTTTTCCCCTTTTAAATAGCAACTTTAATCCAAGGTCGTCAGTGGGCTGGACAGTCCACTGTTCCGCGGGTGGAGTAGGCACCGGTTTCAGACGAGAGTGACGAATCCAGTTCTTGTCTCCGTCGACCTTTGCCGCTGTGTGGGAAACTAGTAAGACAGTGTGAGGTCCTTTCCACTTCTCTTGGAGGGGCTCATTCTTCCAGGTACGAATGAGCACGGAATCTCCCGGCTGTAACGAGTGGACTGGAACATCCAGTGGAAGAGGCTGCAAGTCTTTAGTGTACCTATGGAGAGAAGAAAGAACAGCAGACAGAGAGCACATATACTGTGACAAAATATTACATCCTATTTCCCACTCCCCTGCTAGAACCGGCATCCCGTTCATAGGCCATGCCCTTCCAGACATAATTTCAAAGGGGCTAAGCCCTAATCTTCCCTTGGGGAGGGCACGGATATGAAGCAAAGCAAGGGGCAAAGCATCGGGCCATCGCAGAGAGGCCTCCTGGCAGATCTTTGATAGATGACGCTTGAGGGTCTGATTTGTACGTTCTACTACACCACTAGCCTGTGGTCGCCATGCAGTATGGAGTTTCCAGGGGATCTGTAAGGCATCTGAGATGTTTTGGATGATCTTTGAAGTGAAATGTGTTCCGTTGTCAGATTCCATCCACTGGGGAAGTCCGAAGCGGGGAATAACTTCCCAGACGAATTTTAGAGCTACAGTCTTGGCTGTACAATTGCGACACTGAAAGGCTTCAGGCCATCCGCTGAATCGAATCTACTATCACGAGAAGATACTTAAATCCTTGAGTTCGGGGGAACTCAGTAAAATCTATTTGCCAAACCAGTCCTGGGCCTGGGGTAGGTTCCAAAGTGGCCGGAGGTGCTGAGAGACTGGGTCGAGGGTTATTCTTTTGACAAATCGAACATCTGGCCTGTATCTGGGAGGCCAGAGGTTGAAGTCCAGAGGTTAGAAAATATTTGTTCACTAACTGAGTGAGAGCTTCTCTTCCAGCGTGAGTAGTTTGATGTAGCCATTGCAGCACCGGCCGGGTCAGGCTCTTTGGTAGAAGGATCCTCCCGTCTGTGGAGCAGAGCCATCCCTTCTTTTCTTGGAGACCAAGCTTATTGGCTAGTTCTTTTTCTTCATACGAGTACTGGGGATCCGGGAGCTCCCCCACTGATGGAATGAGGGCATGCATATGGGTGTCAGCAGGTCTCGGCGTCCTCAGGGTGGCAGCATTTTTAGCTTCTCTGTCCGCCCGGGCGTTACCCCGGCTACGTCTTGATCCTCTTTCTGATGCGCCTTACAGTGCATTACTGCCACTGCCGAGGGAAGTTGAACAGCTTCCAGGAGTCGGAGAATTTGGGGTCAATGCTTCACTGGGGAGCCTTGGGCTGTCAGCAGTCCCCTTTGTTTCCATAGGCCAGCATGGGCATGCAGTACTCCAAAAGCATACCTAGAGTCAGTATAGATGTTGACCCGTTTCCCTTTTGACAGTTCTAGCGCCCGGGTCAGGACCACCAGTTCAGCAAGTTCAGCAGATGTTCCGGCGGGCAAACCCTTGGCCTCAACAACATCATAAAGGGTCACAACAGCATAACCTGCCCTTCTTTGCCCTTCTACAACAATGCTACTGCCATCAGTGTACCACTCACAATCAGCATTCAGAAGTGGCTGATCCTGTAGGTCTGCACGGCTGGAGTACTGTGCCGCTATGATGTCTAAACAATCATGCTCTTGTTCTTCCGTTTCAGGTAAGAGAGTAGCCGGGTTAAGGGAGGGGCAGGTTTGCAGAGTCACTTCAGGGTTCTCTAAAAGCTTAGCTTGGTACCGAGCCACCTGAGCCTGGGTGAGCCAGAGACCCCCCTTCGCGTCTAGCAGAGCCTGGACCATATGTGGGGTATACACCTGCACGACTCCTCCCAGCGTTAAATTTCAGTTTCCTCAAGTACTAGGGCAGTTGCCGCAACTGCTCGTAAACATGTTGGCCATCCCTTGGCAACTGGATCAAGCTGTTTGGAGAAATAAGCAACAGGACATTTCCACGCCCCCAACAATTGAGTAAGCACTCCCAGAGCCATCCCTTTTCGTTCATGCACATACAATTGGAAAGGTTTAGAAAGGTCCAGTAAACCCAGGGCAGGGGCTTCCATTAGTTTCCTTTTTAGTATCTTAAATGCCTTGTCGGCTTCTGGAGTCCAATAAAAGGGGTCATGGTCTGCCCCTTTTACACAGTCATATAGTGGTTTTGCCCATAGTCCAAATTCAGGGATCCATATTCTGCAAAAACCTGCCATGCCAAGAAACACCCTGAGCCGCTTACAGTTGCTTGGGGTGGGAACCTGGCATATAGCCTCCTTTTGCTCACTTGAAAGCTGGCGCTCCCCCTGTCTTATGTGAAATCCCAGGTATCGTACTTCGGGGAGAGCAATTTGAGCTTTATTTCGAGCCACCCGATATCCTCGAAGTCCAATAAAGTTCAGGAGGCTTACAGTGGTGTTAAGGCAAGAGTTTAAATCTACGGCAGCAATTAATAAATCATCCACATATTGTAACAAGAGAACTTCATGCTCATTATTCCACTCCTCCAAGTCTTTAGCTAAGGACTGGCCGAAAATGGTAGGAGAGTTCTTAAATCCCTGGGCTAATACTGTCCAACAAAGTTGTTTCTTAACCCTTTTTCTGTCCTCCCATTCAAAAGAGTATATCTCCTGAGATGGGGGGTCAACTGGAATCGAAAAAAAAGCGTCTTTCCAATCAAGAACTGAGAAATGAGTATACTGCCCCCCTATGGAGGCCAGCAAGGTATACGGGTTTGGGCAAGGGGATGAATAGTTTTAACCCGTTCGTTAACCGCCCTTAGGTCCTGCACCAGTCGATATGTGCCATCAGGCTTTAGTACAGGCAAGATAGGAGTGTTCCAGGCTGACTGACACTCTCGCAGTATGCTGTACTTTAGGAAACGGTCTATAGTCTCCTGCAGTCCCTGTCTGGCTTCTCTTGCCGGCATAAGGCACACTGGTTCCATCCCAGGCGTCTTTCTTGTGGGCCAGGGCGCCCGCGCCCACGACCCCTTATACCTCTGCCTCTTCCACCTTCTTGTGGTCTTTCTCTGACTCCAGCCTGTACTGCTGCTACTAGCATTCTAACTTGTCTCCTGTCCTTTTCTCCTTCTCTGAGAGTATACGCCCTGTTTGCAGTCTCCAGGATTTGTGCTACAGACATACCCATTAAGTCTTCCTTCTTTTGTAACTTTCTCTTTATATCAGGGGCTGCGCGGCTGGTAAAAATACCCTTTATAATTGCCTCCATCGCCTGGTCATCAGGGTCTGCATTGGTATTTTGCCGAATGGCATCCCGGATGCGCTGTAGGAATGCAACGGGACTTTCCTTTGGCTCCTGTACTATTTCATATGGCTTTGCCCAATTATTATGTCAGACAGCCGAGTGCCTGAGTCCATGCATAAGCAGTTCTTTGTAAGAGGTAAGACGGGTATGATCCACAGGATTGTTAGGGTCCCATCTAGGGTCTGCTAGGGGAACCACATCTGCCGGACCAGGAACATTGACAGGATCCCTTTCATGCCTCCGCTGTGCTTCCTCCCTTGCTTTGGAAATAACTTGATTCCGCTCTACTTCAGATAATAAGGTTCGCATAAGGATATTACAATCATCCCAATCAGGCTTGTGACTAGCTAAACATCCCTCAAAGACAGAGATAAACTTACTCGGACTAGTTGAAAATTCTCCAGCCTGTGCTTTAAAAGCCGCCAGGTCCTTCCATCCCTCTGAGTTACCTGGGGTTATGCCCAGTGACACCAACATCCTGACTCCATGGACCAACGCCATGAGCCAGGGCTAGTACACGGACCCATAGTAATTGTGACTTTGTATAGCACTAGCTCCAGCTGTGCTTCAGTCCACTACATGTATGAGCAAATAAATTGATGCTCCAAAGTTCTACTGCTTTGGACTCACAATATTTGACCCACAATCTCCCCACTTTCTCCCTGCATCATAGAAAAAGGGCCACATTCTACATCTCTTTCTCAGGCAAAATTGGTACTAACATCAACAGGCCAGAGCCTGGGGTCTTTTTCTGGCATTCATACTTACCTAAATTCCTACTGAAGTCAATCGAACATTGTGAAAACAGTGAGTAAAGAAGCCAGGGTTTGGCTTTGTGGGAGTTTTGCTCAAGGAAGAAGCATAAAAATTGACAGTAGGGATTTGGCTCTTGAAGAAGAAATCTCAAAGGCCAAAGATCTAGAAGACCCAAAGGATCCCTGCCCTCCTCCTGTCTTTCTCAAACTTCTAATCCTTTGTCTGAACTCAGCTGAACCACGTGTTTTGTGGAACTTTCCCTTTGTAAGTGCCTGAATTAATTAACTTCAGGACTTAATACACACCCTGAGAAAAACACTTTGCTCTTTTTGATTCTCTCCTTAATGTAAAATCTATTTGACAAGGGATTTCCAGGAACATTTTCCAGGTGTTCCAAGCTGGTGATTAATTTAAAGCACAAGGGAAGGTTTGTGTCTCTAATGTGATTCCCTAGATTTAAAATGTCACATGCTCATCACCTGTGCAAGTTGTTTTCAATGGACTGACACTGCATTTCTCTGCTTAGACATTCACTGTTCAGAAAGCTTGCACTATCTTCATGCAGGTCTTGATAGTATGGACCAATGTGTGACCCATGAAGAATGAGACTGAATGGGTGGGACTTCTTTCTCAACTGAAGTCTTGATATCACTATGGAGATGGTACAGATATGCCCATTGTTATACTTACTAATAATGGACCAAATCATCAGTTGATATAAAACAATGAATAAATTAAATCAATGGGGCCTGGCTCATGTACACCAATTACAGATTCAGTGGGGTATATCTTGCATTTCTATAGCAAATCTTATCACAAAGATTCTCTGAACACTTTGCAATTTCTGCCTTATTATGGTGGGCACCCCCCACCCCTTCTCCAACTTGCCACTTAGAGTTTTTACTCCTTGCCCATGACAGTGAGGAGAGTTTCTTCAGCCCAGTGTATCCTACATGACATTTTCTAGCTGAGGGCAGATTCAGAGAATATGCTATGTAGAATTCCCTTCAGCCCATTTCTTGCCTGTTGAATAGGGGTGCATTTACTACAGCTAAATACCATGTTAGATAGTTTTGTATCATGGAATTAATAAAGCTATGTTAAGGAGGTATGCTTAACAGTGCATGCTTGTAACTTGGGAATAAAAAGCATTACAGGGAGGTTTCAACTTATCCCATAAGCAAGCATTATAAATCAAGAAAATCTTGTCTAACTCCATCCCAACTACATAGTTGGTTGAATAAAATATATCATCCTAAGAATTCCTTGCCTCTCATAATTTCTGGATTGTCACAACTACAGCATCACTCTTACACTGCCAAAACCAGGAAATTCAGAGTTAAGTTAACAAGGAAAATAAATCCAAAACACTGAAGTAGGTAATACACAGGGAATCCAAACATACTATCATATGATTATTATTAAGACATTTTAGTGTTTGTAATCTCAGATTAGATTACACTGATTTTTAAAAATACATTAGGTTATTTAAACCTCCTCACCCCCTATCTCTAAGGTAAAGGAATAATTCTGTTAGCTAGTTGAATTAGTAGCCTTGTAACCTGTATGCCATTTAGTATGGACTTGAGTCTAGCATGCAGGGAGACTTGACACACTCATTCTGTGTGTTTAAAGTGCGATGTATATATTATACATATAAATACAAGATATAGTAATATATAAAATAGAGTGCATCAGATTATATATGATAATTTCTGCATTATAAATGTGCATAATTATTGTTGAAAAGCATCCTTTTAAAAAAGAAATACCAGGGTGAAGCAGGTACTCCCTGTCATACCGGACAAGAGCATTAGCAGGATGTGTTTGGTACAACAACCTGACAGAGGAATGGTGAGCAACATCAGGATATTGCCATTCTTAAATTTCTGCCTCAACAAGGAAGAAAAAACCCATGCCCATTTCAGATTCAGCGATTCAGACCTTCTGATTTCAGCTTCAAGTATTAATTTAGATTCTAAAAGTAACTTTCACAACCAGAAGAGCAGGAAAGAGGAAAGTTTGTGGGATTTTTTTTTTCAATGAAAGCTTCAAATATGTAGCATACAGCAAAATCTATGGGGAAACCCTAAATCCTCAGAATTTCTGGATTTTCCACGCTTGAAGATTTCAGCTGCCTTTGCCTGTATGAAATGAATTAGTGGTTTCATCCAGCCCCTGGTGGAAAAGTGCTCACATCACAATTGGCACTAATTGGCTCCCTCTTTGGCAGGCTCATCTGAGAAGCCATGGAGTGCAACAGCCATGAAAACTGAGCCATCCACTTAAAACCAAGAAATAGCCCCTCCAGGTCAGGCATGTTGGTGGCAGTGTGTCAGGAAAGCTTGTCTAATTGCTGTACCTCTTTCTGGGAATAAAGTGTTAGACTTTGCTTTTCAGGGCTGCCAATCTAGCATGAAATTCACTTAAAGATTGTGTCTGAAATAGAAATGTCACCCGGACAGATTAATTGAGCTATAGCATATGTAAGAAAATATAAAGAGATAATGCAGTTGCAATGCTCTGTGTTAACATCTCCAGTAGGCACTGTTACCCGCAATAATGACTGTCTCCAATGCTAAAGGATGACATTCCCATGTGCATCAAACGAGGCATTTTAATGTGGAAAAATATCATTCTGGACTTAGGCACAATTGGTGGAAGGGGAAGCACATCTGGGAAGTGATTCTGGATGTGTTAACAGTGGTTCATTTATCAATATTAATAACAACACATAAAACTGGGGCTTGCATATTATCTCCTGACTAGCAGAAGACAGAGACTGAGTTCCATGTAATTTAATTTCAATTAGTGCATTGAAGCTTTTTAAAGAATGGACTATATATATTTTTACAGTTACTTACAGGCTATTAAGCACATTGCAGAGAAATTATTATGTAAATGAGAATTATCTTATTGGGTTTTGTGTCTTAGTGTCTTTCTCTCCCTTCGCTCCCCAGGTAATTGGTGAGGTAGATGTGGGAACAAAACAGATGATGGCAAGAGTGAATAATGAGATCTCTGCAGTACTCTCTCCCTCAGATGGAGAAGCCCAGTATATATATATGTGTCACTTTAATTTAATTTCTTGTTAATTAGCTTAAATAGTAGTCTTGTGTTCTTTTGCTTTCACTGCATTTCTGTCCAGGTCCCATTAGGGACCATGATAGAGCACATGCTTGTAAAAAATACAATAAATGCCCATTTGCATTACAAAGCTATTCCCAGCACACATTCAGAGGGGACTAAGGTCTTCTGCCCAAATGTGGGGTATGCAGACAATGTTAATGGAGACTTGGTTTACTATAACATAGCTGCAGAACTCTGAACCACAGAAATAATGAGACATACATTTAAAATGGAAGAAAAAGTGTGGCATTAAACCACTGGTTGAGTGACTTGCTTCAGAATAAGTTGAGCACTTTTAATGGGGGAATTTAGTCAGGCTTAGGCCATATCGAGACCACAAGCATACTGTGCTCAGCACTTGAGTCCTCAGAGATGATATGCAGTATTAGGTACACTACAATACCCCTGCCCCTGTCCCCCACCCCAAGCCTCCCAGCTGTAAGTAATGTAGATAGATCCATACAGTACTTCAAGGAAAACTAACTGGCCATGTCTACATGAGACACTGACTGTGCAGTAGTTTGTGACTGCTGTGCTACAGCACTGTGTGGCGGGCAGCATGATGTGATGCTACTACACAGTAGTAACAAGCTACTGCAGTCAACATCACAAAAAAGGCGTTCGGCAATGCTACTGTGCAGTAACTCTGGTCACTATGCATTCGTTTAGTACTTGTTTATACAAATACCAAATGACTTCACAGTAACGACTGCCAGTCAGTGTCTCATGTCGACACAGCCACTATGATTCTCACTCAACAGTGTTTGATTATTTGCTTTCAGTCAGCACAATGATCTCTCTACAGATACATTGAGACCCACAGGTGCAGCATGACCTGGCATCTATCTATACTGAAAGCTAACAGTAACTTATAAAGGTGGGCAGCAGGTTAACAGCTTCCAGTCTCTTCCTTTCTTTTATAAATTTTATAAATTTCTTTCCTTTATAAATTAGCAAGAAAGCACCCTAAACAACATGTGCTAGATAGCCTTTACATATCTCCAGTTCAGAAGCCTCCTTAGCTAATAACGAAAAAGAGTCTGTGTTCAATGCCTAAGCCTCTCAGAAATGCACGTGCCAGAGGTATATACCACATCCTCCTCAACTGCTTCGTATGTCAAATGTGTACGAGTTTCACTGCAGTGCCCCTAAAATAAGGGTATCAAAATATATGATATACTCATTTTCATCAGTTCTCAGGCTGAAATAAATTTAAGAGGTCTGTACCACCTTTTGGATAGACTATGAGTGTCTCTATATGCAATTAGTGCTGTATGGGTTTACTGCGCAGTAATTTATGGCTCAGTAAACCTGCCCTGGGCAAGCATCTATATATGCAGCCATTTGGGAGCAGATTTGCAACTCATGGGTGTTTGCAAAATGGGGGCCCTAAATTGAAGCGGTGGTTTTTTTAGAAACACTGCTTCAATTTAGGGCTGATTAAACCCCTGTGTCATGCACACACCTTGCTGACTTACCTGCCTTTCCGGTGGCAGGGAGGGGAGAGCAAGCTGCCAGCGAGTGGAGCAGTCCCTGGGGTACAGGGGGGGCTGGTGCGTTTCTCCACTGCAGCAGCACCTCCACCTCAAGTGGCACCCAGCTCAGGGGGTCCAGGAGGCACTGAAGCCGCAGAGGGAAGCACCAGGCCCCCATGCACCTCAGGCAGGCAGGCAGGCTCCAGGGGGGTGAGGAAAAAAAATATCAGGCTCACCACTTTTCTTCGGTGGAGCCTGCTTTCTCAGGCTGCTGCCAGACTGCCTGCAGAGCCACGGAACTGCACGGACCCCAGTACTTCGCTCCACGGCTGTAGGGGGAGCAAACTAAAACTCCTTGGAGGAGTTTGTTTGCTGTGCCCCAAGTCATTTAAGGTGCATTCCACTGCCAAATTTCCTACAGCAGCTGGAATTAATGTGCAATATGCTGCCGATGTGTACAAACACCAATACCATTAAAGCGGTGCAAAAGCATTTAGCCCCCTTTAAAGTGTCATGCACACACACACCCCTCAAATCATCTACACGCAGCCCATAGCACTAAACTGCTCCCAGCCTCCTCCAGCTCTGCACTGC
The DNA here is from genome assembly GCF_052110815.1 of Crocodylus siamensis. Taxonomy (NCBI): domain Eukaryota; kingdom Metazoa; phylum Chordata; order Crocodylia; family Crocodylidae; genus Crocodylus; species Crocodylus siamensis. The sequence goes on from NC_143404.1 coordinate 48,509,144, forward strand.
CCGCCTTACACCAGCCCAGGGGGAGCAGGAGGCTCCAGCCACAGCTGCCTGTGGCAAGGGTCCCTCTTTAAAAACCAGCCCTATGCCACACTCCCTGGCCACCTGTTTCTGGCCTGGAGCAGTCTGCAGTGTGCTGGAACAGCCCTCTCTGACTGTCGCCAGAACCTGTCCCCCAGGACACAGGAGTGATGAGCCATGCCCCAGGCTCCTGCTTGCCACCCTGCTTGCCATGGTTCACTGCTGCGGTGACCACTACCTGACCCAGGTCAGTCTTGACCCTGCCTGTTGCCCCATGCTGCGCAACCATGTGGCCAGGCTCACTGCAGTGTCTGAGGCCCCCTGCCCCTGTGCTGATGCTGCCCACCCCCTGGGCTGCTACCCAGATCACAGCAGGGATGCCAACCAGTGCTATCCATGAGCTCCTGGGGCTCCAGCCCTGCCACCTGTGGGCCTGCTCAGCCAGCCCGGACTAGTGGCTGTGTGTCATCCAGAGCACCTGGGACAATGAGCAGTGGTTGGAGTCCTTTTAGATGACCCAGACCACCTTCCAGGAGCTCCTTGATCAGTTCTGCCCACATCTGGAGCAACAGGCCACCACCACACAGCTGTCCCTGCCCCTAGAAACCTGACTGGCCATCACCTTGCTCAAGCTGGCCACACCTGCTAGCCTGTGCTAACTTGGCTACCTCTTTGGCATGAGCAAGGCGACCACTGGATAGGCTGTCTTGGAGGTCTGTGGCACCCTTTACAATGTGCTGGGGCACACCGTGCTCCAAGTAAATGACTCCCTGGAGGTGGTGGCAGGGATCCATGCCCTGGGCTTCCCACAGTGCATCAGGGCCTTGGACAAGACCCACATTCTTGTCACCTACCCACCCTGTGGCAATTGCCCCTACTACAGCTGGCGGGGCTTCCATTCCATTGTGCTGCAGGCCGTTGTCAATCACCAGGGCACCTTCACCAGTGTGAGTGCTGGCTGGGCTGGCAGTGGCCACAATGACCATGTGTTCCTGAAGTCCATCCTGTCAGCCCTGGTGGAGAGCAGGCACTTTGTGCCAGACATCCTGGACCACCAGCTGAGCAAGATGATGGTCCCACCCCTCATCATGAGAGACCCTCCCTATCAACTCCACCCCTGGCTCATGTGGTCCTACATTGTCCAGCTGGACCCTCACCAAGCCCATTGCAACAGGTGCCTGGTATGGACCTTCATGCTGATGGAGCATGCCTTCAGCTGCCTGAAAGGATGCTAGGGTGCACCCTCACCACCTGCCTCAGTGTTGCAGAGGCCAACATCCCCCAGGTCATCATCACAGCCTATAAGTAGTATAATATCTGTGAGGCCTGGGGGAGGCTGTTCTGAGAGGCTTGGAAAAAGGAGGAACAGCAGGAGGAAGACAACTGGCAGTCAGAGCGCCAGCTGTGGTGATAGCAACAACAATGGACCCCCTCACTGAGGCCCCAGGCAAGCCATACACTCAAAAATGGGGGCCAGGGCACCGGGTGCAAAAGGCACTGGCAGACCAGCTCCTTCTGGCACTATCTGGTCCTGGCTCCAGCGTGACATACATGGGTGTAAGTCTGCTGTGCCTCCATGAGCCCAGGGACCCCCAGAAGAGTCCCCAGGACCCCCAATGAGCCTGGCCTGCCTACAGGTAAGCAGGGGCCTGTGGAGGGATGGAACTAGCCACCTTAACCACCGGGGAGCCAGCTGAGTCAGGGGTGGGGAGGGCCACATTCCCCTCAGCTCCTACTTTGCCCAGCCCCCAGGGAGCCGCACGACCAGAGCCTTGTAAACAGGCTGTGCAAACAGGTATGCTCCTGGGCCTGGTGAGCAAGTTAGCGTGGGAGTTCATGCAGGAGAGTGCACGGGAAGGCTGCAGGCCTGTGAGCCCCTGCAACAGGGAGCCTTCTTGGGGCCAATTTTCCTGTGGCCCACTGTGACAGGAGTCCTACTCTTGGAGCCCCTCTGAAGTGTGGCTCCGTCCCCCTGCAATAGGCCAACCGCCTGCTTACTCGTCTGCCACGCCTTGCTCTTATCTTGATTAACAGATGATTGTAATCAGCGGGAGGCTGCCCATTTCTATGCGCCCCGATGACAGGGGGCGCTGCCTGTGGCTCCTTTTCCTCCCCTACACCACAGCCTAAGCCTCGCAGATGGTGCTGGTGTGATCTGCCTTGGGCCCTGTTATGTCTCGGCCCTAGGTTTGCTCTCACTGGGCTCCTCACTGCCCCCTCCACTCTCTTGGGGCTCTCCCACTGCCCCCTCTTACAGCCCCCTAGGGTAGACTGTCCCAGTTACAGCCAGTCTACCAGCAGCGTTACGTGGATGGGAATGCACTGCACCCCGAGGGTCCCCGAGGCATCTGTGCCCCCCACCCAGTGCCTCAGAGGCCCTCACCCAGACAGAGCCTCTGGCTCTTGGCTGCGGGGGCTGCCTATAATTTTTTTAAAGGCTCTGGGGTCTAGGAGCATGGCCACCTCCCCCTGTGAGGTCTGCTCCCTACTGGGGTCTCTGGTGCACCAGCTGGAGGAGCACCAGCTGGTGCACCATCAGGGACTGTGACCAGGAGATTGACTCCTACTGCCAGGCCCTTCTCCCCTGGGAGACGGAGAGTAGACCACGGTCTCCCTCCAAGACAAGGGTGAACTTGAGGACCTCCCTTACTGTCCAGCCCAGGGGCTGGACCAAGGTGGTCAAAGGCCCCAAGGCCCACTGCACCAAGGGCCCTGCCCTGCTGGAGCTTTGCAACACGTAGAAACATCTTGCAGCCGTAGCAGAGCCCGCTGAGTTGCCAGCTCCTGCAGGCAACACAGGCTGTACTGTAGCTACCACCCCTGCTCTTCCCAAGACAAAATGTAAAGTGCTTGTCATGGGAGACTCCATCCTGAGGGGAACTGAGGGGGTAATCTGCCGCCCTGACTCCTTTAGCCCAGGAAGTTTGCTGCTTCCTGGGAGCCCGTATCTGAGACATTGCAGAGAAGATCCCTAAACTCCTCCAGCCCACTGACCACTACCCTATGCTCCTTATCCATGTGGGCATTGATGACATGGCTCGGAGTGCTCTGAGCCAGGTCATGATGCACTACAGGGATACGGGAGCCGGGCTAAAGGGCCTGGGGGTGCAGGTGGTATTTTCTTCAAACCTCCCTGTCTCGGGCTATGGGCTGAGGAAGGAGAGGAGGATCCAGAAACCAAAGGCTGCAGTGCTGGTGTCATTGGGAAGGCTTTGGCTTCCATGACCACAGTCCACTCTTTAGTGAGAGAGGCAGTGAGCTGCTGGGAAGGGACGGCTTCTACCTCTCTCCACTGGGGAGGAGGCTCTTCTCAGCCAGACTGGCTGACCTGCTCCACCAGGCTTTCAACTAAGCCCGCCGGGGGATGTGGGGACTACTGCTATTGCTATCCCACTCAGCAACCCTTGCAAAGCCAGCAGGCCAAGGCACTTAAGGAAACCCACCCCTGCCCCAGCCCTGGAATGAACTGTAGGCCAGGCCAGATGTTACTTGTCCTCCTGCTAAACACAAATAACTATGATTTCATAGGGATAATGGAGACCTGGTGGGACTCCACCTATGACTAGGCCACAGGTATAGATGGCTATACCCTGTACCGGAGGGATTGAGTGGCCAAAAGCTGTGGGGGTGCAGCTCTCTATGTCAAGGAAAGCTACACATCCCTGCAAGCTGACATTGACACCCAGGGTGGATGACTTAAGACCCTCTGGGTTAAAATCTGTGGGGAACACGGCACAGGGGATACTATGGTGGGAGTCTACTACAGACATCCTACCCAGGGTCAAGACCCTGACCAGGAGTTTGCCAGGGAATTGGCTGAGGCCAGGTGCTCCTGGTGTATGGTTGTCATGGGAGACTTCATCTACCCAGACATCTAATGGGAGGAGCACTCAGCCGAATCTGAGCAGTCGCAAACCTTTCTCTCATGCGTGGATGACCTCTATCTGATGCAGGAAGTCTACAGGCTAATGAGAGGTAAGGCGCTGCTCGACCTGGTACTGGCAACTGAGGAAGACCCAACCAGTGACCTAATGATCAAAGGGAAGCTGGGTGACAGTGACCACAAGGTGATCACCTTCACCATCCACCATAAAGCTGGCAAGTCAGTCAGTAATACAGAAGTCCTCGACTTCAGGAAAGCTGACTTTGACAAGCTAAGGAGGCTTGTCAGTGAGGCCCTAAAGGGCCACAACCTAAAGGGGAGGGGAGTTCAGGATGGGTGATTACTCCTCAAGGGAGTATCTTGGATGTGCAAGCAAAATTGGTCTCGTCTTGAAGGAAAGGCAGCAAAAGGGCACAGCAGCCCCCTTGCCTCTCCAGGGAACTAGCGGACCTCCTGTGTCTTAAAAGGAAGACCTACAAAGGATGGAGGACTGGAACCGCCACCAAAGAGGAATACTCTGCTTTGGTCCGGACCTGCAGAGAGCAAACCAAGAAAGTCAAGGCTGCAATGGAACTCCAGTTAGCTACAAATATCAAGGACAATAAAAAGTCCTTTTTAAGATATGTGGGGAGCTGAAGGAAAAGCAAGGGCAACATTGGACCCCTGCTAAACTATATGAAACAACTGACAACTGATGCCCATGAAAAAGCAAACTTGCTAAATGGGTACTTTGTGTCAGTTTTTCACCAGTCCCATGGGACACCCCTGCCCATTATGGGACAGGGAGGCCCGGTTGAGGGAGATTCCTTACCCCTCATCAATGCTGACCTCATGAAGGAACACCTTGAGAGGCTGGACACAGTCAAGTCAGCTAGCCCTGACAGTTTCCACCCCAAGATACTCAAGGAGCTGGCTAGCATCATAGCTCAGCCCCTGGCATGGATCTTTGAGAACTCCTGGTGCTCTGGTGAAGTGCCCAAAGATTGGAAGAAGGCCAATGTCATGCCTATTTTTTAAAAAGGGAGGAAAGTAGATCCAGCAACTACAGGCCCATCAGCCTGACCCCTATCCTGGGGAAGGTCTTGGAAAAGATTGTCAAAGAGGCCATCCTTAATGGACTAGCTGACAGAAATATCCTGAGGGATACCAGCAGGGGTTTGTTGCGGGTAGGTCTTGCTTGACCAATCTCATTTCCTTTTATGACCAGGGACCTATCACTTGGACAAGGCGGGAGAGATTGATGCCGTATATTTTGACTTTAAAAAAGCCTTTGATCTGGTGTCTTATGATCACCTCTTAGCAAAACTGGCTAACTGTGGCCTCAACTTCACCATGATCCGCTGGCTTGGGAACTGGCTCCACAGCAGGACCCAGAGGGTGGTGGTTGATGGAAGTCAATCGTTGTGGTACGCGGTGACCAGTGGGGTCCCTCAAGGCTCTGTCCTAGAGCCTATACTCTTTAACATCTTCATCAATGATGTAGACATTGGTGTCGGCAGTGGGCTGGCCAAGTTCACTGACAACACCAAACTCTGGGGTAAAGCATCCACACGTGAGGACAGGAGTGTGTTCCAGGCAGATCTTGACAGGCTCATGAAATGGGCACATGATAACCTGATGGTGTTTAACACTGAAAAATGCAAGGTTCTCTACCTTGGGAGCAAAAACCCGAAGCACACTCAGCAGTGCTACATTTGTTAGCACTACAGATGAAAGGGACTTGGGGGTCATGATTGACCACAAGATGAACATGAGCCTTTAATGTGATGCTGCAGCAGAGTGAGCAAAACGCTGGCTTGCATCCAGAGATGCTTCTCAAACAAATCCCGGGACGTCAGTCTCCTGTTATACTTGACCTTGGTGAGGCCGCAGCTGGAGTACTGCATCCAGTTTTGAGCTCCACAATTCAAAAAGGACGTGGAGAAGCTTGAGAGAATGCAGAGGAGAGCCACGCACATGATCAGAGGTAAGGAAAACAGACCTTATGATGACAGCCTGAGAGCCACAGGACTCTTCAGCCTGGAAAAGCACAGGCTCAGGGGCGATCTGGTGGCCACCTATAAGTTTATCAGGGGTGTTCACCAGGATTGGGGGGAATGTCTATTCACCAGAGCACCCCAAGGGATGACAAGATCGAAAGGTCACAAACTCCATGACAACCAATTCAGGCTGGACATAAGAAAGAACTTCTTTACTGTCCAAGCCCCCAAGGTTTAGAATAGACTGCTGCCGGAGGTGGTCCAAGCACCCACTTTGAACACTTTCAAGACATATTTGGATGTTTATCTTGCTGGGATCCTATGATCCCTGCTGACTTCTTGCCCCTGGGACAGGGGGCTGGACTCGATGATCCTTCGGGGTCCCTTCCAGCTCAAATGACTATGAAGTCTATGAAATCCTGTACTTCCTGCTGTAGGCCACCTGGATGGCTAGATAGACCCCAGTCCCACTGTGCACCCTGAGCACCATGTTCACTGAGGACAGTTTGCTGTAAAGCACTTTATTCCCCTCCACAAATCTAGACCCCATCTACCCCTCCCTCCCAAACAACAGACCCTGTCTCCTCTCCCACAGAACCCCATCACCAACCATCCCACCCTCCACCAATAAAGCATCCTGTTCCCCGTGCAGACTTTGTACAGTGGTATGTGTGCCCTGCTGGAGTGGGGAACAATGGGGTGGGGGCACCTAAGGGGTGAAGGCAAGGCACAGACACCTAGCACCCTGGTCTCTGGCCACACCACTATGGTTGCACATGCCGCAGTGAGGCCAGTGTGGTGGGGGGGCTTGCCCATAGGTGAGGGTAGCCACTGCTCTGTTGGCACAGATGGCTTCCCCGCTGTAGCCAGAGGCTAGAGCCAGAAGGACCTATACATGGTGCTGGTCCCACTGGTCAACTCCAGCCTTAGGGCCACATGGTGCTGGGGTGAGCAGTGGGGGTGGGCGCAGGTGGTGGGCCCAGCTGGCAGGGAACACTGGGCAGGTGCTGGGGCAAGGGGGGACTTGTGGCTGGGTGGCAGTGGCTGCCAGGAGGCAGGTGGGACTAGAGCCAGGGGCAAAGCAGCGAGTGGGATGAAGGGGACCGCCAGGGCCAGGATGATGTCCAGCACCTGGCAGTTCTCCTCCTTGGCCTCCACTGCCCAGGCCAACATGGCAGCCTGCCACTCCTGGGCTTCCACCATACAATTGAGGAGGGTGATGTCCTGCTCCTCAAGGGCCAGGAGCCTGTCCCTGAATGCCTGGTGCTCCCAGCCCCTCTCCAGCTCACATGCAACCCTCTCCTGCTCATGAACAACATCCTGCATGAACCAGGCCCATGAGTCCTCCAGCTACTCCTTGGCCATGGTGACCAGGCAGTCCAGCAGCCAGATCCGGTCCTGGGTCTGCTGCTGCTGGAGCCAGTGCATACAGAGGTAGGCATAGCAGGTGTGTCCAGTGGCCCAAGCCTGTTCTCCCCTGGAACAAATGACATGCAGATCCTGGTGGTGTCTTTGGGTGCATGAGTGTGGCACCTGGCTGGCCAGCCAGTGGTCCTCTCCAGAGAAGAGCTGGAGCTCATAAGCGTGAGTGGTGTCATCCCCAACTGGCCTCCTGAGTGGGGCCGTGCACCCAGACCTGGTGGGCCAGGTGCTGATCTGGGCTCCCTGAGCTGCTGGACCACACTACAGGCAGAGACCACAGCAAGACAGGATCCTGGGGCCCTGAGGAGTCCTCCCCTGCTGATGTCCTGTCACCATGGCTAGGCTGTGGGAAAGATCTGCCCAGGGTCCCTGGATGTGAGGATGTGATCCAGCTGCTGTATAAAGGGCATGGTCCTGCACAAAGTCCCTGAATGGTGGTTGTGGTCAATGATATGGACCCACTGTGCCTGCAGGGCCCTGATCTTTATGTGGCACTGGTGCACTGACAGTCATGCCCATGCTCTCACATGGGGGCTGCCAAGCCGTCATAGATATGAGCTTTGGAGTGCCTTAGGTGAACTGGTTCTGGACCTCAATCTCCCCTCACTGTGGAACAAGGTCTGCAGTTTTGTTCTAGGACTAGTTATGCCGCCGGGAGGTGGTATGTGGCATCCAGGATGCTAGCATGGCTCACTCAATGGCCCTCAGGGGCTGTGGCCAAGAGTCCATGTCTGGGCAGGTGCCTGCAGTGCACAGCGCAGGGGCATGGTGTGAGACAGGCAGGCAGGTGGTAGGGCTGGGCCAGGGGCCAGCTCTGGGGTCCAGAAAGGCTTCTGCAGCTGGCCCAGGGCCTCTGCTGCAGGACCCATTGGCCAGAGGCAGGCAGTTGGTGTCATAGGCCCCTGGGGTCACCAAAGAGTTTTAAAGACTAGGTTAGGGCAGTCAAAGAGTTGCCCCAGCTCTGGGGCTGGAGAAGCTCCAAGCCCCTTGGCCCTGGGGCTAGGCTAAGGGGTAGCCCCCTGGGGGTAGAGCTGACTGGAAGTAAATTTGCTCCTGGTTGGCATCTACATGTGCACTACTGCACAGCTACTATGGCATGGTTAATTAGCTACGTGCATTTTCAGGTAGCCAATTAATCATGCAGTAGACTAATTTACTGCACAGTAAGCACCTGCATATGTAGATGGTGACCCTTTACCATGCAGTCAATTGGTCAACTGTGCAGTAAAGCGTCTCATGTAGACATGCCCACTGATGACTTGGCTATTGTAGGAGAGATGGAAGATATAGTGCAAAACATGGCTGGTGACTACATTGGTGTAAGACCTGAGAACTTACTGAAAAATAGAAGGGCAGCTAAATGCTTATCCTTAGTTCACAATGTGATGTTTTTCCCTGCAACAGTAAGACCTTCACTGGTGCCTTCACTTGGGAGGCAGGATGATTTGGATGGGTCTGGGGAAGGCTAGAGGGCTCTTCTGTGTTCTTCTGTGTTCTTTGAAATCAGACTGTAAGCAAATCCTTACTTTCCATGGGGAATAATTAAACAAGAATTGAAGGCAAGCAGTACATCTCAGGGTAATTGAAAGTGTGTAGGTGCTAGCTAATGGCACTAAGCCAATGGCTCATAATTTAGTACATGAAATAGAAATTCCTGGTATAAAGTCCCCAGTAAATCTGATTCTCAAATGCTTTCAGTCCCTGAGTATAAATGTCTTTCCTTTCCCTGCTCCTTTGCCTCAACCCCAATTAAAAGAATCCCTCATTGATTCATAGATTCATAAATGCTAGGGTTGGAGGGGACCTCAACAGATCATCGAGTCCAACCCCCTGCCCTGGGCAGAAAAGAGTGCTGGGGCCAAAATGACCCCAGCCAGATGCCTATCTAGCCTTCTCTTAAAGACCCCTAAGGTAGGGGAGAGCACCACCTCCCTTGGAAACCTATTTCAAATTCTGGCCACCCTTACTGTAAAGAAGTTCTTCCTGATGTCCAGCCTAAATCTGCTCTCTGTCAGTTTGTGACCATTGTTCCTTGTTACCCCAAGAGGTGCCCTGGTGAACAGAGCATCTTCAATTCCTTGATGGACCCCCCTAATGAATTTGTAGGCAGCCACAAGATCTCCTCTTAGCCTTCTCTTGCGGTGGCTGAAGAGGTGGAGTTCCCTTAGTCTTTTTTCATAGGGCTTGGTCTGCATGCCCTTAACCATACGAGTGGCCCTCCTCTGGACCCTCTCGAGGTTATCCACAGCCTTCTTAAAGTACAGCACCCAAAACTGAACACAGTACTCCAACTGTGATCTGACCGATGCTGCATGGGGGGAAGTATCACCTCCTTGGTTCTATTTGTCATGCACCTGCTAATCCATGATAAAGTACGGTTAGCTTTGCTGATGATTTCATCACACTGATGACTCATATTCATCTTGGAGTCCACTTTGACTCCGAGATTCCTCTCCACTTCTGTGCTGCTGAGAGGGTCATTCCCCAGCCAGTAGGTGTGCTGAATATTTTTACGCCCTAGGTGCAGCACTCTGCATTTGTCCTTGTCGAACTGTATCCTATTCTGTTCTGCCCACTTTTCCAACCTGCCCAGGTCTCCCTGCAATCAGGTATGAGAGATGTAAGTTCTGCCTCCCCCACCCCCAAACTGAGATACAGACTCTTTGCTACAACAAGCAGGCCTGAGGCTTCCACTAGTACAGGCAGCAAGGAGAGCCCCTCTTGCTCCAAAGCCCCAATCCCCCCAAAGCAGAGGCTGGCCACACTGGAAAAGTGGAGGAAAGGCAGACAGAAATGGGGGCACATTGAAAGGGCAAGCAAGATCACCCAGAGCACTGGGGAGATGCTCTGCTGTGGATGGCCAAGATTCAGGTGGCTCATGATGCTCGTGGTACCATCATACCAAGTGCTTGCATGCGCCAACTTCAGCAGGACGGTGGTGCCCTCCCTGTATGAGGCATGCAGGAAGTACTTGAGGGAGGAGCTGTGCAAGACAGGTCTGCAGCTAGCCTTACACTTCACCTCTGACATGTGGAGCAGCTGGGGTGGAGATCATGCCTACCTCTCCCTCACAGGACACTGGTGCAACCAGTCAGACCGTCAGTGGGCTCTCTTTCAAGCCAAGGTGATGAATGAGTTCCACATGGCAACAGAGATTATGGGGGCCATGAAGCATTTGGTGCAGGGTTCATTCATTGGGCAGAGCAAGCTCACCCATAGGTTCATAGTCACTGACAATGGGGCCAATATGGTCAAGGTAGTCTGTGATGCCAACTTTGTTGTTAAACAGAAGTTGAAACAAAACAGTGCTGTTTCTTACAGCCCTCCTGGACAGGGGGGAGAGTTGGGTGGACTGAAACCAGATCAAGTTCAACACTCAGAAATGTAAGGTGCTCCATCTAGAGGCAAACAATCCCCAATATACCTACAGGCTCAGTGACAACAATTTGACTTGCACCACAGTCTATAGGGACCTGGGGGTAGTGACTGACCAACACATGAACATGAGCCGGTGATGCTGTGGCCAGCAGAGCAAAAACATGCTGGCATGCATTAACCATTGCATCTCATGAAAAACTAAGGAAGTGATACTCCCACTGTACTCCGCACTGGTGATCCATCTAGGGTCGAGCTATCCCCAACATACTTACACGTTTGGTGGTGCCAAACTGACTAGAACTACAACTGAAAGGGACGCAGAGGTAATAATAAACCATAGCATGAACATGAGCCATCATTGCAATGTTGTAGTCAGCAGGGCAAACAATACTCTATACAAGGAATGCTATACAACTAGGACGTGAAAAAACTTGAGAGGGTCCAGAGAAGAGCCACCCATATGATCAGGGACTTGCAAGAAAAGCCATACTAGGAGAGTGTGAGGGACTTGGGCCTCTTCAACCTACAGAAGAGAAGGCTGAGAGGGGACTTGGTAGTGGGTTACTGCTACAGCAGGGGAGTACATCAAGAACTCGGTAAACAGCTGTACACCAGGGCACCCCTGGGGAAGACCAGGAGCAATGAATACAAACTCATGGAAGGCCACTTCAGGCTCAATTCCAGGAAAAACTCCTTCACAGTCAGGTTGTCCAGACTGGAATAAATTCCCTCCAGTGGTGGCGCAGTCACCTACCCTGGAAATCTTCAAAAGGATCCTGGACAGTCACCTCGCTGGGGTCACTTGACCCCAGTTGTCTTTTCCTGCCTAGTGCAGGGGGACAGGACCTGATGATCTACAAGGCCTCTACCAGCCCCTAACAATCTATGAATCTATGAAAATATGGCCCAACATGGGATCCAGCCCATGGGTGGGCAGCCAAAAAGTCATGGGATTGTATCTGGCCCGTGGGTGGGCAGTCGAAAAGTCATGGGATCATACTGGGCACATCCTGACTTCTTCTGAAGTTTACCTCAACTCCTGCCCCCAGGACCAGAAGCAGCACCAGGCAGCTGCCAGCATCAGCTGTGGATGTGACCAGCACTCCTGCCACTTCTCCCCATCAGCCCCAAGTCTCCCCTTGCACTGCTTTTCCCTCTCTCTCCCCCTCTGCCACACTCCTCCTTACCTTTGCTTTGCACCAGCAGGCTCTGCCCTGCTGCAGCCCAGGGCACAGAGTATGGCTCCAGCCCTTCCCCATAACAGTGGCATGGAGGTGGCACTGCTATTCCAGCCCAGCTCAGAAACAACAGCATTGGCTCCCTGCCACTGCTGCTATGGAGCCAGGCTGGAACAGCAGTACCACCACTGCTGTGGAGCCAGGTGGGAGCTATGCTCCATTCTCTGGGCTGCAATAGGGATGGAGCCTGCTGACATGGACCAAAGAAAAGGGGCAGGGAGGGATAGGCAGGGGCAAGAGACTTTGCCATTGCGGGTGGGGGAGTGGAGATGGGAGAAACTGGCTGCAGGTAGTAGAACCATAATGGATAAGGGACTGATTTTGAGGGCTGCCTGTCATGAATCCTCCCCTCTCCAGCAATTAGCAGCGGGGGGGGGGGAGGAGAGGGGAAGGGCCCTACAATGGAAAGTCCTCTCCAACAATCAGCAGTTGGGGGCAGGACCATCAGAGTCCCTTGGCCAGAGGCAGGGGGGAGAAGGGGAAAGGGGGCACCATGATAAGCCCTCAAAAATGGCAGCTGACCCTGCAATCTGCCTATGAAATCGGCCAGCTGCCTCCTTAAGTTGAGTAGACCCCTATCTAATCATGTTTCTAAAGTAACATGTTAGATAGGAGCAAGGATGCAGAATTGGCAGTTAGACGGGTAAGAAATGAATGTGTTTAAAAATCTGATTGCAATAACCAAAATAGTAATGCTGTAGCAACAATGGCTAATGAGACCCTGGGGTGTATAAACAGGTGAACAGTGACTAGGAGCAAGGAGGTGATTACACAGCATCGATGAGAACAGTACTAGAATCCTGTGTACAGTTTTGGTGTCCTCATTTTTAAAATGGTGCTAAAGAACTGGAGAGAGTATATGAAGTCACAAAATGAATCAAAGGCTGGGGAACATTGAGAAACTTATAGTTTCATAGTTTCTAGGGTCGGAAGGGACCTGAGCAGATCATCTAGTCCGACCCCCTGCCATGGCAGGAAAGAGTACTGGGGTCAAACAACCCCAGCAAGATGTGCATCTAACCTCCTCTTAAAACCCCCCAGGGTAGGAGCCTGCACCACTTCTCTTGGAAGTTGGTTCCAGCCCCTAGCCGTCCTGACTGTGAAGTAGCGCCTCCTGATATCTAACCTAAACCTGCCCTCTGCCAGCTTGTGACCGTTATTCCTGGTCACTCCTGGCAGTGCTCGGGGGAACAGTGACTCCCCCAATGCCTCCTGATCCCCCCTGACTAGTTTATAACAGGCCACAAGATCCCCCTCAGCCTTCTCTTGTGGAGGCTGAACAGGTTCAGGTCCCGTAGCCCCTCCCCATAGGGTCTGCCCTGTTGTCCCCTGATCATGCGAGTGGCCCTCCTCTGGACCCTCTCCATGCTGTCGACATCCCTCTTGAAGTGTGGCGCCCAGAACTGGACGCAGTACTCCAGCAGTACTCCTGACCAGTGCCGCATAGAGGGGGAGGATCACCTCTTTGGACCTGCTTGAGATGCATCTGTGGATGCATGACAAGGTGCGGTTGGCCTTCCTAACTGCCTCCCCACACTGCCGGCCCATGTTCATCTTGCAGTCAATGATGACCCCCAGATCCTTTTCCGCCTCTGTGCTGACAAGAGGGGAGTTACCTAACCTGTAGGTATGCTGCTGGTTGTTCCTCCTGAGGTGCATCACCTTGCACTTGTCTGTGTTGAAACCCATCCTATTCTCATCCGCCCACCCTGTAACCTGTCTAGGTCTGATTGTAGCCTGTTGCATCCTTCCAGTGTGCCCACGTCCCCCCACATCTTAGTGTCATCAGCAAATTTGAACAGGGTGCTTTTTACCCCCTCGTCCAAATCACTGATGAAGATGTTGAACAGTGCGGGCCCAAGGACCGAGCCCTGCGGAACCCCACTGCCCACGTCCTTCCAGGTTGAGAAGGACCCATCCACTACCACCCTCTGGGTGCGGCCCTCCAGCCAGTTGGCAACCCACTTGACTGTGTGGGCATCGACACCCCCAGTTTCTTAATGAGAACGGGGTGAGAGACAGTGTCAAAAGCCTTCCGGAAGTCCAGGAAGACTATATCCACTGCCACCCCTGCATCTAATGATCTGGTGATCTGATCGTAAAAGGCCACCAAGTTGGTCTGACGGGACCTGCCACTGATGAACCCATGTTGGTTGCCCCTAAGCATGCAGTTCCCTGCTGGCCCCTCCTGGATGTGTGCCAGCATAATTTTCTCAAACAGCTTACCTAGGATTGAGGTAAGTCTAACCGGCCTATAGTTTCCCGGGTCCTCCTTCCTGCCTTTTTTGAAGGTGGGGACCACGTTGGCCCTCTTCCAGTCCTCCGGTACCTCACCAGAGCACCACGAGTGCTCGTAAAGTTGTGCCAGGGGACTTGCAATGACCTCGGCCAATTCCTTTAGGACTCTAGGGTGAAGATCGTCTGGGCCAGCTGACTTGAACACATCCAGCCCCTCCAGAAGCTCCCTAACTAAATCCTCACTAACTTGAAGAACTTAATCTGTTTACATTATCAAAGTGAAGATCATGAGGTTATTAGTTTTGTTTGGGTATTAAGGACCTCCTTACCAAAGAAGAGAAAGGCATTACAATTTCTGAAAGCTAGAGCCAGACAAATCAAATTAGACACAAGGCACAATATTTCAACAGTAAGATAATTAACCTTTTGGACAAACTCCCAAAGGAGACAGTGAATTCTCCACCTCTTGCTTTCTTCAAGCCTTTGAACAGTTGTGCTTCAGTCAAACACAAGATACTAGGCTCAGTGACGGGAAACTGAGAACATGTCTACATTGCCTATGTGCAAGGTTCAGGAGCATGGCTGAGAAGCACACTCAACTCACTTGCTCCTGTTCCAGATGTGCCAATCCCTAGAAAAGAGAGAGCAGGCCAGTGAACCCTGAATGTGTGCCAAAAGCTGCTTTCAGGTCCCTGCCTCAGGCATGTTTCTTGGCATGTGCTCAGAGCTACATTGACTCATCCCCAGGATTTGGCTGCATATAAAGTAAAAGAGAGAAGGCAGAACATGCTTCTCAGAGATGGTCCTGAGAGTAGCACAACATACAGACCAGCCTCAAGTACAATTCTCTGACTTGTGATGTACAAGGGATCAAACTAGATGGTTCTTCTGGCCTTTCAACCTACGTCTGCAGAATGCAAGCCCAGGATTTTAGTTTACAGATCTCCGCTGTGTTCCACTGGTAGAAGAAGAAATGAGGGATTGGTAGATAGCCAAAGAACGTAATTTTTTAAGTGTGTATTGTATGCTGTGTTGCAGATGGTCATTCCTTTCTGACTTTCTGTGCTCCAAAAGGTCCAAACTAGAACCAGATCATAGGCTTCTCTATCCCATATTGGAGGGAGATAGGGATTCCAGTCCTCCAATGAATGTATTTCATATTAAATGTTCTTTGGATCAGGAACTGGAGCCCAAATTGCCCCATTCCCAGGTGAGTACCATAAGCTGTAAGCTATAGGCTCTCTCTCTCTCTCTCTTTCTGAGCCAGTGAATAAGTCATTATTATGTAAAAGGAGAACAGTTTTAACAGAGACCTTAGAGCTTTCCATCCCAGAACATCGAGTAGGGAAATGGTCCGAACATTCACATGGGAGGTTAAAATTCCCCTCAGGCAAAGGAGGGATTGTAACCTAGCTCTCTTCCTCTTGGGCTAGTGCTCTGACTAAAACCATTTGTTCCTTTTCCTGAAGCAGAGAATAAAACACACTTAAAATGTGGTGGTTCTAGGAACATTACCACCACTAAAGTCACGTTAGACTACTCACAGCAAGCCAGTGAAATAAGATGCAAATATAGTCCATCTACAATCAATTGTAGTAAATTCCATACAACGGTAACAATCAGCAGGGTCTGGTAATTAAAAATAATGTCATATGCAACTGCTTTCCATTGTACTAAAGACAATGTTGTGCACTGGACTGGAGGTGGATTTCTGCCACAAACTTCAGAACTGATTCAAATTTCACCAGACTCTGGCTGTTCAGATTAAGGTTTTAATTTGTCTTGTTATAGAATTAGGGCTGAAGATAAAGTTGAAATCCAGATCTAAAATTTCTGGAAAGTCTGAAGTCTGTTTTTGTCTTGAATTTAATTCAACATAAAGAGTCAGAAGATGCAGCTCTACCTTACAGGGGGAAGAGGAAAAGAAGGGCTGCAGCAGTGAAAAATTTTTTCTCTTTTCATAGATTCATAGATGTAGGGTTGGAAGGGACCTAAGTAGATCTTCAAGTCCAACCCCCTGCCCTGGGCAGGAGAGAAAACTGGACTCATATGACCCCAACTAGGTAATTATCAAGCCTCCTCTTAAAGACCCCCAAGGTAGGAGCCAGTACCACTTCCCTTGGAAGTTGGTTCCAGATCCTAGCCGCCCTGACTGTGAACAGTACAGCAAGGCTCTGCCTGGCCAGTAAACTTACTGAGCTCTAGAGTGGCACCCTCAAGTATAATGCACAGTTCCAGGTAGGCTAGTTTCTAAACCAGAAGTAGTTTAACCACATCTGCATGAAAGGCTAAATAGCATGGGGAGTAATTAGTCCCGTGACTTAGAATCCCTAATTAGCTGTCTGGAATGACCATGTCTTTGGTTGGGATGATATATTTGGGGATGATCCTACTTTGAGCAGGGGTTTGGACTAGATGATGTCTTGAGGTCCCTTCCAACCCTAATTTTCTATGCTTCTATGAAGTATCTGAAGCGCTTCTAGTTGAGGAAGCAGCCCAGACAGAGCAGCTTGAACATACACTTGATGAACCCTGTCTGGAGCAAGGTATGATTACCATTTTGGCATGATCTGAGTCATCCAAACTAGAGAGACAATAAAGATCTAGTTTATTAATGTTTCAGGGGGCTTTTTTGCTTTGTGTTTTTTCTTTTTTTTAAATAAAAGCAGAAAATCCTTAAGGGTCATGGATGATTAGAATTTCCAATATACTAGAGAGTACCAGGCAATTTTACATCTTACTATTTTATGGGATAATATAAGCTAATGTACTCAAATAAAAGAAAGACCACAGGAGAGTCATGTCCTCTTAGCTTCCATTGCTACTAATATTCATTTGCAAAGTGCACAGAAAAGTATGGAACAAACAGTTGTGATAGGATAGATGGTCTGTATTCCTCCTTTCATTCTTTCTGTATTCAAGTTGCAATTTGCTGGATTACCAGGAGACCATTTACTATTATGGTTTATTATGTGTATTGTACTTTCATCCTAAGTTGGTTCCATTAGATGCTGTACAAGCACATCAGAAGACCATCATTGCCCCAAAGAACTTACAGTCTTAACATGAGACCACAGGTGCATAAAACAAACAAACAGTGATGGGAAGAAGAAAAGAGGAATTGCAACATCACAGTCTTTCATCCGTCCAAAATACTGCTGAAGTAGTTTGCTCAATCACCAAAAAGCAGGCTTTTGAGGCTTTTCTTTCTGCTTTTTGTTGTTGTCATTTTACATTTCATTATCTCTGGGTTTTCAAATGAAAATATTCCTACTTCAATAAATTACTGGAGGTGTTTCTTATTTTCTCAGTTACAAACAGATTGTTTCCCTGCTTCTCTTCAGGATTCAAAACACAACAGTAATAGGCCTTTCATTACATAGAGTGGAAATGCTCCATATCTTTTTATAATGCTCTGCTTCTCCCCAATATGGGAACTGATGCTTTAGCAATTTTCCTAGGTCCCGTTATTAGTTCTGATAGAAAGTATGTATGCTTATGTGTGCAAGAGTGTATGTGTATGCATGTGTGTTCAGGCACACACAGCTTTTTAATGGATAGTTCCAGGCTGATGCATAAACCTCAGAGAAAGACATGGGTGGAGGGGGAGGGTTGCAGAAAGAGGTGTTAATTACAAGAGGCACATTAAGAAAAATTGACCTACCACTTGCAGTCATCTCCATTCATTTTGAACTCGAGGGATGGGTATTAGGAAAGATTTTCTCATTAAAACAAATATCACAAATATAAAAGCCTCCTCATTTATGTTCCTGTTAACATGTTTTGGCTTGAACAAGTGAGTTCTTAATGTCCATTTTAATTAAAGCATTTAAATCAGATTGCAGCAGTGCACCTAATGAATGGACTGGAGGGTCCTTGTGAAATGCTGTAATCAGCCTTTTCCAAGAAGCAACACTTGATTCACGAGACTCACAGGAGTGTAATAGAGGCTGTCCCTTATATAGATAGATAGACAGACACACACACACACACACACTCACTTGCTATAGGAAATAAGCACTAATATATGGCAATATGATTCTATGTTTAGAAGGAATCAAAATAATAAAAAACCACAGATCTTGTGCAAGTGGCTGTTTGAGTGTTTTGGCTTTACATACATTTTCATGGTTTGCTACTGAACCTGTCTTTCCCTGCAGCCTTGCTTGTTTTGTTCATTGTTTCTTCCTGATTACAAGGCCTTCAGCAGAAATTCTGGCAGCTAACCAATATAAAGATCATTGTCCTCAGGCTCAGTACCAGGTCTCTGCAGGCTCTCAGATCGCAAGATTCTCCTGGAGGGCTCTTAATTTGCCTCAACTCCAAGTTTACTCTTTCCTCCATCACCACAGTGACCCCCCAGATTGCTAAAAATGTTTAGCAATACAAACCTGCAGGAGGCTTGCATGAGAAGAACATAGAATCAAGTTGCTCCAGGTAGCCCAAGACATTATTTGTGTTTGAATGATCTAGGTCTGCGTTCCCATGCTGGAGTCTGGCATAGCATAGATGGGCAATCACAGTTCTGCTATAATGTCAAGTATGAACATAACCCCACTCCACACAAATTCCTTTCCTTTGGCTGACAGAGTGCAAAGCAGGAGATAAACAGCAGCTGGGGATGTTTGTCACTTTTCAGTTTTAATTCAATGGCTATTTACTCCATTGTCAGTTCTAGGGGCTGTCACTCAGCCCCTGTACTCCTTCCCTGCCCAAAGAGAAGCCTCATGGATAGCTTGGAAAGTGGCATAACGTGAGGGCTGATATCTGCTGCTTTCTATGTCTCTTGCTTCTCTCTGATCTAGGATGCTGACCCAAGCAGAGGGAGTCAAAGAAAGGGGCTCTGATGTCAAGGCCCTGAAGCCATGGAAAAGAGCCAACACCCAGAACATCTCACTATTCAATGTGTATTGTAACAGAGAGCCAAACGCTCCTGTTACTTTACAGATGAAGGAGTAGTGGGGAGAGCCTCAGGAGGGGAAAACTGCCCATTATAAGTTGCCATGGAACAGGTACCTGAGGATTTACCTGCTACAAGTACTTCCCGCCAAGCCAGCTGCATGGGAGTAGTGCGCTAGGCTAGTACCTTGCATGGGAGACAAACTAGTATTCTAGGGTTAAAGTACATCCAGGTTTTTCCAGACATGTCCTGTTTCTGGACCTGTTTCTGGACCCCTGTTCAGGTTTTCTTCTCTCCTGGGCTGGCTGCTTGGGGCTGGAAGCAGCAGGCAAGGTGATTAGCTACTGGGAGTCACATGTTCCCCATGCAGGCTCTGGCAACCAGGTAGAGTGAAAGAGAGCAAGAGAGACTGTGTGTGGGTGAGAGAGAGAGCTGGCAGGAGTACAATGCGGGAGCTGCTCGGGCAGCAGGGCTGGGGGGCAGAGGTCTGTGGGTCAGGAGTGAGGAGCACTGGCAGGGCTGGACAGCAGGACAGGTCGGTAGTGAGGGGCACTGGCAGGGCTGGGAGGGGCACAGGGGACTGAGGATCAGGAGTGAGGCACACAGGTGGGTGACTATGGGTTGGGTGTACAGGGGACTAGAAGTGCCAGGGGGCTGCGGGTTCAGAGAGTGGGGCACCAGCAAGGGGTGGGGGGCAGAGTACTGTGGTTTGGGAGTGAGGGGCACTGGCAGGGCTGGGGTCAGTGGGTCTGGAATGAGGGGCAGCAGCAGGGCTGGGGGGTATGGCTTATCAGTGAGAGGCAATAGAATGGGCAGGGGCAGCCCCCCCCCCCACCATCGTATTCCCCCTGCCCCCCCACCCCATCAGGTGTCCTCTTTTTTGGACCTGGAAATATGGCAATCCTAAGTATTACAACAAATCTCCCTAGGGTTCAGCCAGTAGGCTAAATCAGGAAACACCTGCAACAGCTCAGTAAGGCATAAGACCAAAATAGGGTCTGGCTTCCAGCCATATAAACCCAGGGCCCAGCTTTTTTTGAGAAGGGAAGAAAAAACCCAGAGAAGGCCAGTGGTTGAGGGCCAGAAGGCCTGGAGCCCAGGTGGACACAGAGAGGTTCCATAGGGCAAGATAAGAAGGTGAAGCCCAGAAGCCTGGTCCAGAATAGTGGGCAGAAAAGTAGAGGAGCAGAAGCCAGGAAGGCCAGAGCCCCAACAAGGGATTAAAGGCCTGAGGTGCCCTTGTGGCTTGGGGACAAGTGCTCCACCTGAGTGATGATACATGGACATGGATATAAGAGACACTTAGAGGCCATGATTAGCCCATAAGGCAATGTGTGCCTTGGGACATATGTGGGCTAAGACAGCTTACCTAACTGGAAAGACTGGTGTGACCCATGGAGTTGGAGAGAGAAAAGGGATCTGCTTGCAGAGATAAACCAAGGCTTGCTCTAAGACCTTTGGACAGCCTCCTCTTTCAAACTTCTAATAGGAACAAGATGTGGCAGGAAAAAAATAAGGGGATGGTATTTTAAGAGATTGAGCTGGGTGGGAGCTATATGGCCACCAAGGGGAATCATGGCTGCCCCTGGGGACCAGTTCTGTTACATGTATATTAAAAATATAGGACTATACTAGCCAGCTGCCCATCAAGAATAACAGGCAGTGGAGTGGGAGGAGACAGAGGCCTGCATCCAGTCCCCCCTCCCCACCCCACCTTCAGGGCTAGTCTGCTTCCCCTTTCCTCCCCTCTGTTGTAGGGCTGCGCCCACCCCCCCCACCCTCCCTGCCACTACTGCAGGGCTGTGCCGTGCCAGGCCCAGCACCCCGCCCCCGCTGCCATACTGGGGCCGGGCCTGGTGCCCCCCGCACCCACCCTGCCACCATTATGGGGCTGGGCTGGGCCCCGTGCACCCCGCCACCCTGCCCGCTGCCGTTTTGGAGCCAGCCCCCACCACCACTGCCATTGCGGGGCCAGGCCTGGTGCGACCACCCCCCCACCCTGCCTGCCTACCCCCACCCTCCCTACTGTCATTTTGGGGCTAAGCCTATTTCCACCCCCCTCTGCTCAGCCCATACCTGCATGCCTCCCCTCCCCATGAATGACAGGGGGGCATGGATGGAGCACTGCCACCCAGCACCCCGTGCTGCCGCCACATCCAGGGAGCACTGGTCTCTTCCCCCGCTTTGGCCACTCCATCACTGCTGCTTCCTTGGAGCAGGGTAGGTGGGGTGGCAAGGCCAGCTGTGCTGGCCTTGCCCACCTGCTCCTTCCCCTCTGTCCCCGCTGTCATGGCAGCATCAGGGCTTGCTCTTTCTCCACACTGCGGCAGGCCTGGGCACATTCCCCTTGACCCTTGCGCCACCACCATGGGTTCAACACTGTTCCCCATACCGCTTGCGCTGCCGCCACTTCTGGCTCCTCCACAGATTCACTCCTCATCCCCTCCTGTCTCTGTTGTCAAGGTGGTAGTCTGCCATGGCGCCACCAACACCTGCAGTCCAAATGTTCTTGGAGCACTCTGGTTAGCTACCAAGACAGCCAGTCAGAGTGAGAATAAAGTGTTATGGACAGACAGACTACAGCTTTTATATTAGAATGCTGACCTGGATTAATGTACATGGTTATTCTGAAGCCTCAGGCTTCATCAGCTTGCATGCATTGAGACTTGGATGGGCTGTGTCTTTCCTTGGGATACTAATCCTGAAATATTTAAACATGAAATAATATAATACACTATTCTTGCCACTTGCGCAATATCATACTCTTGTCTATACTGTTAGCAGCAGGAATTAAAATGTATGAAATCATGATCTTAATCCTTAAACATTAATGGTCGAGCTGAAAGTCTTTAGTAACCAAACCTAAGATAACCTCGTTAACCTCTTTGTTGCCCAACTGCCACCAGAGGGAGACAGAGCACCACCCTGAGCAAATGTCCCTTACATTCGTTTGCTGGTTTCCCTTTAACTGAGTTTGGAGAATAGAATCAAACCTGCCAATTTTATAGCCTACCTCTCATGCATGTGCACAATTAGGGCAGGTCAGTTTTTCTGGCCAAAAAAGCTATCCATAAGAGAATTTAGTTTCCTCAGATTTTGCCAAGAAAATGCTCTTTTCAGAAAAGTGTTCTTATTTTCCAGATGGAAAAATCAAAAGGAAAAAAGCCCATTTAAAATCATTTGTGGAAATAAAACACACTTTCCCTCTCTTTTTAATTGGCATATTATGGCTTTTGGAAACAAAAAAAAATAAAGGGGGAAAAATCTGAGCGTTTTGGAGTTTTCAAGGTTTTTTCTCTCTTTCTTGTCTTTAAAAATGATACATGTTGATTTTCTTTTTCCCGAAAGGTAAAAGGTTTGCAAATAATAACATGGTAAACTTAAGAACGTTTTTGTTTGCCAACCAAGTTTAGCAACAGTTAAGACACATCCACTGCCAGGGAAGGCATCAATACAAACAGAATTGGGTCACTGAACTGAAGAAATGAGAAAGATATTTAGTTTACATCCCACGTAGATTTTTATATACTTGCTTAAGCAGTAGAGTGCACAAAACCTGATATATATAAATATATATAAATATATACGTGTGTGCATGTGTGCGCACAAATGACTAAAACTGGTGCATTTGTTATTTGTGCGTATAAATCAGGATCAAGCAAAACTGAAACATGTTTGGAAATGGGATGTTTGGAAACGTTCTCAGAAAAAGATTTTAAAAAAACCTCACAGCATGGATCCAAAACACTCATCCATGTCCCTCTGTTGGTTTTAAAGAATTTTAAAATTACTAGGCAGAAAATATAAGACAATGATAGGATCTCAGCAGAGAGGTAAGCACCTTCTAATTTTCATTCAAGTGACATCATAGATGAGCCTCTGTCTTTCCATATCTGGGTTCAGTTGCAGTACACATATTAACACACACTCTCTGCAACAACCAGTCCCTCATTTGTGGTTAAAAATGGCACCATTGCTGATCAAGGCTTATGCACGGTATTGATTACAAGCACAGAAAACATCCAAAACATGATCAGTGCTGTTTAATCCAGCAGTACTTGATGGCACTTGGCAGCATCCTAGAAAGTTTCTTGTAAAAGCAAGGTCCATAAGAGCATTCTTACTAAGAAAACTTTTCCCTTGAATCTGTCTTAAAGCACCTGATACTATACCAAGTACACTTTTGTTTCACTTTTATTAGAAAACTACTTCTGTGTGGCAATCTTTTTCCCAGCCCTTTGAGTGGTTGCTTATGACAAGCTTCAGTGTTCAAGATGTACAAATAACTGTGGCATATTGTGCTGAGAAAACTCAAAGTTCTCTTTACTGGAATTTTAAAAAACATTATTGTTGCTGTAGATTTGCCACCATGCAACTTTAGAGCAATTTCTTAGCATTTTGACATTGCTTGCTTCATTGTTATTCTCTCTATACCTATAAAAGAAAATAAAAAAAAAAATAAAAACAAAAAGAAAGGGAAAGAGGAAAAAACCCACCACCATATCTCTGTCCTCCAGCATACAAATCAAAGTAAAAAGACAGAAATCAGGAATTGGGAAAGGAAGAATGAAAACAATTCAAGGGGCGGGCTGGGGCTGGGACTGCATGAGTTAAGGTTCCAGGACAAACCACAGCACTCAGGTGGAACAAAAAGTCTTTTATTTAACTGTCAGGTGGGGCAACACCAGCAGCCTGCTTACTCAGCACTAGCAGCTGGTGATCAAGCAAGCACATTTGGTCTGCCTCCCGTTGGAGATGTGATGGCAGGCAGCAATCTTGTTGTAAGCAAGTTCTTGGTTTTAGGCATCTACACCTCAGCAACTGTGCTAAAGGTCTGATTTTTCCCAGTGAGCCCCCAGCTGAGCTATGCTGTTCCCTTCAAACTTGATTTTTATTGTAGGGATATCCCAGAGAGATTGAGCTCAAAACTACTTTTCACTCCCTTCCTAGCAATGCGAGGTTTGTGTCCCCACCACAGGGTTCAACATAGATTGTTAAATATTTAAAGTTTGGGCAGGATTTTTAAAATTTTCTAACCCAGCTGCTAAAGGCAAGAAATTACCCGGAGGAAGATGACAGGATCAAAGAAGTCTTGGGAGAGAGAAACAAGCACAGTTGAGCAGGTATGTGAAAGAGAAAAGATAATGAGGAGAATTGGTTACAGTTAGCCTCTAGAACACCATATCACACAAGGGATAGAGTCCTCTTCTCTCCTGCTCTGCCTTCATGCTCTTTTGAGCTATGCTGTACTTCCACTAAGAACTCAGAAGCGATATGCCATAGTCTTTCCCAGCAGATATTTTTAGTTTCTTAGGATCAAATCCTGGAACCAGTGTGGCATGTGGTACTGTCCTGTTAGGCATCTTCCTGGTGGGTCAGAGGCAAAGGATCCTTTGGAAAGTTATGAAATGGCAGTATAATTACTTTATACCTCACCCTGTAGCCTCAAAGCTAGTGCACCTTCCCTCTGCGGGGAAGAATGGCTGGTGGATATTGTTTCAGATTTATCTTTCTCATAATGGCTGCATCCAGGCGAGCACTGATGTTTGCTTACCTGGGGACAAGTAGCAGTGGCACACCTTTTGCCCATACTGTGCATACTCTGGCACGCAGCAAGCTACCCGGGGTGGGGTCAGGGAGACTGAGGCCAGCAACTGTGCTGGCCCCAGCAGCCTTACCTGGGGTTCTGGGGGCATCAGGGAGCTGTAGCCATGGTGCTCCTGCAGCTGGGAGCCTTGCCAGCTCTGGTTTTTGGTGACAAGTGCTGCCACCACACTTTTTTTTTTGGACCCCAGGATGTCCCAGGGTAAAAAAACCCACCTGCACTGCAAGATAGCAGTGTGGAAAATGTCTCCATGTGTGGTGCGTGGTGCTGCAGATGGGTCTGTGGCACTACATACCACACATCCATGCTCATCTGGATGTGACCAATGTGCCCATTCCTCCTTTACTCCTTTCCCCCTGAGTGAGGATATATGCACAGAGTGCAGCTCCACTGATTCTTGCCACTGACTCACTTTGTGACGCGTAGCAAATTGCTTGACATTTTGTTGTATCCCTTTGCTTAGCATCATGTTGTATCATATTTTCTATCTTGAAGAGAAAATCTAAAATTAAAAATTAAAAAAACCCCTTTCCTGGCTCTGTTGTGTCCCAGGAAAAGGATGTTTCTTTTTTGTGATTTAAGAGACTTCACTTCAAAGCATCCCAGCAGTATCTCTCAGTGGGGTACCTCTCTGCAAGGTTATTAATAAGAAATAATTGTTCTAGGTGTTGAAAATTAAATACACTCTCTCTTCTGCAGCAAAGTCCTTCTCTAAATAATCAATTCATCCTTTTTTGCTGTTAATAAAGAATAACGAATGCTTTAATAGTACTTTTCATCCCTAGATCTCAAAGCACTTTTTAAAAAGGATACAAAAATATTGTTACTCTCTTTGATAAAATATGGGGTTTGGGGTTATACTTTTTGTAAGAAGTGGCTGCTTTCTGCATAATTTATTTTTACTCAAAAAATTAAATGCCCAAACCATCTCAAGGACTAGTAAAAAAGCCAGGTTATTCCTATTCTGAAAAGTGGTGCACAGCTTTGTGAGGATTGTTAGTGCTTCATAATACTCCTCTGTGAATCAAGAGACTATGCTTATGTGATCCCCATGGCTCACTTTTCTCCCCTCTTATAAGAGGGAGGCCAAGGAACAAAGTGGGAAAAGCCTAACAAGTGAAGCCAGCTTATGGAAGAGAACAGGAGCCTGAGAAATAGTGGCAATTTTAAAATGGAAATATTTAAAAAGTCAACTGCGTGTGTGTGTGCATGCGTGTGCATGTGCAGGCATGTGTACACTTATAGGGAAATATTCCTTTTTTTACTAGCTCTGTTTTATGAGCTCCATCTTGCAGATGGAGAAACCAAAGCTTAAAGAGGCATATGACTTGTCCAAGATGCAGAATTGGAAATATTACCAATGTTTGTTGCTTCACAGCCTAATGTTCCTTCCATTGGATCACTGCCTCCATTTGAAAGCCATCTGGATCTTATAGTACTGTACTTGACCCAAAAATAAGGGCTAATATTGGATGATCCTACTGCGCAAACATTTTAAATGTGCCTAATTACCTGGTCTAGCTCTAGTAACAGAAAGTAATATAGCTGGTAACACATCTTTATTACTAGGAAGCAATCTGGTAGGTTCTAAATGCCTGTAGGATTGTGACCTTTGTTCAGTTTATATCACACCAAACTAATGTTGGTGTCAAGGGTGTTTGGAGACCTGCAGATAACAAAGGATCTGGATGAAACTTTGTTGAACACACCTCCTTGTTTGGTCCCACAAAAGGAGAATAAGTGACTTGCTCAGGTCACAGAAGATGGCAGTGGTAGGGCAGGAAACTGAGCTTGGGTCTCCCAGGTTTTAAGCTAAATACCCTTACCACTGAGCAAACAGCATTGCCTACTGAGCCCATAGAAGGCCAACACAAGTAAGATGTAACTAGTATTCTGCATTCTCAGTTTTTATTACAAAAAATCCAGGGATTTTTCAAGGTTTATCTTTGAAATAAAACTGGGATAAAATCAGTATAAAAGGGGGAAAAAATCAGTTTAAATCAGCGGTGATGGAGGGAGGAAGGCTGGGACTAGGGAAGGGATGGGGGGAGGGGCACAGCACAGCCCACTGGCTGCTTCTGGGGCTGCAGCAGAGAGCAAAGCAAGAGGAGCTGTCAGCGAGTGCGGGGCACAGCTGTTACTGCTATGCACCCCCGGGAGGGCTGCGGGCTGGTGCCCTCGGATCAGTGGCAGGAAGCACATGGAGCCACACCCTGCCTTTCTTCCCTGGCTGCATTTGTGCCCCTCCCCCCACTGCAGCAGCCTGCTGCCACAGCCCTGGCATTTGGGGGGATAGGGAGGTGGCATGTGGCCAGATGTGGAGTGGGGGGACCCAACCTCAGCACCTCCTGCCCCACCTGGGGTCAGAGCCGGGAGCCCTGCACTCCCAGGCAGCGGCTCCAGCCCCATGGGCCCATGCGGAGCAACTGGGTGCAGTGCCCACCACGCAGACTGGGTCCAGGCTCTCCTGCCCCCTGGTGGGGCTCCCAGCTCCCAGTGCCCGAGGCAGGGTGAAGCTGGAACCTCTGGGTTGCAGCTCGGACCCGCCTGCCCAGGGAGCGATTTCTGCAGTCTGGTCCACCCCACCCTGCCCAGGGTCAGAGCCAGGAGCCCTGCACCCCCAGGCAGCAGCTTCAGCCACCCTCCCCTGGCCCCCACACAGCCAGTGCCCTCCCACCCCCATCCGGTCAGTAACCTGTGCCTCGGATAACCAGCACAGCAGCACTTCTAGCTTACTGGCACCACTCATTTTTCAGTTCAAATCCCTGTTAACCAGGACAAGTGGGGGATGGGCCATTCCATACTTGTGCTGGCTAACAGGGATTTGAACTGAAAAATGAGTGTAAATCAGTAAAACCTGAATGACTTAAAGAAAAAAAAATCAGGGAATCCAGTGAAAATTGGTGAAAAACAATGCAGAACCACTAAGTACAACTCACAGGGAGTACCCAAAAAAGGGGTTAACTCCGTTATTTATTCACAAGAATGAGCCAAAGAGTAGAGTAAACACTGACATTAGAGCAAGTTGCTGCAGTGCACAAGAGCCCTACACTCACATCTTCACTCCAAGGTGAGGTTTTCTGTATGTAGAGCTGACTTTTTATGTTTATCTTTTCTTTAATATGTTAAAACAAAGTAATAGTTCAAGGCTGATCCTACAAGCTACTCTGCATGCAAGAAACCCCTGTTCATATTAACAGCCCTGGTGGCTTCTGTGGGATTACCTGTATGAATCGCAGTGCCTGCATGCATGATGATTTAAGGAATCAACGTGCAACTTGCATATTCTGGCTGATGGCATGAAACAGCTTTATTTAGAGCTACTACAAGAGTGTGTATATGCCTGGGCTGAAGGTTTCTAGAATGTACTTCCCAGATGAGATGCAAAAGAGGTGTTGCATTTAATGATGATGTTATAACTAGGCAAGATGTTAAGCTCTCCTGAAGCGCATGAAAAACAGTGCTCTCCTACCTCTTTGGAGGGAGGAGGGAGGTGCAAAGTTACTGAACACAGAACAAATGATGGTAATGATAGAGGCTTTGGAGAAGATTTGCAAAGCAACCCTGCTTTACCTAAGGATGCTTGACCCTGGCACACAAAGTGCTCTAGAATTGTCAGAGAACTGAGGCATGAGGATCCGGACAGGGTTTCTTATTTTTTTTTGTCACTAGTGGTATACCGTATTTTTCGGACCATAAGACGCACCTGACCATAAGACGCACCCAGTTTTTATGGCAGGAGAGACTATGTGTGCCGGTGGCCGGCCATTTTTATTGCCGGCTCCCGGCCACCGGCACGGGCGCCGGCTTCCGGTGTAAACAAGCGGCGGATGTCCCGCTCGGGCTCCACCCCATCTCCCCAGGACACACACCTTTGGACCATAAGACGCACCCTCGTTTTCCCCCCACTTTTGGGGGGAAAAAAGTGCGTCTTATGGTCCGAAAAATACGGTAATTCTCATACCAGTGAGCAGTGTTTTTAGGAAGCCTGTGTCAAAACTTGTGCTCTGTTCACATTTATCATATGCTTTTGAAGTGTTAAAACTTGAACTAGAAAGCTTATACCTTCCATGGGGAGATCTGGGAGAAAGTATGATCAAGCTTCAGTAGAGCCTGAGAGGTCAGTAATAGCCCAAGGGCTGAAGCACAGGATCCAGTGCTCAGGCTGGTCAGATGCATACCTGGAATGCATGGAAAGGCCTCAGCCTAGAGGGGGTGTGCCCAGACCTTGGTTCTACTTGAGACTTAAGCTCACAAGCCCAGTGGATCAGGATCCAACACACGAGTCTGGTGAGTATCCAAAGTAGAGCTCAGGCCTGTGATGCTATGAATTATATTGTATGATACCACAGCAAATTATAAGCCAAAGAGTTGGGGTGAAATGAAACCTTAGCCCTGCTAGAGTTAACAGTAACGCTGGGATCGATTTCCTTGGCCTGGAACTTCAGCCATAGTCACCGCCTGCCCAGAGGGTTTTCTCCCTCCCATGTCACCACTCCTCATCCACAGACTCTCTCACCTCGTGGTCCAAGCCTACTTCCCTCTCCCTCCCCTGTATAATAAAGCTCTCGCTGAAGTAAAAAGGGAGTCTGCTCAGGCGAAGGCTTCATTCAGGATTGCTGCTCGGGCTTCCCGCGCATCGTGCCGCAGCCGGAGGAAGGTGCCAGCCGACCCGGGCTGAGGATCCATGGGAGAGATACGCCCCGGCTAAAGGGGCAAGCAGATGCCAGCCGCGGCCTGCGATACCCTTCTCGCAGCTGCAGCCCCCGCACGGCGCCTCGCCGGGATGTAGCCCGCAGCCCCGCCCCCGCCAATCCGCGCCTCCAGGAGCTGGACCCTTCCATCGCGCCCTCTGGGGTGAGGATGAGAGCTGCTTTCCCCGGCCGCAGAGCCGGGCTCGGCACTGCTGGCCTCCACTAGCGCGAGCTGCCCATGTCACGCGGTCCTAGAGCCGCTGCCGGGGTGCCGCGCTGCTGCCGAGCGGGTCAGGCGGGCGCGGGCCGTGGGGCTTGGCGCGGTGACCGCCCCCCCCCCCCCCAGCAGCCGCAGTGGTACAGTCCGCTGGAAAGACTCGGGGCTGCCAGAATCTCCGCGCCCGCACTGGGTTGGCGGCTCCCCCGAGCAGAGGAGGGCGCGGCGCGGCGGGGGCAGTGGTAGTGGTAGTGGCTAGGGCTGCTGCTGCTACCGCCACCACCCCTGTATGGTGGCTGTCACTCTTTCCTCCTTCCCTTTCTCAGTCAATTCTTCTTTGAAATTTTTACCTCTGACCTTTTCTTGCTTGGTGAGTATTTTTTCCCCCTTCTTTCTTCTTCAGCTGCTCCCCCCCATTCTTTTCTTTTCTTTTCTTAAATGCATTTATTAACTTTAAAAGTATTTCTAATAAAAGGTTTTTGTATTTTTTTTTTTATTTTATTTTTTTAATAACACCTTTTTAGTCGTCTTATTTCTACTACCAGCCGTAGAGGGTTTGGTAACTAAACTTGTGTTCTGCTGCACCCCTCCCAGATTTTATCTTCCTGTGATTCTTCTCTTAGATTCTGTACCTAAGGTGCTTTTAAACATTGATTTGTATTTTGAAAGTGTCTTGGCTCTAAGTTCTCTACTCTGATTTCAAGAGCATTTGTCCCCCTTTTGTTGCAGGTGCAAATGTTTGACTGATGTATGTGGTATCTCTTTTTTTCTTTTTTTTTTTTTTTCTTTGAACTTTTACATTTTTCCCCCATATAGTCTTACCCTCTGTCCCCCTTGGTTATTACAGTCATAGGTTCTTGTGCCTTGCAATTTATTCATATTTTCTTGAAAAATTATATTAAAAAAAGATATGTGGATGTGCTGCTGGAAATGAGTCTTTTTGTTTTGTTGTTGGTTTTTTGTCTTTTATTTTGTTGTGTGTTTTGTTTTTCCCCCCCCCCCTTAAGTCCTATCATTTACAACTGATTTTTTTTTTCTTTTCTTGCAAGTTTTGGCCTGACTTGGTGTCTTCCACCTGTATAGTAATGCAAGGAGAATGGGAAAGGAGAAAAGAGGACAGAAGTGCCAACAGCTATAGGATGAGAAACTTTTGTGGTTTTTAAAACAAGTTGGTAAAATCCTGACCCCACTGAAGGCAATAGCATAGCCCTCGTTGACTTCACTGAGAGTAGGATTTTTAACTCCTGGGTGTGGAATAAAACCTTTTCTGTTTTAGTCTCCCCTAAAAGAAACAATAAACAAGTTTGATTGGACAACATACTGTTCCCTGTGTCTCAGCACTATATTGATGGAACTATATCAACCCAGGTGTGTTTGTGTATTGTTTTTGTGGGGAAATGATTGTATGTTGGCTGGGTATATGCTGTGTTCAAAAAAAGCTTTTATTGATCATTGTAATCCAGAGCTCTGCTTAGAAAAAGAGTGACTTTATAGAAAAAATGACAGCTTACCTTACTGCTTTGGAAAATTTAAGCCTTGGTATCTTGGGTGAAGGTTGCTATTGTGCCTATTGGAACATATTTAAGGTGCTTTGTACTGACCAAATAGATTGTGAATGCACTAATCAAACTCTGTGCTAGCTTGAACAGCACCGGAACAAACGTACTTTCTTTGCAGCAAATGGGGGCTTATAAGACATTACCCTAACCTGTGGTTATTATGCATTTTGGTTGGTTTGTTTGGAAAGAGGTAGTTCTTCTAATGGACAGGAGTTAGTTGAGAGTAAGTAGTACATGCAGACTGAGAATTTGAATGGCCGTTTTGAGACCAGAAACAGAAATCTACTCTTCAGACCAATTGACAGTCTAAAGCCTTGGAAATCTGTCTTGAACAGTAGGATTTCCCCCTCCCCACCCAAATCTGGCTATCGGCATGTATTTGAAAGGTATTCTGAACTCTAACATATTCCACAACCAAAGAAAAAAACTAAGAAATGGCTCTTTTTACAAACTATGTGTGAGAGCATGCATCTCAGTATGCCTTGGTGTTCTCTGAATACATTCAAATATTTTGCTTCCCAGCAGTGGGGGGAAATGATAACCTTCCAAGGAATTCTATACTGAGCTTCAAATTCTAATGAGCTCTTCCCACATCTCAACAGACAGCCCTTTTTTCAGTGGCTCTTCAGTTTGAACTTTGCTAGAAATTACAGCAAGGGGTTTTAAGCTTGTATTTGGCAGCTCCCAAGGCATGAAGCATTTTCTTTGATATCAAAGAAGTCAGAGACTAGCCCCTTGTGCATAGGTGCCACACACATGCTGAACAATAGCTTACATCAGTGGCTCTCCAAGTGTGGCATTTAGAAAGAAGCTGATTTGGGACACCAGTTGTATATTATCAAGAATAATCTGAATAGGAGAGAATGTACGAGAACTTAGACCCTGACTTGAAACTAGACTTCATGCTCTGTTTCCATTTATCTATGCTTGCCCTAGATAACTTTTTACTTATTCATTTGATTTTTTTTCAAATGCTGTCTGGAATCAATGATAATGTTAGAGTGATGTTGTACTCATGTTCCAAGAATTAAGGCAAGGATTCAAGGGCAAACAAGATTTTTGCCCCCCCACCCCGGGCTTAAGTTATCTGTGTTGTCAAAGGCGCTTTTCTAATGTGGGGGGGATGCTGACTTTCTCAGAGTGCGTTAGCAGTTACCTTCAACCTAGAAGAGGAAAGAAGGTTGGTGTGTCAACTGAGCTCTGTAGAAACTCCCAGAGAAGAAGAACATAAAAAGCCAAGTCATGGCAAATATCATGGTGGAAAGTTTCATATCCGTATAGCAAAGATGGTACATGAAGAAAAGCTTCTAAGCCAGTAGTTTTGACCTTCTTCCATTTGCGGACTCCTAAAAAAAAATATATATATATATAATATTGAATGGAGGTGCAGACCCCCTTGAATTGTAAGTGTAGGTCTTCGAATACTTTTGATGGATCATGGCCATCTTTTGCTTAGACTGCAGACCCCTGGGTATCTGCAGACCATAGGTTGAAAACTACTGTTCCAAACAAGTATCTGCATCTGCTGATGATTTTTAAGGAGAAGGGTTTCTTTTTTTCCTTCTCCAGAATTATGGGTGAGTGGCAGCCAGGAAGTTAAGTTAAATCTAAATCCTGGTGCACCAAACTAATATATGAAAAGAAAAAGACTTCTTGCCATCTTTTTTTATGGCATACTTACCTTCATCAATGACTTGTTGCAACATTATTGTTTGTATTCCTGGAAGCTTTATATAACCTTGTTTCTAGTGGTGGAGTTAGGTTTAGCTGGATGCGCCTTCCTTCATGAAGTGCGCATATACTATGGCACTCACGAAAGATTGTCCATAGGCTAGCTCTGATCATTAAGATAATGTTGCAGGTGGATTTCAAGAGAATGACAAAGCAAAGAAGATTGTATCTCTTTAAGAACTACTTCCTTTAGAAAAAAAGTAAGCAGTTAATTTTGCAAAAATGTGTTATAACTAGGTTTTAAGGAGTGGCCTAAAGCTCCTGATGGTGATCAGTTTACTGTTCAATTGGTAAATGTGTTCTGACTTGGTCCTTCAAAACCAAATAAGTTTAGAACCAAGAGAGATTTTTGACTGGGGCTTTTCACCAAAGTAGAGCATAAAATCAGCAGAACTTCCTTTTTGATTTGTTCTGTATTGATTTGCATCTAGAACTTTCAGGCCTAGAAGGAAATCTACATTCCTTCAAAGGAAGTGTTGCCTGTGGATATAAAATCTTAGGAGCTCCCTGATGCGCTAAAAGGTACTGTAGAATTTTTCAAAATGTTATGTATGTATGTTGGAGATGGCTGAGGCTCACTTGAAAATAAGTAGGTCTCTTCCTGTTTCCCCTGTAAAGTCATTTCCTTGTGTGGTACAGGATTCCATTCTGTTAGGAAAAAAGGACCCTATTTCAGAAATAAAATGGCAAGAACGATATGTTCAGATCTCAGTTCCTGTGCAAATTAGTCTTCAGACTTCATTTGATCTGAAACCAGGAAAAGATTAATGATGGAAAGGCTAAATATACACACAAAAAAATAATCTAAAATAATGAGCCAAATTGAACTAACATAAAGATACAGTGTCAAACAGTTTGTAGATTCATAAAGCCTACTAGAGAAAAAGGAAAAATGTTTCTGGCGAACAACAAACTATTTTTGTACAACTATAAAGCTTTTAATGAGGTTGCTAAAATACAATTCAAAATCTACACTTTTCATACGTATATTCAATGTGGAAGGCTGATCTGTAAAATTCATGCTGATCTGGATAATCTGAATCAAGGTGAATAGTAAAGAGGGGCTGTTGGGAGGATCTGAAACCCAACAGACATTTTCTTAAACCTGAGTTATGTCAGGTTTTTTTTTTTTTAAGATGCCTGAAGCTATTGCATTTTAAGAAGACAGAGCTTTTGTTTTTGAGGTGGCCTAGAAAAAAAAAGTGACGGATGAATCCAAAGCAAAGGTTTTTGAAAGTTGTCATTTGTGATTAAGCTGATTTTTGCTGTTGTATGCAAGAATATGTCAATGTTTCTTGCGTGGTGTGAACTATGTCTCTTTCTACCAATACCAGCTTATTTTATTTTTAATGTTTTTGCTGATGTTAATTCAGGTGAGTAATAGTATCTAGTGCCTCTGACTCAGAAGTGTGTACTTTAATTAGAAGGTCAGATTTCGACAAGCTGTGTCTCTGATGTAAACTTAATCCTGTCTTTTGTAAAGTATGTATAATTAAGGTGACGCGAGTGCAGAGAGTGATTTTTTTTTTTTTTTTTTTTTTTTTTTTTAGAACAGCCTTCTAGCATTCAATAGCATTAGGGCGTGAATGTAACATTATACTGTTAAAGATAAGGCATTAGTATTTTTAAACAGAGGACTATTAATGACATACATGGGGATGGAAGTAGAGCTAACTGTACTACATGTATTTTACATCCTCTCCATTTCCAGTAGAAGCAATTGCACATTAATTGCAAAAAGATATGTTTTTTTGCATGTAACTTCTGCTGTGTCCTGTTGCTAGTCCGTGGACAGAAAGCAAAGGCCATTGAAGGGAATAGGACTTTTTGCACTGGCTTTGGGTCAGACTACAGGGGTTAGCAACAGACCAGGTGTACTAAAAGTAAACATCATAAGCATGACTGACAGTACAGTCTGAACTTCTTGGGCTTTCATAATGATGGATGCAAAAAGGTAGCTGTAGCTAATAAAGTGCTAGCAGAATTGGAGATAATTATGTCTACTTTAATAATGAGATGATAAAAGAAAGAATTCATTCTCAACTAAAAGCCCCAAAAACTTTTTGGTTAGAATAGCAATATTGAGAAGAAGCAATAGCATTAAAAGACCATAAATAGTCCTTCAGTGACACCTCATTAGCAAATTAATGAAAGAGGTTCTGATACTGCAGAGGTGGGGTTCTGAAATGAGTCCTCCTTCTGTCTTACCTTCTTGTGTATAATTTTTCATTCTAAATCCCAACTAAATTTAGAAAGGTGGCTAATTAGACTGGCTTAGCTTGCTTGCAAGAAGTTAAAGAAGTACTGATTGGATGAATGGTCTGTAAAGTGGATTGGAAATTGGCTGGAACTTTGAGCTCAGAAGGTAGTAGTTAATGGCTCAATGTCTCATTGGCAGCCAGTATCAAGTGGAGTGCCTCAAGGGTTGGTCCTGGGGCTGGTTTTGTTCAGTGTATTCATTAACAACCTGGAAGATGGGATGGAGTACCTTCTCAGCAAATTTTCAGATTACACCAGTCTGGAAGGAAGTAGTAGATATGCTGGAGGGTAGGGCTAGATTTCAGAGTGACCTAGACAATTGGAGGATTGGACCAAAAGAAATCTTACATGAGGCTCAAAAAGAACAAATGCAAAGTCCTACACTTAGGATGGAACAGTCCCAGCCACCAGTACAGGCTGGAGGCTGACTGGTTAAGCAGCAGCTCTTTAGAAAAAGACGTGGGGGGTTATACTAGCAATAAGCCACAAGTGTGCCCTTGTTGTGAACAAAGCTAATGGTATACTGGGCTGCATTAGTAGGAGTGCTGCCAGTAGGTCAAGGGAAATGATTCTTCTCTACTCAGTACCAGTGAGGCCACATCTGGAGTACTGGTCACTTGTACACATGCCTGACACCTGCACAATTAATAAAATTTGCTGGAGCATGCTAATCAGCATGTTCCAGTAGCCTTGGCATCACACGTATTGAGTGTCCCCATGCTTTTAACTAAATCTTGTTCGACAAGCTTTAGTTAACGCAACCCCACCATCATTTTGCAGTGTGGGATGCTGGATATGTGACATGCTGTTGGCACTTGTAATTACAGAGGCTCCCAAGAACCTCTCTAATTTGAAATGTCCCCCTCTTCCCCTGCCCCCCCTCCCCACCCGGGAGCATGTGTAAAGACACTCTTGTACTGTCTAGTTCTGGGCCCCCCACTACAGAATGGATGTGGACAAATTGGAGAGAGTCCAGGGAAACAAAATGGTTAGGGGACTGGGGCGCACAACTTCTGAGGGGAAGCTGATGGAGCTGGGTTTATTTAATCTAGTGAAAAGACCAAGGAGGGGAGGGGTTTAATAGCAGTCTTTAAGTACCTGAAGCATGAGTCCGAAGAGGATGGAGCTAGACTGTTTTCAGTGGTAGCAGATAACAGAACAAGGAGCCAATGGTCTCAAGTTGCAACAAGGGAAGTTTTATGTTAGATATTAGGAAAATCTCTCTTATGAGAAGGGTAGTAAAGCAATGATGCAGGTTACCCTGAGGTGGTAGAAACTCCATTCTTGAAGGTTTTTAAGACCTGGGTAGACAAAGCTTTGACTGGGATGATCTAATTGGGGATGGTCCTGCTTTGAGCAAGGGGTTGGACTAGATGACACCCTGAGGGTCCTCCCATGCCTAATTTTCTATAATTTGTTAGGGCAGTACGAGTCACTTTAGGTTGAATCCGGTCTGCTTATGTATATATTGTTTGGCGCAAACTCTAAACAGAAATCTGTGTTGTTCATACTGGACCAGTTTAATCTTTCAGTCTGGAATCTGTTTGGAAGTAGCTTTCTGCAGAGGGACCTAACGAGTGACTACTGCTATTCTCACTGAAAAGGAATTGCCTTCCCCTTCCTCCAAAAGAGCAAGCTCACATCAAAAACACTTTTAAATTGCTCTTTGTAAGATTCAGAAACCAAATCATAGTCTAAAAACGGCCTTATTCCTAAACATACCAGACTTAGTCTTATCTTCTCAGCTTATTAATGGGATTTTTGCTGCTGGAAAAAAGACTGCATCTTCAGTTCTGCTTTGAGCTTGATGTAGCTGAGACCTGTAGAACTGAACTAAGTGCTCCAAAACCACATGTTCCCCCCAGTGCTGCAAACTGTTTTTTCCAGCGAACATCACTTTCTCCACTAGCTGGAGAGTTTACCAGAGACCTTGAACAAAGTCCTGTCTTTGCCCCAAAGACTCTCTTCAAAATAAAATTAATGCCACTTTGTTTTAGGAAACAAGAATAAATTAAATGGCATCTCTGGACTGTGTAACTAGTTTCATTGAAATCTGCAGCATCAGCTGAACAGTATATGTTGGTACCATGGGAGACCAGAAATTAACACGGTGCCACTGCTTCATCATCCAGATGTTTTTGCAGGTAGATGCGTGGTAGAAAGCCTAAGCTATAAAAAGGATAAGCCTGTACCCGTTTTCTGATCATGGCTAAAGGCAGATTTAAGACAAATGAACAGAGTTTGGGGCAAGCTCTATATTTCAGCTCTGTCAGGAAATAACGCTGTGCTTGTCCGTTCCAACACTTCCTCTGGCAAAATACAAACAATAGGTATGAAAAGACTTTGCGGTTTGCCCTGTCATCTTTAAAGGACAGGCATATCAAATCCTCAGTAAAGCAATTTAAATGTGGATAAAGGATGAAATTTCCTGCCAAAAATGAGACTTCAGCTTTCATAGATTATATGGTAATGAGTAGCCGTATTAGAACTTAAACACAGATTCAGGATTCGTTCTTCCTTTTGTTTTTGTTTTTTTAAGACTTAATTAGATTATACTTCTCTCTGGACCAGGCCTATGCTGTCATCCAGTATGGGTCATATAGCTATAAGTTGCTTTTTTCATAGTTCTGGGATTCTAGATGTCTTGCTAGACTTATGATGAGCTACTCAAGATCAAATTGAAAGAACCCAGATGCCATATTCCCTGCCTTCAGGCTTGCTAGCCCCTCTGGAAAGCTGGAATTAGAAGGATCTAGTGAGAAAGGTGCACATCCTATCATTATAGAAGCAGCCAGCTCTGTGCTCAGGATGAATTTCAGAGATGCATGTCTGCTGTTAAGATGGCAAATTTTGCCCTTCATAACAATAGAGCTTGACGTAAGAGGCTTAGTTGGGCTGTGCGAAGCTCTAGTTGCTGATTCGATTCAGTGGACATATGGCCAGATTTGGTCACCGAATCTGAATCAAATAGGATGACCCTTTAACCTCTCCAGATTTAATCGGAACACTGAATCAATTTGGGGAGGTTCAGACATACAGACGTGTTTTAAATGTTTTTACATGCATCTAGGTAGCAGGCAGCTTGCAAGTGCTGCGATGCTGGGGCATGCTCGGCAGCAGACACGAAAGTGGACCAGAAGCACTTCTGGGTCCACTGAGGAGTGTGCTGGGGGGGCCACCCCACACCTCCCTGGCTCAGTGACTGGTGCCTCCTGAGTCTGGGGGGGGACACCTGGAGTCCCCTTTAGGCCAATCACCAAGCCAGAAGTGCGCTTCCCCCCCGCTCCCCAGCAGACCTGGAAAATGGACTGGAAGTACTTCCTGGTTTGCTGCTGAGCATATGGTGGGCCCCCCACACTCCTGTGAGACGCTCCATTCAGTCCAGCATCGCAGCAATCATGAGCTCGCGGTATGCAGAGAGAACTTTTAAAGCCGTGTCTGTGTCCGAATCACTCGTTCTCTGAATCGGCATAAAATCTTCAGATTCGGAGTCGGCTAAATCGAATCGGGGACAGTGATCTGAATCAATTGAATCGCTGTCCCTGATTTGGGCCTAATCCGAATTGAATAGGGCCCACTTCACACGCTCCTAAAGCTTAGTTCTCTCATGTATTAGAGTAGATGTAGATCTGGGTCTTAGCTATCGGGGACTATATAACTGTTTCCACAGATTCCTTCACCCTGCCCTGTCCATCAGCATCCAGTGTAGTTAGTGCTTGTTAAATATGTCCCCTCCTGCTCCCCCTCCCCACTTGGCAGGATCCTGGATTTGCAGGAGCTTCGAGGTGATTCTCTCAGTCCTCCATACATTCAAGGGTGAGGATGTGAAGATGCATGTGACTAAGTCTACAGCAGTAACCAACAGGAAGGTGAGCAAGCTGTTGGAAGCTAGTGGGTAAAGTGACTCTTTTCCTAGTAAGAACTTCTTCCGCACACTATAGATGTGGCTTTTTGGTGTCATCAGTGGTGAAGAGTTCTAGAAAAAACACTAGAATG